>NC_079314.1:22549753-22924128 GCF_029931775.1 Euleptes europaea
AGAATCGGGTTTTAACAGCATCGGGAAGTCCTGGACAATGTGAGGCTCAAGGTCATCTCTGAGGGATGGAAAACTCATGCATAACCCCAAGGAACAATTGAGTCAGTCAGGGGGTGAACGTGAGTCAAAGTACCCATGCATAAAGGACCTATATCTGCCTCTGAAAGTGGTGATCTTCAACATAGACACAGGTCACGAGCCTATATGGGACTGCCTTTTCTGGTTTTTGTTGCCTTTTGGAAGAACCTTCTGCTAAATCACACTAGCAGAGAACAAGGGTTTCTACAAGCATGCTGAAAGGAATAGCAGGGCAGCACGGTGAAGTCACTCAGCGGCAGAGAGGGCTGTCCCGTGGCTTGTGACTTATCCCTCACTAGGATATGGCTCCTGGAGCTCAGTTTGTGTTTCCTGTCCCTTGAATCTGGGTCTCTTGCCAACCATCCCTTCCTCTATACTGGTGAAGTCATAACTCTGCCCCCATTTCCTGTCATGTGATGGCACACCATGCTGTCCCCTGGCGGTTAAAGGTGGGTCTCCGATCTGGAAAACTCGATGACGGCACTCTTTGAGGGCTACATAAGGACTCGGTTATGAGGTACAAAGGGAAGCAAGGTGGTCAAAAAGTAGACACAGAGGGTTGGATCCAAATGAAATTTTCCACTAACAAAAAGGGTGCAGTAATTTCTACCAATTCCCTGGTTCCTAGTGCAGATTCCCAATTTGCCTCTCGTGTTGTTCTAGAGCAGGGTTGTCAAACATAAGGCCCGCAGGCCGGATTCGGCCCCTTGAGAGCTCTTATCTGGCCCGCCAACCAGCCAAGGCAGCCACCTCCCCCACCCCCAGTCCCAATCTGGGCTGGCGAGGCAGGGCCCAGCCCGACCAAGTGACATTTATGTCATATCCAGCCTTTGTAACAAATGAGTTCGACACCCCTGTTGTAGAGGGGTCCTGTCCATCAGGAGCGGGGGGGGGGTGGAACAGGATCTGTCTGTTCCACTAACAAAAAGGCCTCACATGAGCAGAAAATTTAGTCTGGATCCAATCCATAAAATTATAGGACAAGATCCTTTGCTTGAATTGTGTTGTGGATGGAGCAATTCGTTCACATCCTTTCTTCCTCCTGTCCTCCCTTAAGGTCTCTGGAGCTGAAGACAGACGTGAGCGGCCCTTCCTAGATTGTCAAACCTTATGAGGACACAGAGAGGGGTGGGTCGCTTCAGGCTCCCATGTAGACAGCAGAAACTGCAGGGTTTGGGGGTGCTTTTTCTTCTTCAGGACCTCTGTGAACCGGTGCTGAGGGGCATGAACTACTGGGGGAGGGACTTGTAGCTTCCTACAAGTCCGTCAATTGATCTAAAGTCCTGATGTAAAGACATCTCAAGCTGCATTTCTTCTGTCTGTAGGCACAACAGCAGGAGAGGGGCTTTAAAAGCATTTTTTTTAAAGTGGTATGTGTGAAATTGGTCTTCAGACAACCACTCACGTCTCCACAGTCCAAAGGCTTTGGCAAAGTGCTTCTTCATTAACTCCCCAAACTTGAGTTTGTGTTGATTTAGAAGCAAATCCCAGCGACTTCAGCCGGGCTTAATTCCCACAGAATTCTCTTTCACAATGGCAGCCTAAGCGAAAATTGTTGCAGGGACGTGCCCCGGGGATTGTTTAGGATGTAACCCCCTGGGCCGATCAAAAGGAATGAAAGACACACAGGCCTTAAGACGGATACCCATTTTATTGGATCAGCTCGGGCTGGCAAAAAGAGAAAGGCCGGGAAGCCTTTAAATGTAAAGTCTTTTCAGGCAGAAGTAATAAAGTTAGAGCCTGAATACAAAGCAGGGGCGGAGGAGTGACGGATACATGGCTGGCAGCACTTAGCATGCGGCAGGGAGAATATGTGCAAGGGGAAGAAGAAGAAGAAGAAGAAGAAGCAGGAGGAGGAGGAGGAGGAGGAGGACGAGGAGTACTAGCTGCAGATCTCCTGCTATTACAGCTGATCTCCAGCCGATAGAGAACAGTTCACCTGGAGAAAATGGCCACTTTGGCAATTGGACTCTATGGCATTGAAGTCCCTCCTCTCCCCAAACCCCGCCCTCCTCAGGCTCCGCCCTAAAAATATCCAGGTATTTCCTAAGCCGGAGCTGGCAACCAGCCCCATTTCTGCAGTTCAGCCAAAGTTATGTCATTTGCAGAGATGGGGATAGGGATGCCAGCACTGCCAGGGTATTATGAGAGTGGAGCCTCAGGGGGTCAGAGTTTGGGGAACTATGTGACATCACTTCCAGGTGACACTCTAGGAATTTCCCCTAAGTTGTGTGGTAAAGACCATAGAGACAAGGGGGAATTCCTGCAAAGTCACTATGAAGGCCATGGTTTTCTCCCATTCCTTAATTTCTCAGGGGAGGAGTATTGGGACTGAGGATAGAGTTTACCTGCTGCGGGTAGGATTCAGCCCTAGATGGGAACGGCACAGGGAATATGGCCTGTACCACTAGGTAGCTTTGGATGCCAATACCGCAAAGTAAATATTGTGCAACTTTCTGTCCCTCGGTGTGACACTGATGCTTCCTGAGCTTTCGCGGGCTGCTCACTGAGCCAAGAAGAACAGCCACATTTGGGGAGTTCTGACGGTCACACCGGCGGCACCTTGCCGTCACGTTTGCCATGCTGCAGCTCATAGATTGCGTTGTTGGGGGAGGGAAGGGCTTTGCATCTCTGGCCCGTTTATAAAGATGCTGGCGATGGCTGCAGGAAGGGCGGCACGTGTCATATTTCTCCCGCAATCCCTGCCGGGATGCAATTTAATGAAGTGCCGGGGTGTCTTTAAATTGTGTTTTCTCCCCTCGATGGGCTCACCGAGAGGAACATTTTAATTAACCTGAACTGCAACGGAGGAGGTTGGGAAGCCGAGGGCCTGTTGAGCGCCTGTGTGATTACTGACAGATTTGAGGAAGGGCCTCTGTGGTCCGCGCACAAGGTCGTGCATGCCAAGTAGCCCCGCACGGGACGGCCTCACTGCAGACCTGTCAGCACGTTCCTATTTCCATCCATAAAATATCAGACGGTATGATGTTGCATGGAGAAGTTGAAGGGCCGTAAACTTCACTGTCCCTTAACCTACATAACCAACAATACCCCCCTTTCTCAGAGTTAATCTGCCTTTATTGAACACAATGTAATTTTAGGCTTGTGGCATGCTGTATCACAAAGGCTGTGGTGCTTTAGTATAAGATGACTGGCTTTTCCTTGAGAAATATTGTGTTTATTGGAAATAACACTGACCACATCATCCCACTAGTACAAGCAGGGTACGGTTCTAGCAGGAAGCTCTCTGAGGTTGTTTATAAATGGGAGTTTTACCTGAGGTTCGTTGCTCGCTGGACCCACACTTTCCTGTCGGGAGTCTATGCACCAGCTGCCTCCAAGCTCAAATCAGGAAGTATTTGAATCCCCGCCCTTTGAAAAGCTGCTTCGTAATTGGCTGTAGTGAGAGAAAACCCCAAACCCAATTGCCGCATAAAAAAGCATTTTAAAAACATAAAACAAACAATGGAGCAACCTGAAAAGAAGGGGGGAATCCAAGGCTCGGTTTTAAAAGGTCTTTCTTCTGCTCAGAAAGAGCTCCGAGGAAGCAGGAAGCGTTTGAATCCCCACCTTTTTACATGCTGCTTTGTAATTGGCTGTGAGCAAAACTAAGCTTGCAGGTCCCGCGCTTTGCCTTATGCATGGAGATTTCACCTGGGCTGAGCTCAGGGGAGAGGGAAGAATCCGGTTAACAGAGGAACTGTACGGTCCAAGATTTGTGAGGGCTGGCAGCGAGGTCATCTCTAATGGAGGGGAAACTCATGCATAACTCCAAGGAACAACCAAGACCAGGGGGGGGGGGCAACGTTACTGAAAGTACCCATGCATAAACAACCTCGGTGATCTTGGGAGAGTCACTTCGTCTCAGACTAATCTAGCTCACAGGGTTGTTGTGAGGATAAAATTGGGAAGGGAGAACTGTATACATTACAGTGGATGGATATTTTAAGTACAGGCTAGCCTGATCTCGTCAGATCTCAGAAGCTAAGCAGGGTCAGCCCTGGTTAGTATTTGGATGGGAGACCACCAAGGAAGTCCAGGGTTGCTGTGCAGAGGAAGGCACTGGCAAACCACCTCTGTTAGTCTCTTGCCATGAAAACCCCAAAAGGGGGTCGCCATAAGTCAGCTGCGACTTGGCGGCACTTTACGCACACACACAGTTATAATATTTTCATTGTACTCCTACTTTTCTGAGAGTAAGCTCCATTGAGTAGCCCTGAGAAGGATTCTGAGTAGACCTGTTAAGGATCACAGCGTTTATCTCTTAGTACCAGTACGGAAAGACCTTTATTAGGTAAAATAATGCAGAGTCACTTTAAAGGCGGACAACATTTATTCCAGTACAAGCTTTCATGAGTCAGAGCTCATTTCATCGGATACAGAATGTCCATTCAGAGCACTCATTTTATTAGGTAGTGTCTGTCATTGGGCCTAAGAAAGATAATACGCTATTGTTATTTGGGGGGATTGTTTCTCAATGGACCAGCATGGCTACTTGCAAATTCTGCCAACCTCCTCTCCTGTTGGTTCTTGTAGGTTATCCGGGCTGTGTGACCGTGGTCTTGGTATTTTCTTTCCTGACATTTTGCCAGCAGCTGTGGCAGGCATCTTCAGAGGAGTAACACTGAAGGACAGTGTCTCTCAGTGTCAAGTGTGTAGGAGAGTAATATATAGTCAGAAAGGGGTTGGGTTTGAGCTGAATCATTGTCCTGCAAAAAGTATCAAAGGTAATGTGCTAATCATTGTCCTGTAAGTATCACGATAATGTGCTAATGAGGGTGTGGTATGTTAACATGGAACCATTGTATCCTGAAGTGATCTGTTAATGTGTGAAATCCAAAGCTAATCTGCATGGCTATTGTGGACTGTAGTCTTTGTTAGTCTGGAGGTTTTCAGGACAGGAGGCCATGCCTTATTCATTCTTAAACTCTCTTCTTTTCTGTTAAAGTTGTGCAGGGAACAACATGAACTCTGACCGTGAAAGCCTTCGACAATACTCCTCTCCTGTGTCCCCTATTTAACTGAGCATGTTTAATGATGCTCGATCCCCAAGGAAAATCAGCCACTCGCAGGAACCTTCATTCAGTATGACAAATCAGGACTGAGGAATGCAAATCCCCTGTCCTCATATCTCACACCACACTCTCCTTTACCACGATCAGCACTCCGGGTTTCTGCCACAAGAAAAGCACTCCAGTCAAAATGAAGTAATCTTTCTCTGAGTATAGTCATTTGGAGGGGAAACATCAGCCTCTCGGTAATTGCAAATGCTTCGGACTCCGAGACTGCACTTCCATTCGGAGGATAAACATTTTCAAAGTGTCTGTTTATAGTCCGCCTAAAAGAGGCAGACAATTGTATCTTAATGGTTGACCCCACTGTGATGACAGCAATGCCATTTGCTTGCCACGCTGCCCCAGTTTGGACAGGTCCACAGAACCTCCATCATTCTGCTACTACCGAATTATACAATCCAACTGTTCCTATTTACCAATGGAATTGCCTTACTTGCTAGTCTTTGTCCCTGGTAAATCAGTGTCCTGGTTTTGTCCCAGTTTTTGCCCTTGAGGGATGCTTTGTTAACATTTTGTCAATTGCTAGAAAACAGCCAGCCTTCAGGTATCACCTCCCTCCCCAGAATCTTTAGAAGGTAAATCTCTGAAGGGAGGAAGAACGCATTTTTGTGTGATCCTCAGCATGATTTTTGTTTGTTTGTGTGTTGTTTTGGTCATCAAGTTGCACCCAACTTATAGCAACCCCACCGGCTTTTCAAGGCAAGTGACTCACAGATAGGGTACCAACCTCCAGGTACTAGCTGGAGATCTCCTGCTATTACAACTGATCTTCAGCCAATAGAGATCAGTTCACCTGGAGAAAATGGCCGCTTTGGCAATTGGGCTCTATGGCATTGAAGTCCCTCCTCTCCTCGCCCTCCTCAGGCTCCACCCCAAAAATCTCCCGCCAGTGGCAAAGAGGGACCTGGCAACCCTACTCACAGAGGTGGTTTGCCATTGCCTGCCTATGCATAATGACCCTGGTCTTCCTTGGTGGTCTCCCATCCAAGTACTAACTAGGGCCAGTCCTGCTTAGCTTCCAAGATCTGACAAGATCAGACTAACCAGGGCCATCCAGGTCAGTATGTATACTCAGAAGGAAATCCCATTGAGCTCAATGGAACTTGGTGGTGGAAAGAGCCATTAAGTCACAGCTGACTTATAGTGTTCTGTAAGTGCTTCAAGGCAAGAGACATTTGGAGAAGTTGGTTTGCCATTGCCTGCCTCTGTGTGGGCTGAGAGAGTTCTGAGAGAACTGTGACTGGCCCAGGGTCACCCAGCAGGCTTCATGTGGGGGAGTGGGGAATTGAACCCGGTTCTTCAGATTCGTGCCTGCCACTCTTAACCACGCCAGCACTCCAATGGAACTTACTCCCTAGTAAATGTGCTTAGGATTGCAGCTTCAGCTTGGCAAGTATTAACCTGGCCATCTATTTCTTGGTTTGCTTAGGATGCCTGTCCTGAAAGAGAGTTCTGTGCACCCTGAAAGCTCGCCTTCCACGTTTTAACCTTGATGCAGAGCAACAGTCTTGTAGCTGTGTTTCTTCCTTTCTGCTGAAAGAAACTCTGCATAGGGTTTGCATTGATTTACGCTCAGCTCTGTCCCTGTCCCCTTTAAACACATCCAGAAAATATATGGCTTGCCTCGGCCACATTTGAGAACGCAAAGTTACATTGCTCTTTAATTTGAAATATTAGGCTGCTGCCTGGGAGAATTTTCTTGTCAATTTTGGAGCCGTGACGGCTATTGGGATTGATGAGACACAAGCTGTGCATCATGGAATTGCCATTCCAATCTCGGGTGGCATCCTGGCTAAAGGCTTCCTATGCATCTTGTCAAAGAGTCAGAGGATGAGCTACCCTTTGGCCTGCTCTCTGCCTCTATCTTCTTTTATTACTATTATTTGCTTCAACATTTTTAAAAAGTCCTTTTACTGCATGAGGAATGGCATAACAGGAATGCATTCTTTCCCATATTCAGTTAAGAAACTATCTCCAGCTTGTCGGGCATTAGCTTTATGTATATGCTGTCTGAGCAGAGATTTGGAGTCCTGAATAGAATAACAGACTTTCTCCTCCTAGACCTCAGCAACCAGCTCCCCAACCCTCCCTAAGATGAGGCCTGAGACCCTGTCAATTCCCTCTTCTGTTGCTAAAACTGCTATAAAAGTAAAGGTAGTCCCTTGTGCAAGCACCAGTTCATTACTGACCCATGGTGTGACGTCACATCATGAAGTTTACCAGGCAGACTTTGTTTATGGGGTGGTTTGCCATTCCTCACTCATCTGCACTTTACCCCCAGCAAGCTGGGTACTCATTTTACCGACCTCGGAAGGATGGGAAGCTGAGTCAACCTTGAGCCAGATGCCTGAAACCGACTTCCGTTGGGATTGAACTCAGGTCATGACCAGAGCTTGGGCTGCAGTACTGCAGCTTACTACTCTGCGCCACGGGGCTCTAAAAAACTGCTATAGCAGCCCTGCAAAACTTGCAATCCTAGTAAACTTGCTAGCCTACTAGCGATCCCAGTAAGCCTTCAAACAAAGCTTACTAGCCAAAGACTGTGGCCTGCCAGAAGGCAGAGTTTGATAAACATCCTCTTCTCCCCCCACCCCCGGATATGGGACTGCAGAACCAATGAGATGGTTCAGCAGTAGATTCAGGGCAATTCAAAAGGAAGTATTTCTTTGGACTCTGCATAATTACTGTATGGAACTCATGGCAGTGATGCAGTGATAGCCTCTAGTCTGGATGAATTTGAGAGGTGATCAGATGCACTTATGAAAGATAGGTCTAAAAATGGTCTGCCTCTGAATACCAGATGCTGAGGAGAAGCAGCATTCATACTCTACTGGCAGGCTACTAAGCAGCATCTAGTAGTCCATTGTGGGAAATAGGATGCTGGAGTAGATGATCAGAACAAACGTCCATCTAGTAAGGTCCCTCTAGTAGGTCTGTCTAATAAACAAGACTCTTCTTATGTTCTTTCTGAGAACTCCTTGTAGTTATGGGTCCTGCAATCCTCGCTCCTCACATTTGTCCCCTAATCACCTCCTTCAGAACTGCACTGTACATACCGAAGATCTAATGTGTATGGGGTTGGGGTACAGGAGTTCAATAACCACCCCCTCTGAAAAAAATTTCCATGCAGCGCCAATCTTGGAGTTTATTTGCTTATACAAAACATTTTTAAACCACCTATCTGTTCCTTTGAATCAGCCCGCAGCAGCACCAACACAATGCTAACATGTCACATTTTAAACAGATCAAAATATATTAAAGATAACATGACAGCTCATGACAAAACCATTACAGCAGAATAATCAACGGAGAGTCGGCGTAGCGTAGCGACTCAGGACCATAACAGATGAGATGTGGAAAGATTTGTGATCAGATCTTCCCAGGAACTTTTTCAATGGCAAATAGCTACCATAGGGGTTTAACAGGGTTTAACCCTTCCACCCCCACAAAGTTTTCTAATCATGTCCCTACTCTGCTATGTGGGGTTAAGAAGAAAATACTGTTATGAACTGATACTAAAGCACCTACCTATCTATTACATTTTTATCTTTTTCTTTAAGGAGTTCAGGGGGGCAGATTAAATTCTCCCCTCCTCTGTTTTATCTTCACAAGAACCCTGTAAGGTAGGCTAGGTTGAGAGGAAGGGGCTGGCCCAAGATCACCCACATAGATATATGGCTGAGAAGGGAAATGAACCCAGATCTCCTTGGGTCTACTTGGGCACTCTAACCATTACACAACACTGTCTGCCCACCAAAATGTGTAAAGAACACATGAAGCTGCCTTATACTGAACTAGATCCTTGCTCCATCAAAGTCAGTATTGTCTACTCAAACTGGCAGCAGCTCTCTGGGGTCTCAGGCAGGGGTCTTTCACATTGCCTACTTGCCTGGCCCCTTTAACTGGAGATGCCGGGGTTTGAACCTGGGACCTTCTGCATGCCAAGCAGATGCTCTGCCACTGAGTCACAGCCCCTCCCCAGAAGATTCTGGTTATTTCCTTGGGGTCGTTCCTGGCCCCCCACTTTCATCGCCTTTCCAGGCAATGCAACAGGGCTTGGAAAGGATTGTATTCTGATAAAGACACATAAGTAATTCCATCCTTGGGGGTAACAATGCCTCACATAATAGCCTTAATTGCTGTGGAGGCGTCAGATTGTAAATAGGTGCCGGGTGACATATCTGCAGACAGCCTGGGAAAGCATGTGGCCAGATATGCAAGCTCCATCCCGTCACTTCAGAAGAAAGGGGCTTTGGGCCCGATCAAGAGGCAGGTGATTGGAAGAAGAAAGCCAAGTCCGATTAGAGATAACCATCTGGATGGCACCGTAATAGAGTGTAAAAATATACAGAGGGAAAAAGATAAAGAGCCCAGAATAAAAAGGAAGGAAAAGTCCCTGCGCGAGATAAAGATTATGGGTCTAAAATTGCTTAAATTCCTCTAAAGCAATGGAAGCGACATTGCGATACTCAGCGGGGTAATTTTCACACAGCTTTGTAAAGATCTTATTGTGATTGGGGAAAGTTACCACGAAGCTCAGAGAAGATGGGCAATATAGCGGCTCCAGAAAAGGAGAAAAAAGAGAAGGAATTGTGTTTTTCTGTCCCAGCATGCATTCGGACACCACGATAAACTACTGTCGATAAACTCCGTCTTGATCAAACCCCATATCTAAGTGAACAGCCCAGGTAGAAAAGAAATTAGTCCAAGACCACCTTAAAGACCAATTTTCCAGGGTGTAAGCGCGCTTCATAGGTTACCTTAAACCCTGAAACATTTTGTTGTTTTATAAGGTTCTGCTGGACTTGAATTTTGTTCTTCTACTACAGACTAGCATGGCTACACACCTGAAACTATCCTAAGCAGAGGTAACCCCTCCCCTTTTTTGCCATCAAGTCATAGCCAACTTAGGGCAACCCTGTAGGGTTTTAAAAACAAGAGAAGAACAGGGGAGGTTTGCCATTGCCTGCCTCTGCATAGCCACCCTGAATTCCCTTGGCTGTCTCCTATCCAAATACTAGGGTTGCCAGCCTCCAGGAGATTTTCTGCTATTACAAGTGATCTCCAGCCGACAGAGATCAGTTTGCCTGGAGAAAATGGCTGCACTGGCAATTGGATTCTATGGCATTGAAGTCCCTCCCTGCCCCAAACTCCACCCTCCTCAGGCTTCACCCCCCAACCTGGAGTTGGCAACCCTACCAAATACTGACCAGGGCGAACCCTGCTTTGCTTCCCAGATCTGATGAGATCGGACTAGCCCGGGCTAATCCTTCTAAGCCCATCGATTTCAATTTTCTTAGAATGGATAACTGTGGTTGGAGGGAAGCCAAGCTGAGCAGAGGGACTTGAAGTGACATTGACAAAGACTTTCTTATTTAGGGTGGTGTTAACCTTTGGAATACATACTTTTTTTTTTATAGAAGGCCGTATGTTTGTACAGCTAATACTTTTTATGAATATCCTGCCAAACTGACTTTGAAGAACATTTTCCACAGTGTCGTTTGTACTTGGTTTCTATTACGATTTTACAGATTTGCTGATTTTAGATGTTTATCTTATATTATTAGAGTTACCATCTTTTTTGGTTGCTTGGGAACTTACAGCCCATTCCTGAGCCTCTGGTGGCTGGCGCCTCTTAAGCTGTTCCCCAGCTGCTGAAAGGCTTTAAAAAGCCTTTTGAAGGCTTTTTTATTTTTAAATGGGGCATTTTGCCTCATTGAGGAGGAGGAGGAGGAGAAGGACGTTGGTTGTTATATGCAGACTTTCTCTACCACTTAAGAGAGACTCAAACCGGCTTACAATCACCTTCCCTTCCCCTCCCCACAACAGACACCTTGTGAGGTGGGTGGGGCTGAGAGAGCTGTGACTAGCCCAAGGTCACCCAGCTGGCTTCACATGGAGGAGTGGGGAAACAAATCCAGTTCACCAAATTAGCCTCCACAGCTCATGTGTAGGAGTGGGGAATCAAATCCAGTTCTCCAGATTAGAGTCCACTGCTCCAAACTACCGCTTTTAACCACTACACCACGCTGGTGCAGCAACGCTGCTCTCGCTATCGGCATACCGGGGTGAAAGGGGATGGGAATCTGCCTTCCGGCAGCTACGCCCCAGGAATGCCCCCCCAGGATGCTGGTGCAGGGCTTTGCACCAGTGGGATACTGGTGTAAGGCCCAGCCAGTGTCCCTGGGTGGCGTTGCTGCGGCAGGACCACCAGGAGAATGGTTTCCAGGTTCCCCCACTGGCATCCATGCCACCCTGGATGGCATAAGTGGCACGGGCACTGGTGCAGGGGGTACAAATGCTGGCACAGCCCCTTCCTGGCCTCCTAAGGACGTTCGTCCTGTAGGCTCAGGAATGGGCTGTTAGTATGATAGCCCAGTCTAGCACTATCTTCTCAGAGACTGGAAACGGAGCAAAGTTGGCCATGGTTAGTACCCGGATGGGAGATCACCAAAGAATTCCATGGTCGCTTTTCAGACAGGCAATGGCAAACCACCTCTGTTCATCTCTTGCCTTGAAACCCCCACGGGGTTGCCTTAAGTTGGCTGTGACTTGACAGCACTTTCCAAGCAGGGTTGGCCCTTGGTTAGTACTTGGATGGGAGACCACCAAGGAAGACCTGGATTGTTATACAGAAAAAGGCAATGGCTAACCACCTCCGCTCACCTCTTACCTTGAAAACCCCATGGTCCTGGGGTTGCCGTGAGTCGGTTGAGACTTGACAGCACGCAATTATTATTATCATTATTGGAAATTTAGTACATTGAGAACACTGGGGTGCAAAATATTTTTTTAAACTATATACATGCATATGCTCAGAGGAGGTATTCCTTAGTTGGGGTGCCACCATTGAGTAGTCTCTGCCTCAGCTAACCACCTGCCTAACACCTAATGTACCCAGGGCAGGGCCTTTGCTAAATAATTTCACAAATGGGTGGGTTTTTAGGAGAAGAGGCTGTCCAAATCATAGACAGTCCAAGTTATCTCAGGAACAACCTGATAAAAGATGGGTTATAAATGTTTTTTTTTTTTTAATAAACATGGATTCATTAGCTGGAAAACTAATTTGCTTTGGTGGAAAGTGTTGCAGCTGACTTCAGGTGACCCCCATAGGGTTTTCAAAACAAGAGAGGAACAGAAGTGGTTTGACATTGCCTGCCTCTGTGTAGCAAACCTGAACTTCCTTGGTGGTCTCCCATCGAAATACCAAGGCTGACCCAGTTTAGCTTCTGAGACCTGGCAAGATTGGGCTAACCTGGACCATCCAAGTCAGGACGATTAGCTACTGAACCCCAACGCCAGTTACTTCTTCCCAGAACTGTCTTCCTGCTTACCAGGAAGCGGCTGCATTTTCCAAAGTCAAGAAACAGAAATGCACTACAGTGAACATTACAATTTCTCCCCCAGGTTGAAAGTTTACTGCACCTCACCTGCTTTAATGAAGCATGTGTGGGCTGAGAAGAAAAGCTATTACTTTTGACATCTGAGATGCAGGAGATGATTATGTTCGATTTTGAGCTGCTTGCGGTAAGGGTTTTTTTTTCTTTCTCTCTCTTCCATACCTTAATGCTCTTTTTAAAGCAGGGAAACCTAATTTGTACAACTCTGCAAATTAAGAATGGATAAAAAAGACGGCAACTTTTTAAAAAATGAGATTTTTCAATATTTCCTAGTAGACTGTTTTTCTTGGATCCTAGAGAGGTTTCACCACCCAGCTTTTTCTCACAAATGAGGGTTGTTATGAGGGTAAAACTTGGGGGGGGGGGATAAATCCCTGTATGCTGCTCTGAGCCTCTTGGAGGAATGGTAGGACTTAAATGTCCTTCTTCAGGAACTGAATCCCGAAAAATAACAGTTCAGGACAGGAACTGAATCCCGAAAAATAACAGTTCAGGACAGAAAGTAACAAGTGGGAGTAGGGTTGCCAAATGCCAGGTAGTAGCAGGAGATCTCCTGCTAATTCAACTGATCTCCAGCCGATAGAGATCAGATCACCTGGAGAAAAATGGCCGCTTTGGCCATTGAACTCTATGGCATGGAAGTCCTTCCCCTCCCCAAACCCCGCCCTCCTCAGGCTCTGTCCCCAAAATCTCCCGCCGGTGGCGAAGAGGGACCTGGCAACCCTAAGTGGGAGGCCTGTGAGACTTGCAGGGGGGGGATCCCATCTCCCCCCTGGCGTGGCTCCAGGTCCCCACTGTTATGTATGTGTTAGAAGGTAAGCAGGGGGAAATCCTACGCTTGCATTTTCCGACCCTCAGAGGTTGCCCGCTCTCCCCGCTCATTTCTGCACATTTTGCCCGTGTTTTCTGGATTCGTGTTTAGCCAGCATCTAAAAAACATGGGGGGAAACGGCGCGGGGAGAGCGAGGCAACCTCTGACGGTCGGAAAATGCAAGCGTAATCAAAGCCAAGCCCCAAAGTAGTTGGTGGGGTGACTGTGAGGAAACAGCCGTGCATGAATGGCCTACGGGGCAACCCTGAGCAGCAAGGGCAGGGCAGGGAGACAGGCAGCAGGGAGAAGAAACTGGGAAGGCTTCTCTTTCCTTTTATAGCCGAGCAGGTGGAAGGGGACTGGTTACAGGCCAGGTGAGGGTGGAGCCAGGGAATCTCATAAAAAGGAAGGAACCACACCCAGCCAATGAAGAAGCAATAGACCGAGCTCAGCCCCAGAGGGAGGGAGGGAGGGAGGGATCGATCGATCGATCGATCTGGGTACCAGAACCCCTTCTCCTTCCCAGTTCTGCGATTGGTGGGCCAGATGCCCTCCTTGGTGGCATGATCGCAGAAATCAGGGAACCATCTTGGGGTGGGGGAACCTCACATTGTTCACCTCCAGGTGAGATTTCCTATCCCAGCGATAGGGTTGCCAGGTCCCTCTTCGCCACCTGTGGGAGGTTTTGGGGGCGGAGCCTGAGGGGGCAGTGTTTGGGGAGGGGAGGGCCTTCAATGCCATAGAGTCCAATTGCCAAAGCGGCCGTTTTCTCCAGGGGAACTGATCTCTATCGGCTGGAGATCGGTTGTGATAGCAGGAGATCTCCAGCCACCACCTGGAGGTTAAAATCAAATAACAGTAGAAAGCCGAAGCATACCAATACATGCAACAAAGTTTACCAGAAAGTGCAAGGTGATACAAAAACATACATGAAACAATCAGAGATCGAATATACAACATCTCTGATTGTTTCATGTATGTTTTTGTATCACCTTGCACTTTCTGGTAAGCTTTGTTGCATGTATTGGTATGCTTCGGCTTTCTGCTGTTATTTGATTTTGACTACCTGGTACAGCAGGCTTACTTTTTCTGCTGTTGTTACCACCTGGAGGTTGGCAACCCTACCCAGCAAGCTCTCTGTCCCTACTATCTTCCAAGACTCTGGCTTTCCTGGGAGTAAGCCTCCCTGGATAAAATGGGGCTTACCTTTGAGTCAAACTGTGTCGGATTGCTCCCTCTACTCGAGACTCCAAAAAATATGATAGCATCTTTCTCTGGATCAGTGTCAGGGTGACTGGGTCATTGAAAATAGATAACGATATGACAATTCCAGTGACGAAAACTCCTCAATTTGCATTCCATGCAATTTGCCAGTGTTACGATTATTGTTACAGTGGCTGTTACAGTTAGCTAGCAATTTTCCAGACGGACAGGAGCAATATACGAATCGGGAAGTGCTTGAGATGATGACCTGCAGAGTTATAAATGTTAAAGGTATGAACAACCTGCTCCATGGAACTCTCAAGACTCTACTGATTCTTTTTCCGTGTAAATTACTACGGTTAGAAAGGTACATTATTGAAATGTCAAGCGCAAGCTAGGGAGGGAAATTATGCAAAATGGCTGGGCCCAGGTCTCTCTGTCTCTCTCCCCCAGTTTCAATAGGCAAAGGAGGTCCTGGTTGAACTGCCATCACTGTGTCTTCGCTGGGTTAAAGTGGACATTTCCTATGAACGTGGGAGGAATAAATAGATCCTCCCATATGTTCCCATGTGCACCGCCAGAAGACTGCATCTTTGCCTTTGGGGCTTTTTCTTATTTGTTAGGGTGGGGCGCCAGCCAGGTCTGAAATGGTGACGCTTGTACTTTATATCCTAGAATAACAGGTGGGAACCTGCAAGGAAATTGCAGGAGGGCCGTCGCATTCCCTCTGCTTTTGCTTCCACCCCTCTCC
The DNA here is from genome assembly GCF_029931775.1 of Euleptes europaea. Classification (NCBI taxonomy): domain Eukaryota; kingdom Metazoa; phylum Chordata; class Lepidosauria; order Squamata; family Sphaerodactylidae; genus Euleptes; species Euleptes europaea. The sequence continues at coordinate 22,565,072 of NC_079314.1, forward strand.
CCCCACCCATCTCTCTCTCTCTCTCTGTCTCTCTTTCATTCTCCCTTCCCCAATGCCTGTCTTTCCCTTGTTATCTGTCCCCCTAACCCCCGCTTCTCTCTCTCTTCCTGCATCCCCAGTGCCTCCTGAAACACACACACACTCATTCTCTCCTCCCCATTGCCCCTGTATCACACACACACACACTGTTGTTAATTTCTCTTTCTTTCTGTGTCCCTAGTTTCATACACAAACACACACACTGTCCTTAATTTCTCTTTCTTTCTCTAGCCTTTCTCTCTTCCTGCTAGGGTTGCCAACCTCCAGGTGGTGGCTGGAGATGTGCAATTACAACTGATCTCCAGCCAATAGAAATCAGTTCACCTGGAGAAAATGGCTGCTTTGGCAATTGGACTCTATGGGAATGAAATCCCTTCCCTCCCCAAACCCTGCCATCCTCAGGCTCTGCCCCCAAAATCTCCAGGCATTTTACAACCTGGAGTTGGCAACCCTATTCCCATCTCACACACACTCAATCATTACCTCTTTTTCTTTCTCCCCTCCCCTCACTGGGCCACCCACTCGCTGCGGAGAGGTCAGTTGACAGAATCACATTCTGTGCAGAAGAACAGATAGCCTTACTGTGTTTTGGGTGGATTAAACCCCCCCCTCTCCATTTTTGTTTGAAGTTCTCAGAATTTTCTGCCAAAATCTTCTTTCCGTGTGAATGGCCCAATCCACGAATTTAAGTATTCGCAGAGGGGCCCCTTCACTATTAGATATATAGATATTCACCTGTTCAGTGCCAAACTAAGAGGAGTTCTCTGCCACAAGCATTCTGGGTCTTAAAGATCGGCTTCCCAACCTTTCTGGTTGTTGGGACTGACATTTCCTTTACCTCTCAGAACTGTGCAGAGATAAATTCATTAACGTCTCGCAGGTTTTTTGACACCATGGTGATTAACCAGGTTGCCCAGAATAGATAACAGTTCGCTTGGCACTGCTGCCAATCAATCAGACACCTCCTTACATAACAACGGGTGCTTCTATTAACTGCTCCACGAGATTTCTGTTCTTCAGCTCGTCGACGGGCCATCCGTCATCTTCATCCATCTGCCGCTCACTGTCAAAATCACTTCATGCTGGCTGGGAAACATTTAGAAGCAGCCAAAAAGGGCAGTCAGGAGAGGGCTTGGGAAAGATTCATCCTGGTATTAAAACTGTAGCATTGGGAAAGATTCGTCTGAGTATTTTTTTTTTAATTGGAAAGAACCTGTCGACAGCTTTGCTCTTATCAGTAGAACTGCAGCAAGGGATTAATGTTATCATTATAGGAAGAAGATTGCTAGGTCCCCAGCACCCCATACCCTGTGATTCATGGGCCATGGCCAGTGTAGTGTAGTGGCTAAGAGCGGCGGACTCTTATCTGGAGAACTGGGTTTGATTCCCCACTCCTCCACATGAGCTAATAAAATCCCACCGCCTCTAGTCTGGAGAACCGGTTTGGTTTCTCCTGTCCTCCACATGAGCGGGGAACTCTAATATGGTGAATTGGGTTGGTTTCCCCACACCTCCACATGAAGCCTGCTGGGTGACCTTGGGCCAGTCACAGCTCTCTCAGCCCCACCTAACCTCACAGGGCGTCTGTTGTGGGGAGGGGAAGGGAAGGTGATGGTAAGCCGGTTTGATTCTCCTTAAAAGGTAGAGAAAGTCAGCATATAAAAACCAACTCTTTTTCTTCTTCTGATGGCATGGGGTCTGGGCCTAGTAATTGTCTAATCGAACAGCAATGCTGATGATTGTTCTTCAATGTGCCACTAGGAATGGTGCCACATGATATCTGAGAACGTGGGTAGTCATAAACCTGTGACTTTGAAGAAACTGACTGTTCGTCACGACGGGTAGCTGTGTTAGTCTGTCATTAGCAGTAGAAAAGAGCAAGAGTCCAGAAGCACCTTAAAGACTAACAAAATTTCTGGCAGGGTATGAGCTTTCGTGAGCCGCAGCTAGCGGGAAGAAATGAGCTGTGGGTCTCTAGAGCTCTTAGGGTCTCTAGAAGAGCAAGTTCTTTGCCAGCACCTGTTTCCAGAGCCCTTTTTAACTTTTGGCACTAAAAGAATGTCTGCTTCCATGGAGCCGTGCCCAAGTTTGCTGCTAAAGCTAGTGTTGTGTTAGTGGTCAGACGAACTCTGGGTTCAAATTCCCATGCAGCGACGAAAATCCCTACTTGACCGTAGCCTCGTCCTTCTTCCTGTCGATGTAACCCCCCCCCCCCCCAAGATCATTGGGAGGATAAAAGGATTGGGCTGCCAACATTGCCTCGGCAAATGCTAGGGGATTTCGAAGGCAACGCCTGTGTCAAGAAAAAAAGCCATCTTAGAGGAATTTTCACTGTTCTGTGACTCTGCGGGTGTTAGTCACCTCTCTCTCCGGTGGTTCAAGGGCATCTACTCAGGCCTGTTAATTAGCTCACACTGTTCAGCTATGAACCTGGTAGGGGAGGGGGAACTCACTCTCACCCAGGAAAGTTCCATGAACACTGGCCAGGGATTGGTGCAGGAAGTCAGGAGGTTATGTCCACTATTTTCTATAAATATAAGCCATTTGTGTATGGTCAATTTTGATGCTCGCTCACAGCTCTCTTTTTAAATGAGACTTTAAAAATGGCTGTTCAAGGTCCCGACGCAAAAAAAGAAATCCCACCCCCACCCACCCCCCACTAGCCCGCTCCTTCGTTCCTGTTTTCATAGCCATTCGCATGTGCATAGCTAACGCGCCGCTGTTATTTTGCATGGTTCCTTCAGGGGATTCTTCGCGGCAGGGTGGAGCAAACACCAAAGGTCAGGTTAAAGGGGCTCTTAAGTAATGCGACTTCGCAGTCACTTCCGGAATGACGGCTCAACGTGAAAAATTCAAAAAATATGCGGGGAAATTCATCCTGGAACACGCTGCTAATTACCAAGCATAAATGGCCATAGTTAGAGATAAGCATCCTTTCCCCCCTACCCCTCCTTGCTGCCAAGAAGATATTTGTATTATGCTCTGGAGCTCTTTGCTTTAAGAACCAACTATGCTGTGCTGCGTTAGGACTCCAATAAGAAAGCTAGTCAGTTTTGTTATTTTTGTGCATTTCACTGCCACTGTGCCTTGTTTTAATATCTTGTCTTCAATTTCTTTAATAAAGCTTTCTTTTGCTTTATGTTGTGTGTTGCTCGGGGAGTTACTGAGACCAAACTCAGGTAAAGATTGGTTTACGTTGCTGCACCAAGGCAGGGTCAGCCTTGACAGCCTGGGAAGAGTCAAGCTTGGGGAGGGTGTGACCATTTCCACATGATGCTCTAGGAATATGGTAAGGATAGGGTTGCCAACCTCCAGGTACTGTGGGAGAACAATGGTATCAAGCTCATAAATATTATGCAAAACGTGATTATTTACAAGTGCAAAGCACCAAAAATGACATGAGCATATACAAACACTTAACACAATGATAATGTGTAGCTGAAAGCTACCCGAAGAAGACGCATTATTTACAAAGTAAGTACAATGATTTGTTGAAAACTTTCTTCTTTTAACAGAAAGCAATAATGGAGCCTGGAAACGGGGGAGGCACGCCTCTGCTGGAGCGTTTGCCGGATGATTTAAACGCTTTCGCCGTCCGAAGACAGCTTCGTCAGCCGGTGGCCTCAAACTGTTGCTCCTTCAAATCTCTTAAAGCTTATACAATCACAATCTTTCTCTTCCATGCGCCCTTTTGGCTGCCTGATCCTACTCTAACACTCTATAGATAAATTTGCATCAACCACAAGGAATCATAGCCAAACCCTAACAGCGCAATCCTATGCAGGCTTACTCTCTTTAGGATGGCACTGTTAATATCCAAGAGCAGGGAAATGGGGCTTGAAGATCCGAAGGTGCAATCCTAGTAGGGTTGCCAGGTCCCTCTTCAACACTGGTGGGAGGTTTTTGGGGTGGAGCCTGAGGAGGGCGCATGGAAGGGAAAGGCGAAAGCTTGATACCTTTGTTCTCCCACAGTTCGCCTTTGGTATCTGTGGTGTAATTTTGCTTAACCACCAGGTACTAGCTGGAGATCTCCTGCTATTATTACAACTGATCTCCAGCCGATAGAAATCAGTTCACCTGGAGAAAATGGCCGCTTTGGCAATTGGCTCTATGGCATTGAAGTCCTTCCCCTCCCAAATGCCGCCCTCCTCAGGCTCGGCCCTAAAAACCTCCCACTGGTGGTGAAGAGGGACCTGGCAACCCTAGGTAAGGACCACAGAGACATGGGCTAATTCTTCACAGCCTCACTGTGAAGACCATATTCTGCCAATTTGCCCCTCCTCCCCACTCCTCCATTTCTCAAAGGTGAGGGCTTGGGTCTGAGGGTAGGGGGTTACCTGCTGCAGGCGGGCAAATGGCAATCCTATAAAAAGTGGAGAGAAGGGAATTCTGTGTGTCACCTTTTGGATAAAAATACAATAAATTAGGGGGGAATCCTGGATGGATGCTGTCAAGGTGCAAGCAATTCCAGGCTTGGGAGTTTAAAAAAAGCAAAGCTCTTCCAGTCCCTGCGGTAAAACCTATCATCTGTGTGCAAATTATAGGACCCCTACCTTTGGTGACAGCCCCATCGGCTGCTGTTTTTAGAAAGCTACCAGGTGAGGGGCAGGATTCCGTCTCCTGACGTCTATTCTAGGGCAGCGTGTGGGCCTGTGGATTTCATTAAAGCCCCCCCATCTCTCCCCCCAACAAGATGAATACTGCCTGGCCTGTTTGCAAGCAACACACTGGATTCCAGGTGTGCCGTGCGTGGGTGGGAGGGCTTTAGCTAAATGAGCTTGAAGGCACGAGAAATTTTTGTGATTGTCCAACACCTTAAGAGGCATTAAATGAGGATTCAGGGATAAACCATGGATTAGCTGGAAAGCGCTTCTTTAAGCACAATGTATCTTTTTATTACAAATCTCATGCATGCCTAATAAAAAGGGAAATCGATTGATCTCAAAGCCTTATTTCATTTTCTGAATGGTGGAGTTTTTCCAGCTCCATTGTTTGCTTCTGAATGCGGCTCTGGAAGCTGTAATAACAGCATTTCAAATCAGACCTGAGAAGCAAAACGGCTGATCTTGCCTTCTGCTGAGCAGTAGGCGGCCAGCAGCAGCTGCCTTTAACTAATCGAGAAATGGGAAAGGCCTTTTTTTTTTAATTATATACTCAGGAACTGAACAGGATAAGTGCACAGCATCTGTAGAAAATAAGGGAAAGGAGAACAGCTCTCTTTCTTTTAACCCTCAGCCTTTCCAAATAGCATAAGCAGGTGGTGATGACACAGGCACCATCCAATAGGTGCTGGCAGTTATAGAAGAGCTGGCATCTTCTCCTTTTTTTAGCAGCAAAACATTAACACATGATTCATATCCAAAAGCACCAATGAATTGTTCATAACACCAACATCCATTAATCAATCACCAATTAGCTACAATATACATTAATACTTAACCAACTTATCTTCCTCCAGCTGAAACCTACCTGACTAGTTAAGAGCCCAATCAAAACAGAGTCCATTTTCATAATTAAAGGTTGCCAAATATGTTCTATCTTTCTGACATCTCTGAATTACTGACATGCCATCAGCTTGATTAATTTGTACAGATATTTAACTAGTCCTCCTTCTAGGGAAGAGAATTTGACTTCCAGCCTCTAATAATAATTCTGTGCCTTCAAGTTGCAGTCAACTCATGGAGACCCCAGGACTGTGGGGTTTCCAAGGCAAGAGCATCCAGTTGCCAGAGCAGCCATTTTCTCCAGGGGAACTGATTTCTATCGCCTGGAGATCAGATGTAATAGCAGGAGATGTCCAGCCACGACCTGGAGGTTGGCAACCCCATATCAGGTACATAACTGCTGAGTAGGGTTGTGCAAAAAAAAACACAGTAAATTTCAGGGTTGGGTTTATTGGGCCAAATTGTTTCAGTATACCCGAAATAAGCCAAATACCCATACTGGTAAATATGGGTATTTGGCTTATTTCCGGGTTTACCGAAAACATTTGGCCGCTTTATAGTCTATGGAAAATTCTTTCTGAAGCTCCTGTGGGGATGTTTTTGGAGGTAGAGTTTCCAAATTTTCAGGGTAGTATGAAGGGACTCTCCTTGCAGGAACCCCGAAATTCCTCATAGGAAAAGCAAAGTTCACACAAGAAGACACTAAACTGCCACAAAAACCTCTCTCTTAAAGGCAGCAATGAGAACGATGACAACAGCAAAGCAGCCTCCCCCAGACAATCAAACCACCCCCTCCTTTCCAGTGAAAGCCAGCAATGAGGCAGAGAAACCCCTAAAATTCAAACAGTAGAAACTGTGAAACAGCAAGCAATGGAGAAATGGAAGCAGGTCTTCCCTCCCAAATAATAAAATAACCCCCTCAAACTAGCAACCCCCTCCCCACCAACCAACAGGCCAAGGCATGCTGGCTTCTAGCAAAATTGAGAAGATAAGCCCCAAATACAATGACTTGTTTAAAAGGAAATCAATGATATCTCAAACCCTTCGATGTCTTCTCCTCCAAGCAGCAGGTTGTAATCCAGTAGATCAGGATGAGGCACCAGGATGCAGAGGGAGACTCAGAGAGCAGGAGCTAAAGCCAAGCTTTGCCACCAAACTCTCTCAAACCTCTGTGAGGAATGGCCTGGCCTGGCAACCAGACCTGCTTTTACAGTCTTTGCCCAAGCACAGAAAAGTTTGGAAATAATTCCAGCCAAAAAAACACCTTCTGTGATTGGCCAAAGAACACTGTTCTTCTTTACTTGGGTTCCTATTGGCCACAGAGAATTCCTGGCCCTCCTCCCTCCCCCTCTCTAGGTTGTCCTCTGTTGCAGTCCAGGTAGACTGCGCCAGCTGGCTTTGCAGCAATGCCAAATGCATTGCAGCCATTGGCCACATGGGAAGCTCCAGTGAGCCTTCCTATCGGCCACTCCAAGGTGCCTGCTCCTTCCCTCCTGCTACCCTGGAAACCAGCCAGGGGGCAGGATTACGAAGAAAGGAGATAGCTCTTCTTTAAAGGCAATAAGGGCCACAAAATGGAGACTCTGCAGAAGGCAAATAGCCGAAACCTGGAAAAGGTGAATAACTATTCGGCTTTCTCAGAAGTCGCCTATTCGGCTTTGGGCAGATTCCCAGGTTTTGGTATTTGGTCGACCCGAATATTCCCGAAATGGCTAATTTCGGGTTTATTTTCAGTTTGGAGGGGGGTATATCGATAAGTACAACCCTACTGCTGAGCTACTCCCTCCTTCCATTGCTCCTCTCCTACCCTCTGCCAAATTTACAGAGGGGAATGGAAAGTGAAAACAGAGCGTGGCCACAGGCGTCTGAGTACCAGGAGAAAAAAAATACTGCCAGATCTGGTGTAGTCGTTTTGGATGTGGAAGTCAGAGACAATTCCATTTGGATTAGTTACTCTTCTGAGGTTAACAATAGGTTGGGTTTTGATTAGTTATGTTCCAAATGCACGTCCCGCCATAAAGAGGGGCAATTTGAGCATATGATGTAATTTAGACATGCTCCTTGTTTCTGGGATCTGGCAATGGAGGATGCTGGATTCAGCTCTGTTACTAAACAGCATCTCGTCTTTACACTCCCGCAGGCACATGCTAGAAAAACCAGCATGAATGAAAGAAATAAACTGAAAGTCCCTGGCATCAGCTCTTCTCTTTGCCTGGTGACTGACGCTGGGTGCGCCTCATTCAAATGGCATGTTATATTTATCACTACAGCATTAAGTATAGTGCTACTTTTATTTTTGCCGTTTCAAAAAACTGCATGCCTTCCAACTTCAGAGCTTTGTCAGCACAAAGCTTCTTGGTACATTGCAATGCTAATCAAAAAGGGGAGAAAAGATGAGAAATCCAGAAAGCGGGCTCAATGTAGCTGAATAAAGCTTAATTTTGAGGCTTTGGGCAAGGCTCTTCCTGTCACCCAAGACTTACGGGGTTTAAACGTAGTCACTTCCACAGAATATGGGCCCTTTTTCTATGTGGGAGGGTATAAATGAGGACCCAGAGAGTAGCACAGGGGTGAGAAATATATTTTGCGTAGGGCTTAGGCAAAATGCAGGGCCTCTATTCACAGTGATCGAGAAAACCACTGTGCACTGAATTGGTAATCAGGAACAATGGTGAACGGTGTGAGCATGGGCTAAGTGCTGTGGTCGGGCAACATATCTGTCAGCTACATAACTGCTGAGCCACTCCCTGTTTCACTGCTCCTCTACCACCTGCACCACACTTTTTAAATCCTTATTTTGTTTTTATTGTTGATAATTTATGTTTTTCTTGTTTTATGATACAGGTTGAGTATTCCTTAACTGAAATGCTCACGACCAGAAGTGTTTCAGACTTTGGATTTTTTTTTAATTTGGAATATTTGCATATACATAATGAGATACCTTAGGGATGGGACCCAAGTCTAAACATGAAATTCACTTCCGTTTTATGTACACCTTATACACGTAGCCTGAAGGCAATTGTATATAATGCCTTTAATAATTTTGTGCATGAAACAAAGTTTGTGTACACTGACCCATCAGAAAGCAAAGGTGTCACTATCTCAGCCATTCATGTGGACAATGTGTGTTTTTTTGGCATCACCATCATTCCTGACTCTGAATTTATATGCTACTGATAAGCCATGTTCCCTTGTCTGTGTGTGTGTGTGTGTGTGTTAAGTGCCATCAAGACGCTTCCAACTCATGGTGACCCTATGAATCAATGTCCTCCAAAATGTCCTATCCATAACAGCATCACTCAGGTCTTGCATAGTGAGGGCCATGGCTTCCTTTATAGAGTCAATCCATCTCTTGTTGGGTCTTGCTCTTTTCCTGATGCCTTCAGCTTTTCTTAGCATGATTGTCTTTTCCAGTGACTCTTGTCTTCTCACAATGTGACCAAAGTACGACAGCCTCAATTTAGTTGTTTTAGCTTCTAGGGTCAGTTCAGGCTTGATTTGATCTTCCCTTGGGGAAGCTGAATAAATTGTCTGTTGTGAGCCTGCATTTTAACTGTGACCCATCACATGAGGTCAGGTGGCGTCATGTTGGTGCTTAAAAAGTTTTGGATTTCAGATCCTTTCAGATTTTGGAATTCCGGATAAGGGATACTCAACCTATATTGTATTTACCTGTACATCTACTTGAGCAGGACTCTAGAAAGGTAGCAGATAGAAAGCAATTCTGCATAGGCACCAAAAAAGGTGTTCATTTCACCTGAAGCACTATGAGGAGTACAAACCACCCTCTCTGTTGGCCAAAGAGGGGGGAAATTAGGCGCTGCACCGCAGAATGAACAGCTGACGCACCCTGGTAAAGTTCATGAATCAGGATTTTGAAACTGAAGAGGGAGATGGAGCTGGTTATCAATCTACTGGGACCGGAAGGAATGACAGTGAAAAAACAGGCCAGCCTGTTCTCCGCTAGAGGAGGTTTTGTGTCAACCCATTTGGGTGAGAAGGAATGAATAGTCAACACAACAGCATATTTCAAGGCAGTAATTAAGGAAGAGGCGCTTTCTGTCCGATACATTTTAATCCCGCACTTCCTCCATGGCAATATGAGTATCTGCAGAGAAAGCATAGAGGTAACTATATATTTCTTTCCTGCAGGATAAGTTATAATTTTGGAGGGGGCGTTTTGCAAACAAGCAGAAAAAAGTTTCATCTCCCAAGTAGTGCGGATCTGCTCTGAAATGCTATACTTTTTGTACAAGCTGGGTTGCCAGCTGATGGCTGGCACCTGGTGGGAAACTGGCGGGGGGGAGGACACTGGGGTGTAGGGTTGCCAGGTCCCTCTTTGCCCCGACAGAAGGTTATTGGGGTGGAGCCTGAGGAGAGCAGGGTTTGGGGAGGGACTTCAATGCCATAGAGTCTAAATGCCAAAGTGGGCATTTTCTCCAGGTGAACTGATCCCTACTGGCTGGAGATCAGTTGTAACAGCAGGAGATCTCCAGCTAGTAACTGGAGGTTGGCAACCCTACCGAGGTGCCATCACTCTGATGGCATGACATTGCTTCTGGGGAGAACCCAGAAGTGATGTCATTGAGTCAGCAATGGTTTTATCATAGACTTACCCGTGGATCCGAGAGCATAGCATTGACGCAATGACGTCACTTCTGGGTTCGCCCTGGAAATGACATCACACTGCCGGAGCCACAATGATTTTCACCATATCCCCCCCCCCCTACTGCCCTAGTGAGTGGCGGTGAGGATCGGGGGCTGCCTCCAGGAAGTCTCCTGCTACAGTGGGATAACTGGCAACCATGCTGTGTACAAGCCGCCATTTTGTGATTGGCTCCTCACGCCAGGCCACCCTTTTGTGACTGGAAGCTCCCAGGGCTCTTGACAAAAATTAAACAGCTCTCAGAAACATAAAGTCTGACTTTCGCTGCTAAAGCCAGCAAATGGCTACCCATTCACTGAATAATTATTATCTTCAAGAACAGTGCAGGCCTAAGCGGAGTTATCCCCTTCTAAATCCATGGAAGTCAAGGGGCTTAGAAGAGAGTAGCTCTGCTTAGAATTGCACCGTAAGTGGTGCTAAACCAAACAGAGGCTTTTGAGCAAGAGCCCTGGATGCAAGTACATTTCTACCATCAGCATTTTCTGCTTCAGTCATCCGAGCATAACCCAATGCAGATAAATGGATTTACATCACAGATTAATGTAACTATTTCTGTCATGGATTTATTTCGTTTTTAATTTCCAGAGTCCAAATCTTGCTTTCATTTACCCTTTTGCAATCTGCGTTGAAGGCAGAGAAATTAATACATTGATTTGAATAGCAGGGTAGGGTAGGGAAGGGAGAAACAAATCTTAGGCATTTGGATAGACTGTGGCCTAGTTTTCACTGCGGTGGTAAACCTGTGTGAGATCTCTACCATTTCAGGATGCGGGTACAGGCTCCCATGCTAGAATGCTCCTCCCAAAAAAAAAAATCCTTGCCCGCAGAAAACTAACCCATCAGGGTTCCAGACTACTTTTCTTTCTGACATACTAGCTTTCTATGTGAAAGCTTTTTTCAATTTTATTTTGGAGCGTTCATTCATCTGAGCAGCATCCTGCAGTCAGAAACGGCAAACCTTAGATATATGCATGAACACGTGAGGCTACCTTATACTGAAACAAATCATTGGTCCATCAAGATCAGTAATGTCTACTCAGACTGGCAGCTGCTCTCCAAGGTCTCAGGCTGAGGTCTTTCCCATCACCGACTTACCAGGTCCTTAAGGTTGCCAACCTCCAGGTAGTAACTGGAGATCTCTTGCTCTTTCAACAGTTCTCCAGCCGATAGAGATCCGTTCACCCGGAGAAAATGGCTGCTTTGGCAATTGGACTCCATGGCATTAAAGTCCCTCCCACTGGTGGGGAAGAAGGACCTGGCAAACCCTACCAGACCTTTCAACTGGAGATGCCAGAGATTGAAACTGGGACCATCTGCATGTAAAGCAGAAGCTCTTCCACAGAGCCGCCCCCCCCAAGAGATAGATTTACTGCCTCAAAGCAACACCTGAAGCTAGAATTGTTTGGTTATAACATTGTGTTGGAAGGGGGGTGTAATATCACAGGCTCCTCTTGAAATTGGATTCCAAGCAGTTTGTGTAACAAGAAAGGCTCATCACTAGGAAATCAAATCACCTGGAATTCAAAACATAAAAGATGGTGATTGCAATTTAACCCACCAAATGCAGGTAAAAGGGGCCTGATACCAATCGGGGCTGCTGCCGGGGAGAAGGAGCAGTTCGCTTATCTCTCCCATGCCTTTTCCCCAGCCAGAAACGCACGCGTGCAAACGCACCGCACACAGCTGATTTAAGCCCCAGAAGAGAAAACAACAGACCCCTACATTGTGGCTATGTTTATTAAAGGGTTATAGTGTGTCTGTGTGGGAGAGAGAATCGGATCTCTGTCAGTCACATTTTTCTCTTACCCTGATCCCAAGCAGCTCAGGGTAAGGATGCTAACAAACCCGGGGCGGGGGAGATCAGTTCCCCTGGAGAAAATGGCTGCTTGGGCAATTGGACTCTATGGCATTCCACTCCTCAAACCCCTCCCTCCTCAGGCTCTGCCCCCAAAACCTCCCGCCGGTGGCGAAGAGGGACCTGGCAGCCCTCGCCCACGCTGTACCACTTTGCAGTGCAGAGCGGCGGGGGAGGGGGGGTGATCTCATCAATTCTCCCCCTTTTTAAAACAAACCTCATGCACCAAAAGACCAGCATATTAAGAAGAAGGAGTCTAGCCTAACATCCTAGCTGTCTATATGAAAAGAAATAGATATATTTTTCTTGCATACTGCTTGAAGGGACCGTCTCAGGAGGAATATACCATACAGCGGCTCTGGGACAGATCACTTCTGAGGATACAACTGGATTAAAGCACTCACTGTCAAGCCAGGGTTACCTGCCGGGCAGTCTTGTTTTTAGATCTGAACAACGCCGCAGCTGCTCTGCAGGGTGTGTCTATGCCAGCATGCTGACAACTGCCTTTCTGACACCTTGCCTTGAAGGGCAGCAAAGAAAGAAAAAGGTAAAGAGGCGGGCAGCAGGAGGAGGATTTGAGCACAAAGCTTAAAAGATCTGAAAGCTCCATCTCCCACAGTGGCTAATCCCATTACTTGGGACAGCTTCCTTCGGCAGCTCTCAAGGCCAGAAGGGTGCAGTGGCAGACAGGTGGCCTTTGGCATTCTGCTGCCATCTAGAGGGAGAAGCCAAGAGTGGCAGCGCCACATCCTGCACTGCTGGAAAGGTTTTTGATTGTGTTCATAGAATAGAATAGAATAGAATAGAATAGAATAGAATAGAATAGAATAGAATAGAATAGAAGAGTTCGAAGGGACTACCAGGGTCATCTAGTCCAACGCCCTGCACAATGCAGGAAATTCACAACTACCTCCCCCCTAAGGTTGCCAGGTCCCTCTTCGCCACCAGCAGGAGGTTTTGGGGGCGGAGCCTGAGGAGGGTGGGGTTTGGGGAGGGGCTTCGATGCCATAGAGTCCAATTGCCAAAGTGGGGAACTGATCGCTATCGGCTGGAGACCAGTTGTAATAGCAGGAGATCTCCAGCTACTACCTGGAGGTTGGCAACCCTACTCCCCCCCATATCCCCAGTGACCCATACTCCATGCCCAGAAGATGGCCAAGATGTCCTCCCCCTCATGATCTGCCCACGGTCATAGAATGAGCATTGCTGACAGATGGCCATCTAGCCTCTTCTTAAAATCCTCCAGGGAAGGAGAGCTTACCACCTCCTGGGGAAGTGTGTTCTACTGAGGAACCACTCTAACTATTAGGAAATACTTCCTAATGTCTAGACAGAAACTCTTTTGATTTAATTTCAACCCGTTGGTTCTGGTCCGACCTTCTGGGCAACAGAAGACAACTCGGCACCATCCTCTATATGACAACCCTTCAAGTACTCTTCCTGCAGGAGAGAAAGAGAAAAGGAGGTCCAGTCCTATCTTTCCAGGGCTGGGATCAATGGCAAAAGGAGTGGCAAGCTTTTTGATTGGTTATATTTATTTATTTGGAAAATGTGTGTGTCCCCTCTCCGGAGACCTGCTCGAGGCAACTTCCAACAATAAAACAAGACCACTATAACACAACCATGAAAAAACAAGCCACTGCAACAGGCTGATACCATTAAAACAAACCACTGAAAAACAAGATGATGCCATTAAAGCAATCTGGGGAATGACAACAGCATAAAACACACTGAGGAGCCTAGAATGAGGTAGATAAAATGCTTGGGCCAGAGTAGGGTTGCCAACCTCCAGGTACTAGCTGGAGACATCCTGCTATTGCAACTGATCTCCAGCCAATAAAGATCAGTTCAGGGGGCAGACTCTATGGTATATCATAGAGTCTGGAAGAAACAGAAGCCCTAGAGGTACATCACATCCCTGCTGAGTTCCCACCCCCAAACTCTGTCCTCCCCAAGTATTGCCCCCGAATCTCCAGGAATTTCCCAAGCCAGAATTGACAATCCTAAAGCTGCAGCAAAGATCGGCCTGACAACCCACTGCCTGCATGATGGATAAATGGGCCCAGTACATTTTTGCTGTCATCCTTAACCCCTCTTAAACGGTAAAGGTCCCCTGTGCAAGCACCGGGTTCTTCTTGACCCATGGGGTGATGTCACATCCCGACATTTTCTAGGCAGACTTTGTTTACGGGGTGGTTTGCCAGTGCCTTCCCCAGTCGTCTTCCCTTTACCCCCGCAAGCTGGGTACTCATTCAACCAACCTCGGACGGATGGAAGGCTGAGTCAACCTTGAGCCGGCTACCTGAAACCGACTTCCGTCGGGATCGAACTCAGGTCGTGAGCAAAGCTTTGGACTGAAGTACTGCCGCTTACCACTCTGCGCCACGGGGCTCCTCTTTAACCCCTCTTACCAGAATAAAAATTGCTTAACAGAAGGTGGGTGTTTTTTTTTTAATTAATCCGCCGTCCTATTGGCAACCCTTGTTGCTTTCCGGACCTGAATGGGCAAGTATGGCTGAAATCCGTCAATGGCTGTGATGAATCGTCAGTTCATAATTAACAATAATGGTTATTAGCCAGGCAAGGCGGAAAGGCACAAACAGGCTCATTTATCCTCCCAGCCAGGCTGTTCGGCCGGGGGAGGAGGAGGCGAGAGTAATGAAGCCGTGAAAAGACCCCTTCCCTCGGCAGCCCCCTCCGTCCTCCACCCAGCTCAGCAGAGAGGCAGACAAATAAATAAATAAATGCCCTCCCACCAGAGCCCGAACAAGATTTGCGTGTCCTTTTCTTTTTCCCCTTTCCTCCCGACGATTGTAGCTTCGAGAGATGAAGGAGCTCTTAATCACGGGAAATTGGGCCTGTTCAAAACAGAAACATTAACAAAATAATCATAAATTGTCTGCCAGGCCCAATTTCCAAAGGCATACGTTTTGACCGATATGCCAGAGAATCTCATTTTGCGGGCATAATTAGCTGGCGTGCCCTTTTCGCTATGCTCGGAAAGAGACAGAGAAGCACATGGGGGGAGGGGAGGGGCTCTCCTTTTCGCGCGCACTCTTCTTGAACGCATGCCACATCAGGACAAAATGGGGAAGATGAGAGAACAGAGGTACCCCATCAAACGTTCAGTGAGACGTGGTGAGATTTGGTGAGATACAGTCATACCATCCTTGCTGGGGTCATTCTCCACAGTATTGTCTTACCATCCCCAGTATATAGAATTCCAATGGAGGATCCATATGTCGGTGGATATTGTGCTTTAGAGATCATTTACCTCTTGGATTTTTCCATCTACACAGAGGGTTCCATTCTGTGATGATCATGAATCCGCTTTCCCCAATGTATACCATATCCAACATATACTAACATCAGTAGAGTTTATTTTTCAGTTTGAGCCAATCAGGACTCTTATGTGACCTTAAGCAGATCATGAGAAAGAGGGCATCTTGGGCATCTTCTGGGCATGGAGTAGAGTCACTGGGGGTGTGGGGGGGGAGGCAGTTGTGAATTTCCTGCACTGTGCAGGGGGTTGGACTAAATGACCCTGGTGGTCCCTTCCAACTCTATGATTCTATGACATCAGGGATATTTCCTAATGATTGAAATAGAAATTGGGGCCAATTCACAATAGTGATGGAGCGCCAATTTCAAAAGTAACATAAACTTTATCCGCACAGTTTTATTCCTAAGTGATATCTTCTTTGCCCTTTCAGCCTGATGTAGTGGTTAAGAGCGGTGGTTTGGAGCGGTGGACTCTGATCTGGAGAACTGGGTTTGATTCCCCACTCCTCCACATGAGCGGTGGACGCTAATCTAGTTTCCCCACTCCTACACATAAAGCCAGCTGGGTGACCTTGGGATAGTCACAGCTCCCTTAGAGCTCTCTCAGCCTCACCTACCTCACAGGGTGTCGGTTGTGGGGAGGGGAAGGTGATTGTAAGCCGGTTTGATTCTTCCTTAAGTGGTCGAGAAAGTCGGCATATAAAAACCAACTCTTCTTCTTGTTGTTGTCAGCCGATCCCAGCAGTTCTCATCAGATCCCTCAAGGAAGAGGAAGGGCCATAGCTCAGTGGCCAAACATCTGCTTGGAAGATCCCGCTTCAATCTTTGGTGTCTCCAGTTGAAAGGATAAGACAGTAGGTGATATCGAAGACTTTGAGAGCCAGCCTGGAGGCCTGTTGCCAGTGAGAGTAGACAATACTGATGTGGCTAGACCAAGGATCTGATTCAGAATATGTGTGTGTGTTTATGTGTTCAGGGCAAGCGTTTTCTGCTGGCTGCCTTGAGGAAGGCACTATGGTTAGCAGTTGGCTTGCAAGTTCCTCTTCTTTTTTCTTTTTTTTTAGTTTTTTATTTTTGTCAAATGGGGGATACAGAAAGGAAAGAGGGAAAGGGATAAAAAAGGATCCGTCTGATATAAACAAGCACAATTTTGTTCTCGGAAATTCAAAAACAATCAACATAGTCAACCTTTGATTATCAAACATATTCATTAAGTTGATTTAACTACATTTCTCTAAATATGTATTCTAATAATATAATTAACTAATTATCCGCTGACATATAAGTGTAAAACGTTTGCCATTTCTCATTAAACCATTCTATTCACTCATTTATAGCAGGGTTCATCATAAAAGTCATTTTAGCCATGTTTGCATAGTCAAGCATTTTGTCTTTCCATTCTTCTATATCAGGTATGAATGTTTGTTTCCAAGTTCTTGCCAGGACGGTTCTTGAGGCTGTTGTGGCATATTTGAACATATCTCTGAATCTCGTTGGCAAATCAGGTGGTGTTATGCTTAGTAAAAAGTATTTGGGGTCCAGTCTTATCTTCATTTTGGTTATATTCTGCAGTTCATGTTGAATCTTCTTCTAATACGTTTGTAGCCTTGGACACGTCCACCAAACATGGAAATAGGAACTGTCTGACTGTTGGCACTTCCAACAAGCCCCTTTTTCCCCCTGTGTAGTGGCCATCTGGGAAATCATGTTGGGCGTCATATACCACCTATAGAAGGTCTTGTACCAGTTTTCCTTCACTTCTGACTTGCGCTTGCAAGTTCTTGAAAGTAGGTCTCTCCGATGGGACACAGAGAAGACTCAAACTGTTAGCCCCCAGTGTTGAGCTCTATGATTGCATTTTGATTGATTTAGCTTTTATTATCGGCAGTCCTAATTGGAGTTTTTAAACTGTGACTTTTACGGGTTTTATAATAGTGCTTTTATTATGTTTTTAATAATGTTTCATTTATACTGTAAGCGCCTTGAATCCCGCAAGGGAGAAAGGCAGCTAATAAATGTTTTAAATTGATTAATTAATTAATTGCTGATTGCTACCCTGGCACACGGTCCCAAGCCACTCCCACATTCCATAAATGATTTATATAGAAAAGAGAAGGCGGAAAAACTCAAATTGCAGGAACCAAGCATCAAACCAATGTGCCATACAAATCCATTATTTTATTTCTGTATTGAGGTATGTGCCCTGACCTGGATAGCCCCAGGCAGTCTGATCTCTTCAGATCTCAGAAGCTAAGCAGGGTTGGCCCTGGTTACTCTTTGGATGGGAGACCTCCAAGGAATACCAGGGTCTTTATGCAGAGGTAGGCATTGGCAAACCACCTCTATTAGTCTCTTGCCTTGAAAACCCTACTGGGTCGCCATCGGTCAGGTGTGACTTGACAACACTTTACACACACATTCATGTATGTATATGTGTTTGTGTGTGTTAAGAGCTGTCAAGTCGCTTCCGACTCATGGTGACCCTATGGATCGATGTCCTCCAAAACGTCCTGTCCTTAACAGCCATGCTATTTCCACGCCAGTGGTTTATGTTGCAAGGCAACTGCCGAAAGAATCACACATTGTAACTATTTCAAATGCTTTTGTCTGCTAAGAACCTCTCTTCTAATGAGAGTTTTGTTTAAATGTATCTGTTGCATCCGAGTTTTGCAAAAGACCGTGCATAAGTAGTTTGGTGGCACATTGTTTTAAAGCTTAGACTAGTAAAGGGGTAGGAGCCCCGTGGTGCAGAGGGGTACAGCTGCAGTACTGCAGTCAAAAGCTCTGCTCATGACCTGGTTTGACCCCAACGGAAGTCGGTTTCAGGTAGCCGGCTCAAGGGTGACTCAGCCTTCCACCCTTCCTAGAAAATGAGTACCCAGCTTGCTGGGGGTAAAGTGTAGATGACTGGGGAAGGCAAAGGCAAACCACCCCATAAATATAGTCTGCCTGGTAAACGTCGGTATGTGACGTCACCCCATGGGTCAGGAATGGCTTGGTGCTTGCACAGGGGACTACCTTTACCTAGTAAAGGGAGTTAAAAAACCTTTTAAAGCAGTTCTTTCTTTCTTTCTTCCCTTTTTTTTGGGGGGGGGGGCAGGGGGATATAGTCTACCAAATTTGGTGGTGGCATTTATGGAACATTAATGTTTGCATGAACTCCTTGACTCCTCGTGGGAATGCCTATGGGGGTATAAAAGCAATGCCAAAGCCAGTACAAATGACACAGTCACTAGCTGGTATGTGCCTCATCCTCTGACATTTTGGCACTACAATTGAAAATGCATCAACTATTGAAACAGCTACACTCTCTGAAGGATGGATTGCGTTATTTTCTCAATGACAAAATATTGTGTTGGTAATGCTGGGAATAGTGTGAGTGAAGTACAATTTCCCTGCAACAGTAGCCACTTCCTTAATGGAAGGTGTCTTGACTTGCTACCAATAACTGAATAATGGCTGTTAATTTATCACACAGGGCTTACCCAACATATTTTAGTAATGACACCAGGAGGAATTATCCTTGTCCAGAGACCTGGCATGGTTGGGGAATTAACAATTTAAGCAGCTTGCTGTTAAATTATTAGTTTTGAATCTGTGTTTTAATCAAATTGCAGTAATAAAACAATCGCGTTTTAATTGTGTTAAAATCCTGGGTTTCAAATGATGCCAAGTATACTTCATTGGATTTTTTAAAAAAACTCTGGGCTGTTAGTCAATGCTTTATAGAGCTGGCTGAGAAATGAACTCATTCTATACTCGCACGTGTTGAGAGAGGCGAGAATATAAAAAGACACCTGCTAGATCAGACAAATGGGCCATCTACCCCAGTGGTCTTCAACCTATGGGTCTGGACCCTCAGTTGGGTCATAGAGACCCTCCTACAGGGTCAGAAGCCCCAACAGATCTGCCATTTTTGTAAGGACCTGTTATGTAGAGAGCAAGGATACTCTGCCTCTTGCCCATCTTTCCAGCCCGACTTAGATCACCATCTCCCAAATGTCTGAAGTACCTCTGATCTAGGTCTCAAAGATCCAGCTGGTTGAAAATATGATGTAGTGTCAAACCGAGCCATACCATTGGTCGCATCTAGCTTAATGTTGTTTACCCTAACTAGCAGAAGCTCTCCAGGATCACAGGAAGATAAAAGTCTTTCCTAAAGCTTTCTACCTGAGATCCTGCTAGCTGGAAATGGTGGTGGGGAGCTAAACCTGGGACTTTCTAAGATGTTTTCTACCAACGAGCCACAAACCTCTCCCATGTTCTTGTGGGAGACTTTCAAGTCTCCTTCAAGTGAACCCCAAAGAAAACAAAGGGTCGTGTATCTGAATTGACATGGTTCATAGCCTATAGCTTATATCATCATGGTCCCTATCATGGTTCGTAACAACTTTGTTTCAAGGGAATTGTACTGAAAGCAAAGGGACTTCTGATTCTCAGTCAGTCATTTATTGATATGGCACATAGCCAGACATATACAAAAAACATTAAAACCAGGAATTCCAAGTATAAAATACACTGGAGACTATATAAAATCCTAAAAGGACACTACTATATACAAAGATAATAAGGCAGGTCATCCCAACAATTTGTGCCTAATTTTGGATGTGGCGGCACAAAATTTAGCAGTGTCAGCAGCAACCCTTGGATTTTCATCTGAGAGCAACCTCCTTGCCCTCTCCAACTCCAAGCTATCTGAGAACCTGTTAGTCCAAGGCCGAATAAATTTGCCACGAATTTCTTCATAGTAAGGGCAGACTTCTGATTCTGAATCATAGTTCATATGTATTAAAATATTTATACCCCGCTTTTCCCTCATGACACAAAGTAGTTTATAAATCCCCCCAAAAAAAATTTAAAGTACAAAATACAATAAACCCCCATTATCCTCAACCTCCAAGAGAGTGCCAGCAGGTTAAAGGTAAAGGTCCCCTGTGCAAGCACGGGGTCATTCCTGACCCATGGGGTGACGTCACATCCCGCCGTTTACTAGGAAGACTGTGTTTACGGGGTGGTTTGCCATTTTCTTCCCCAGTCATCTACCCTTTACCCCCAGCAAGCTGGGTACTCATTTTACCAACCTCGGAAGGATGGGAGGCTGGGTCAACCTTGAGCCGGCTACCTGAAACCAACTTCCGTTGGGATCGAACTCAGGTCGTGAGCAGAGCTTGGGACTGCAGTACTGCAGCTTACCACTCTGCGCCACGGGGCTCTTAAGCTTAAACCCCATTAAAATTCCTCACAAATGACATGGCCTTACAGTGGCCTCTTAAAAATGTCTAAAGAAGGTGCCCGTTCTACAAGATGGAAGCTACTACAGAAAAGGAATCGGCTTTAGTAGATGCCAAACTGGGCAGAGGAACAACTAGGAGGTGGCAACCAGAAGACCATAATTGGCACATCAAGGTATATGAGAGAGACAGTCATTCACATATGTGGGTCCTAGGCCAGCAATGGGGTATCATGTGTTTATATAATTATTGTGCTTGTAAAAAAATTGTATCATGAACAATTGGGTTCATATCAAATGTTCATAATTCATATAATGATCCATATCCTATAAGGTTCATCTCATGGCTTATATCGGCTTTGTATCAAGTGAATCACATTGGAAGAAAAAGGACTGTTGCATCACAACCCTTATCATAGCTCACAGGTTAACATCACGTGTTCACATTGTGTGTGTTGTATTTTCAATTCGTATCGTGTTCATACCAAGTGTGTACCATTGTTTGTACAATGAATTGGGTGTTCCTATCACATATCGTATGTTTGTGCCATGTGTGTATCATGTTTGTATCAAGTTTGCATTGTGGGTCATGTTGGAAGTGGAAGACTGTGCTGTCTCTTAGCCTCAGACTTCAGAGGAGGACTATAGAAAGTCAAAGAGATGGATACATCAGGACCCTGAAAATCCTTCCTTTCTGCTGCTCTGATGCTATCCCTTTGGTGTGTAGATTGCACCTCTTAGGGAATCTTCCTTCCTTACAGCTGACACCTTCTCTCCACACCTTGTATAGTCCAATTAGTACTGGGTGTCGTACCATTTTTTTAAAAATCGTGTATTATGATTCATCTATTATACCATTGAGAACGTATCATGGTTTGTATCGGCTTTGTATTGAGTAAATCCTGCTGAAATTGAAGAGACTTATTTGCAAATCGATATGGTTTGGATCACGCTGAAAGAACGCAGTGTGCCACACTATACCCAGCGACACGGCTGACCCTTCTTTGGCAGGTTACGCTTTTCACAATAAAAAGAGGTCCTCACCACGGGTGTATTCTGTAGTGTGGACAACACCATAGGGGGAAGATTAATCAGAACTGTCAAGAGGCAATATGCAGCTATCGATTTCCCTTGTAAAGGACTTTATGTAATATGATCTGAATACAGATTTAATCCGCTCAATATTCATTATTATCCCCCATACACCTTGCACAATGAGTGCATTGATAAATGGGCAAGAGGGCTGTCTAGATCAAAGCATTTTATGAATATTAAGTACATCACTCAATGTCCCCTTCGGAAAATATTTCAATTATTATCTCCACCTAATGAAGGAAACGGTAGGCAAGGACACTCAGTCAGAAGCATAGGCCATGATCCAGCAAGAGAGGTCCACAAGCAGAAGGAGGCTTAGATGCACCAATTAATGCACTTGAGGTGTTCTATGAAGTAGCCAGATCTTCCTTTCTCCATTCAGGACAACAGCATGGTGTAGTGGTTAAGAGCAGTGGTTTGGAACGGTGGACTCTGATCTGGAGAGCCGGGTTTGGTTCCCCCATTCCTCCACATGAGTGGCGGAGGCTAATCTGGGGAACTGGATTTGTTTCCCCCACTCCTCCACATAAAGCCAACTGGGTGACCTTGGGCTAGTCACACTCTCTCAGCCCCACCTACCTCACAGGGTGTCTGTTGTGGGGAGGAGAAGGGAAGGTGATTGTGATTGTAAGCCGGTTTGATTCTTCCTTAAGTGGTAGAGAAAGTCGGCATATAAAAACCAACTCTTCTTCTTGCCATCACCCCTCCGACGACTTTGGGTCTTTGTTGTGATTATGCATGTCGTTTCCGATCGTCAGAAGTCACCTGTTGCGTACAGGCAGGTCTGAGTCTCTGCTTTCCACACAGCAATGTATCGGTGCTGAAGGAAGCAGAGCCTGACGCGTATTTTACTCTTGCAGGGAGGGGCCAGCAGCTCCTTAATAAGCACAGTAACAGCACACTCACCATACAGGAACAAGGTCACAGGCAGACAAAGCCCCTCGCCCTTAAGGTCTTGGCCATGCCTTTCTTCCAAGTTCAACACCACGGCAAACAGGACTCCAAATGAAGCTTCTCAAGCTAAGAGACAGGCGGCATGCAATAACATTTGCTCCCACAAGGCACCTAACGGTCAGTCTTGCTTATATTGCCTTCGTGACTCTCCAGGTGTTTCAGCTCAACTGTCGGCTTCAGACTCTGATTCCTCCTGCGCCAACTTACGTCTTTTGTCCAAAAGCCGGGCCGACTTTCTCCTTTGCTGCAGTGCCATTCTACCTTTTACTCTTCTTCTCTCCACTGGTGGAGGAGACCCGGAAGGTGAAAGGCTTTCTCTTCCCTGTTCCTGTTCTCTTGTTTCAGACAGACAGTCTTCTGGCTCAAAGGCCCCGTCTTGCTGTTCCGGTGTTATCTCTTCAGAGGGAGTGAGGGCTTGTTCTGCTGCCTCCTCTTCTTCTGAAGAGTAAGTCTCAGGCTGACTCACGACATCCCCTCACTCTCCCTCTGTGTTTCCTTGCGTTTTCAAATTCGAAATACAACAGGTCTCTGAAAACGTGGGCAAAATGCAGGGAAACATGGGGAGAGCTGGGCGACCTCTGATAGTCGGAAACAGCATATAAAAACCAATTCTTATTCTTCTTTGTTTTGCCACACAAATTGTTTTCACTATTGATTCTGAAGGATATATATATATATATATAATCTTAACTGCTATGGGGAAATTTTAACACAATAAAAGCTGAATGCAAGTGTACGAAGCTCCAGCAGGTTCCCACTGTGAATGTTCACTCACCGTTGTTGCAGTACACGTGGAAAGGGGCTGTGGCTCAGTGGCAGAGCATCTGCTGGGCATGTGCAAAGTCCCAGGTTCAATCCCCAGCATCTTCAGTTCAAGTATCTGGTTGATGGTGTTGGAAAAGACCATTCTCTGCCTGAGATCCCAGGGAGCAGCTGCCAGCCAGAGTAGAAAATGTTAGCTGGACCACCTGGAGAGGCCATGGCACAGCGGTGGAACCTCTGCTTTCCAGGCAGGTTCAAACTCCAGTCTCTCGAGCTAGAAGACTCCGGTAGCAGGTGTTGTGAGAGATCTTCACTTGAGACCCTGGAGAACTGTTGCCAGTCAAAGGGGACAACATCAGCCTTAGTGGACCAACAATCTGACTCAGTATAAGGTTCATTCTTCAGACATAAAGCCTGATGGCTAGTGGAAAATGATTTTTTTCTCGATAGGTCAGATTTGCACAATGCTAATTGGCCAGCATTACTGTCAATCCTGAAGCAATCTCCCCCTTTCTTGGAGCAGTACTGTGCATTGTACTAAGGTCTTGTATACATGGCTGTTTCACTCGCTGTCGCCCCTCCAACAACTGCGGGTCTTTGCATTGATTATGTGTGCCGTTTCCGACCGTCAGAGATCACCTCGTTCTCCCCGTTTCCCCGCATTTTCAGAGACCTGTTTTATCTCAAATTTGAAAACACGAGCAAAACGCGGGGAAACGCAAGGGGAAAGGGAGGCGGCCTCTGACAGTCAGCATGCATAATCAACACAAAGACCCAAAGTCATCAGAGGGATGACGGCGAAACAGCCATGCATGAAAGACCTAAATGGCTGGCCTTTGTGTCAGTCCTAAAGCTGCCCCTGCTTCTTTCCTGTTGGTTTCTGAAGTAAGGAATGGGCGTGCATTTATTTGTATCTTGATATATTGTTTTGAGACAGAGCATATATAAACTTTTGATCCAATCACTATACACCTTGACATGGCACCCCTCCCTCCACTTTTCAATCCACTTTCACTTCAATCAGCTTCCCTTCAGGGGCTTGTGCTGGAGCAGGAGTAAAGGGCAGAAGAAGCTGAGCTCACCCAGCAGCCAAAGGATCAATTTGCCTTGCTAAATTTAATTGTTCCACTCCAGCAAGGGAGACCTGCATACATAAACGGGCTTAAATGTGCACAGATGAAGGAGATAAATATCCAGGGGAGCGTTAGCATCTGCATGTTCATCTGGACCCCTATTAAAGAACTGGATACATCTTTTCATGCAGACAGAAACACGGGTTCTCTTCCCTTTTGCATGGCTTAGGAAAGGGGCTGTGGCTCAGCAGAAGAGCTTCTGCTTTGCATGCAGAAGGTCCCACGTTCAATCCCCGGCATCTCCAGTCGAAAAGATCAGGTAGTAGGTGATGTGAAAGACCTCTCTACCTGAGCCCTTAGAAAGCAGCTGCCAGTTAGGTTCCCTAACTTTTGAGTCATGGAGCACTTTTCAGGAGAGAAATTTGTCACGGAGCACTAATTTTCACCTAGCACCTATATATTAAACCGAATGACAGCTGTATTTTTCTTTCAAATCTCTTCACGGAACACTAGGAGATGTTTCATGTAGCACCAAGGGCTCCATTGAGCACAGGTTGGGAACCGCTGGCGTAAACAATATTGACCTTGATGGACGAAGGGTCTGATTCAGTGTAATGCAGATTGATATACGTCCCTGCATGTGTTTGAGGTTAGTTGTATCTGACTTGACAGTGGGTTCACACATTTAATTTAATGTACTAAGCAACCTGATTTGCCCAGACTAGCCTGAGCTTGTTAGATCTCAGAAGATAAGCAGGGTCAGTACTTGGATGGGAGACCACCAAGGAATACCAGGGTTACTATGCAGAGGCAAACCACCTCTGCTCATCTCTTGCCTTGAAAACCCTATGAGGGCATGCCATGAGTTTGTTGCAACTTAATGGCCTTTATTATTGTTGTTGCTGTTATTGTTATTTAAAATATTTATATCTTGCCTTTCCCTATAGTTCAAGATGTCCAAAGCACCCACCGAGCAGCATTCAATCCAGTTCCCTACCTTCGGTGCCGTTTTGGGAGCAATCCTAAAATGATCTACTCAGATTCCAGTGGGGTTACTGCCAGAAAAGGGTTCTTACCTTTGTAGGGTTGCCAACCTCCAGGTACTAGCTGGAGATCTCCTGCTATTACAACTGATCTCCAGCCAATAGAGACCTGGAGAAAATGGCCACTTTGGCAATTGGACTCTATGGCATTGAAGTCCCTCCCCTCTCCAAACCCCGCCCTCCTCAGGCTCCACCGCTAAAACCTCCCACTGGTTTCCAAGAGGGACCTGGCAACCCTATACCTTTGCCATCAATTTATCATAAGAACATAAGAAAAGCCACGCTGGATCACATCAAGACCCATCAACTCCAGCAGACTGTTCACACAGTGGCCAACTAGGTGCCTCTAGGAAGCCCACAAGAAAGACGACTGCAGCAGCATTATCCTGCCTGTGTTCCACAGCACCCAATATAATAGGCATGCTCCTGTGATGCTGGAGAGAACAGGTATGCATCATGATTAGCATCTGTTTTGACTAGTAGGCACCCTCCCCTCCCTTTCTTTTCATTTTTTCTGGATGATCCCTCCCTTGTTCTGCATTCCCGCAAGAAAATGTTAATTTCATCATGGGATAAAGCAGAGCTCACAGCTGGTTGGCCGAGCGTCAACTTTTTGGCAACCCTGGCGCAACCTGTCCTGGCAATCAACTACATTTGAACAGGTTGCATCAAAGGAATACTTCTTCAGCCCGGCGCAAGAAAAGCACCTTCCTGCTAAGACCCCTTTCAAAGCCAGGATTCAGCAGCTTCCAGGGCGCTTTCTGAAAAGGTATCTCAGAGGAGTGCATAATGCGCCTTCTGTGCACATCATCAAAAGAACGGTCCTTTGTCAAGGAAAAAAGCCATGTACTAGAAAGTCTGCTTTTTGTCTAGCCACAGTGTGTAGGGGGAAGAAATGCATAGACATGTGTTTGGGGTGTCCCCCCCTTTTTTTCTAACTAAAGGCCTTTCTTATTTTTCTCCACTTTTTTCCCAACATGTGGCCAGATTCCTGCAAGGGTGTGCTTGAAAGTCTCAGTATAAGCTGTCTCTAAGGCCTTTGCATACGTGTTCAAGTCATTACGCTAGAAACAGGAAAGACTTTACCAAGTCATTAAGGCCCACAGCACCCCTCGGAGGCCGGTGAGGATTATCTGCATCTTTCAAAAAAGCGAATTGCGCGCAGAGGGATGGAACCGATTCTTTCCCCCTTAAACCCACTCTGCTGTAATTTAGGAAGCAAAGCGTAGTGGCCAGAAGTGCTCAGCATGGCAATTGGACCATAAATGTCACAACGGGAGCTGCCGGGAGCTGAGCTTTCTTTGCAAAACCTGTTCCTCCCCTCCAGGTGTTTAAAATGGAGGCAGAACTCTTTAGGAATTAGTTGGGAATGCAAAGGAATGGGAGATGCTGGCCCTTTCACGAGCGGTGGGGCACCAGTCGGCCACAGAGGCAGGAGCAGAAACGAGAAAAGGACGATTCCTTGGGATACTTTTGTCTGCATTTTCACACCAATTTGTATTCATAAATGTGGCTAATCCATTTATAAAGACACCTAATCCTCCAGAGTTAGCTGGAATTGTAAAGTACATCCTACATTACAGTAAACCCAGATTTATTTTTAGCAGTCGAGCAAGCAAGTAGTGTAAAAGGGTCACCCCAAAGATGATACCATTGACCAAAGACGAGGAGGAAGAGAAAGGGGAAGAAGAGTGGGTTTTTATGTGCCGACTTTCTCTACCACTTAAGGAAGAATCAAACTGGTTTACAATCACCTTCCCTTCCCCTCCCCTGTGAGGTAGGTGGGGCTAAGAGAGTGTGACTAGCCCAAGGTCACCCAGCTGACTACATGGGAAGCAGCGGGGAAACCAACCTTGTTCACCAGATTAGCCTCCGCCGCTCATGTGGAGGAGTGGGGAATCAAGCCCGGTTCTCCAGATCAGAGTCCACCGCTCCAAACCACAGCTCTTAACCACTGCACCATGCTGGGGTACAATGCCATAGAGTCCACCTTCCAAAGCAGACATTTTTTCCAGGGGAACTGATCTCTGTAGTCTTTCTCTGAAGAAAGAAAGAAAGAAAGAAAGAAAGAAAGAAAGAAAGAAAGAAAGAAAGAAAGAAAGAAAGAAAGAAAGAAAGAAAGAAAGAAAGAAAGAAAGAAAAAGAAAGAAAGAACAAGACGTTCCTCACCGGGATCAGGAGAAATGTGCAGATGCAGAACCAGCAGGGAATTTATCTCCAGTGAGCAGAAAGAGCAGAGCATTAGATCTCTACAAGCCGTTCTTGGCAAAGGCAGCAGCCAATTGGTAGCGAAGCAAACAGGCCAGGCTTTGGCAGTGCCCACCATGGAATGTAACTGCATTCCTGTTGGATGCTGAGCACAACCAGTGGGGATTTGAATTTATGCTTCACATTGTTAATTAACCTTTGGGAAGCTAGCATGCGCCTCTCTAAACACATGCTTACTTGGATATCTATACCAAAGCATAGAGTTGCCAACCTCCGGGTACCAGCTGGAGATCTCTTGCTATTACAACTGATCTCCAGCCGATAGAGATCAGTTCACCTGGAGAAAATGGCCGCTTTGGCAATTGGACTCTAGGGCAATGAAGTCCCTCCCCTCCCCAAACCCCACTCTCCTTAGGCTCCGCCCCAAAAATGTCCCGCTGTTGGTGAACAGGGACTTGGCAACCCTACCAAAAACAGGTGCTTACATTTGTTTCCTGACCTATTTCTGGATTGGTGTGTGGTTCAAGAGCAAGTGTGGTGTAGTGGTTAAGAGCGGTGTTTTGGTGTGGTGGACTCTGACCTGGAGAACCAGGCTTGATTCCCCACTCTTCCACATGAGCGGCGGAGGCTAATCTGGTGAACTGGATTTGTTTCCCCACTCCTACACGCATGAAGCCAGCTGGGTGACCTTAGGCTAGTCACATTCTCTCAGCCCCACCGACCTCATAGGGTGTCTGTTGTGGGGAGGGGAAGGTGATTGTAAGCCGGTTTGATTCCTCCTTAAGTGGTGAAGAAAGCATATAAAAACCAACTCCTCCTCCTGGGTGACCTTGGGCAAGTCACACTCTCTCAGCCCCACCTACCTCACAAGGTGTCTGTTGTGGGGGAGGGAAGGGAAGGTGGTTGTAAGCCGGTTTGATTCCTCCTTAAGTGGTGAAGAAAGTCAGCATATAAAAACCAACTCTTCTTCTTAACACATGTAAATGGATAAAACCCAGATCACTCGCTCCGTTGAAGCTCCTGAAATCACATGTTATGTCCAGCTTCTGATTGAAGACCTCTAACTACCCTCCTAGGATATCGGTTCCATTGTCAAACTGCACTCACAATTAGGAAGTTTTGCCTAATGGTCAACCAAGATTTACCTTTCATTAACTGAAAACCCACTACAGCTATTCTTGGCTTCAGGAGCAGTAGACAACATTTTTAAACAGGGTTGCCAGGTCCCTCTTTGCCACCGGCTGGAGGGTTTGGGGTGGAGCCTGAGGAGGGCGGGGTTTGGGGAGGGGAGGGACTTCAATGCCATAAGTCCAATTGGCAAAGCAGCCATTTTCTCCAGGGGAACTGATCTCTATTGGTTGGAGATCAATTGTAATAGCGGGTCCCCCAAAACCTGAACTGGTCCCAGGCCTTGTACTCAAAGGACCACTAGGGTTGCCAGGTCGCCATCGGCGGGAGATTTTTGGGGCGGAGCCTGAGGAGGGCAGGGTTTGGGGAGGGATGGGACTTCAATGCCATAGAGTCCAATTGTCAACGCAGCCATTTTCTCCAGGTGATCTGATCTCTATTGGCTGGGGATCAATTGTAATTGCAGGAAATCTTCTGCTAATACCTGGAGGTTGGCAACCCTAAGGACCACCTCTCCTTGTATTACGGTTGCCAGCCTCCAGGTGGAGATTTCCTGCTATTACAACTGATCTCCAGGTGACAGAGATCAGTTCCCCTGGAGAAAACAGCCACTTTGGCAATTGGACTCTATGACATTGAAGTCCCTTCCCTTCTCAGGCTCCGCCCCCAAAATCTCCAGGTATTTCCCAACCTGGAGCTGGCATCCCTACCTGGTATACTCACATGCACCTCCATAGATCTGCCAATCAAATTTTCTTAATTTTACCATAGTCCTATGAGGAAAGGTTGAAGGAGCTGGGTATGTTTAGCCTGAAGTGGAGAAGACTGAGAGGGGATATGATAACCATGTTCAAGTATTTGAGGGGCTGTCATATAGAGGATGGTGCTGAGTTGTTTTCTGTTGCCCAAGAAGGCCGGACCAGAACCAACGGGTTGAAATTAAATCAAAAGAGTTTCAGTCTAGACATTAGGAAGAATTTTCTAACAGTTAGAGCGGTTCCTCAGTGGAACAGACTTCCTCAGGAGGTAGTAAGCTCTCCTTCCATGGAGGTTTTTAAGAAGAGGTTAGATGGCCATCTGTCAGCAATGCTGATTCTATGACCTTAGGCAGATGATGAGAGGGAGGGCATCTTGGCCATCTTCCTGCATTGTGCAGGGGGTTGGACTTGATGACCCTGGTGGTCCCTTCCAACTCTATGATTATAGGACGTTTGGTAGAGAAGAAGGACTCTTGCTTTCTCAGCAGTTACCCCAGCACTATTGGAACAGTCTGCTGGAGGCTGTGTGCATCAACCCCCTCCCTGTTGGTTTTCCAGGGATTATGAAAGACCTGATTATTTCAGAGAGCCTTCTTGTAAAGAACTGCTGATGGTCAAATCAAATTAAACAATCAACGCTTGTTTTTTTCTGAATAGCATTTTTAAATCTGCAAGTGATGGTGTGGGTGTGAACTTGTTATACAACTGAGATGCTTTTTTAACTGTGTATGTGTTTATTTTTAGACCCACGGCATTGTTTTTTCAGTGTTTGCAGTTAGCTGTCAAAAGCTGCTGGGCAGGTGGAATGGAAATGTTTGACGTCGGCAAATAAACCCACAGAATAGGGCGCACAACAGATAGTGTGCCGGCCTCAGAGGCGGTCTTTGTAGGGTTGCCAGCTTCAAGATGGGAAATTCCTGGAGATTTGGGTGTCGACCCTGGGGAGGGCAGAGTTTGGGGAGGGGAAGGGACCTCATTGGGATATAATGCCATAAGAGTCTATCCTCCAAAGCAGCCATTTTCTCTGCATGCAGAAGGTCCCAGGTTCAATCCCTGGCATCGCCAGTTAAAGGGACTAGGCAAGTAGGTGATGTGAAAGACCTCTGCCTGAAGGAAGCTGCCAGTTTGCCCAAGGACGTATCTCTCTAGTCTGGATTCCACCTAGATATCGGTAACCCTGTAACCAGGCATGATATAGGTCTACCTGGCTGCTTCCTTCCCTCCCCCTGAGAGCAACTGCTGCTGTCATTTCAGTACATGGGATTGCACAGCCACCCAGGGGCCATATCACACTGTGCCATAGACAGACACATGCTCTCTCCGAAACTCTAACCCACCCCAGCTTTTCCACCAAATGACCAAGGGTCATTTATGCATGGGTACTGACTCGGTTGTTCCTTGGAGTTCTGCACGAGTTTTCCGTCCATTCGAAATTACCTCGCTGCCAGCCCTCGCAATGTCCAGGCCTTCCCTTTCCTCTGTTAACCCGACTCTTCCCTCTCCCCTGAGCTCATCCCAGCTGAAATCGCTGTGCAGAGGGCAAAGCACGGGCCACAGGAAGATTGATTTCTCTCACAGCCGATCACAAAGCAGCGTGTAAAGAGGCGGGGATTCAGATACTTCCTGCTTCCTTGGAGCTCTTTCTGAGCAAAATAAATAAAGGCTTTTTCAAACCGAGGGTTGGATTTCTCCCCCCACACACACACCTTTCCTTTCAGATTGCCCCATTTTTTGTTTTTTGTTCTTAAAATGCTTTTTTATGTAGCAATTGGGTAGGGTTGCCAACATCCAGGTAGTAGCTGGAGATCTCCTGCTATTACAACTGATCTCCAGCCAATAGAAATCAGTTCACCTGGAGAAAATGGCTGCTTTGCCAATTGGACTCTATGGCATTGAAGTACCTCCCCTCCCCAAACCACACCCTTCTCAGGCTCCACCCCAAAAACCTCCCGCTGGTGGCAAAGAGGGACCTGGTAATCCTACAATTGGGTTTGGGGGGGGATCGTCTCTCACAGTGAGCACTGTGAAGTAAGCCAATTACAATGCAGCATTTCAAGGGGCGGGGACTTGATTTGAGCTTGGAGGCTGCTGATGCATAGATTCCCAACTGGAAAGTGTGGGTCCAGCCAGCTACAAACCTCAGGTAAAACTCCCATGCATGATTGACCCAAGAGGCATCATTTGAGAAAGGCCTAACTCAAGAATCGGGTGAACTTCTGGCTCAAGAAGAAAGGCTGTGAATAGTTTGCTGGCCGGTCCAGTTGCCTGAAAGGGATGTGAGCAATTGTAGCGCTTGTGGGCACAGCATTGTGACTAACAAGTAAAATGTCAAAGCCTGATCAAGGGGAGAATTTCCAGCCAGCATTTCACCACAGGGGGATTCGGTCTCTTCAAAGGCCAACGTTGTTGTGTGCTAGTACAGCCAAATCTTCCTCGTAGCCTATTTCATTCTGAAGTGACCCTTGCCAAGAATTTCTTAAATCTTCACAGGATGTTTCCTCTGTGATCTACCCTTTTCCTGCAGTTGGGAGATGTCTACCACGCTTTCTTCCGTTCCGTTTGCAAGAAATAATTTTTTTAAGAGGTATAAAAACACACACAAACAGCCCGATTCCATGTAGAATTAGATTTTAGTGGGATTCAATGGGTTCAGCTTGGCATAGGATCGGGCTACGAGGTAGCAATCCTGTGCACGCTGACTCAAGATGAGGGCTGGGACCAAAGGTCAGCAACATTGGGCGGCTACCAAGACTAGGGTTGCCAGGTCCCTCTTTATCACCGGCGGGAGGTTTTTGGGGCAGAGCCTGAGGAGGGCGGGGTTTGGGGAGGGGAGGGACTTCAATGCCTTGGAGTCCAATTGCCAAAGCGGCCATTTTTCTCCAGGTGATCTGATCTGTATCGGCTGGAGATCAGTTGAATTAGCAGGAGATCTCCTGCTACTACCTGGCAGTTCTACACATATATTCTAAGTGAGAAGTCAATACAAAAAGTAGTGCAAGCAATGTCTGCAAGTGAGCGACAGTCAAACAAGAGAACATAGTACAACAAGTATCAAGGAACAAGATCAAGGAACATATATACAAAAAATCTACGTCTAATGTTTCTCTCTGAGTCTAAAGACTTTCCAGTTATAATATCAGTCTTTGTAAGAGCTGGTCCAAGTGATGAAGAGGATTCCTGTAGATTTCTTGATGAAGTCCGTATATGGAATCAGACTCTATAATCCGCTGGCCATGTGCTGCGGGTAATTCAAACGAGGACCAAGCTGACACTTAATATCAAAAGGAAAAGTCTTCCAGGTAATAGACCCTTTCACCAAAGATGGCTTCTTCAGCCTAAGTGCCCAATATGTTAAAATATACATTAAAATATAATACTTGTAATTACTATTGCCAAACACACTGAGATAAGTAA
Organism: Euleptes europaea; assembly: GCF_029931775.1. NCBI lineage: Eukaryota > Metazoa > Chordata > Lepidosauria > Squamata > Sphaerodactylidae > Euleptes > Euleptes europaea. The sequence continues at coordinate 22,598,023 of NC_079314.1, forward strand.
GTTAAAGTAAGTTGCTTAACCAACTTGTATCACACTGTGAACTGTTTTGCTATACTACCTGGCAGTTGGCAACCCTATCTCCAGCCGATAAGAGATCAGTTCACCTGAAGAAAAATGGACGCTTTGGCAATTGAACCCTATCGCATTGAAGTCCCTCCCCTCTCCAAAACCAGCCCTCCTCAGGCTCCGCCCCAAAAATCTTCCACCGGTGGTGAAGAGGGACCAGGCAACCCTACCTGGCACCCACAGGCACCACACTGAGGATCCCTACACTAGGAGAAGCAGAAGTCCTTCCCATAACTCTGCACTCCCTAAGACATAACCCCAAATCTCCAAGCAGTTCCCAAATGGTTTGGCAGCCGTAGATGTGACACTCTAACCCAGGAGTCCCCAACATGGTGCCCTTGGGGACAACCTTCCTGGTGCCCACCAAGCATTTTTAGGGAAATGGGCGTGGCCAGGTGAGATTGTTACCCAGCAAGGCTTCCGGTTGACCACTGGAGATTTGATTGGCTGTGCAGATTTTTTTGAAAATATTGCTTCGGCAGCAGCTGCCACCACAGCACAAAGGTCTTCAGTATGTGACCGAAGTTAAGCTGCAGCAATCATTTTGAGCCTGGCTCCGCCTCCTGCGACAGCCATTATGAGGCTGCACCCACCACATCATGTTAGAATTCCAAAGGCGCCCAGACGCAAAAGGGTTGGGGATCCATGCTCTAACCCCTGTACTACGGGATGAAGGGGTAACTTGAATGCTGCCCTGAGTTTCTTGGAGGAAAGAACATAAGAACATAAGAAAAGCCCTGCTGGATCAGACCAAGGTCCATCAAGTCCAGCAGTCTGTTCACATAGTGGCCAAGCAGGTGCCTCTAGGAAGCCCACAAAGAAGACAACTGCAGCAGCATTGTCCTGCCTGTGTCCCAAAGCACCTAATACAACAGGCAGCCTCCTCTGATACTGGAGAGAATAGGTAATCATCATGTAAAAGGTAAAGGTAGTCCCCTGTGCAAGCACCAGGTCATTACTGACCCATGGGGTGACGTCACATCCTGATGTTTACTAGGCAGACTATGTTTACAGGGGTGGTTTGTCATTGCCTTCCCCAGTCGTCTACACTTTACCCCCAGTAAGCTGGGTACTCATTTTACCAACCTCAGATTGGAAGGCTGAATCAACCTTGAGCCGGCTACCTGAAACCGACTTCTGTCGGGATCGAACTCAGGTTGTGAGCAGAGCTTTTGACTGCAGTACTGCAGCTTAGTATCTATTTTGACTAGTAGCCATGGATACCCCTCTCCTCCATGAACACATCCACTCCCCTCTTAAAGCCTTCCAAGTTGGCAGCCATCACCGCATCCTGGGGCAGGGAGTTCCAGCTCAAAATGTAAGAAATAGAAAAACTGGATTTCAAGAAAATGTTTTTGTTCTCCTCTTACTTTGCGGAGCGTGTTCTGCTGTGTGAGCTAATCGCACTCATTTGGCTGAAGGAAAGCAATGCATTTACTGGGGGTAGATTTAGGAGCATTATGAAAATGACATGTTTACGAGCTTGCATTAAAGCAAAAGAAGGCATTAATGTTTCATTTCTTTCAAATAAGTCAGGAAATGACTAAGTAAAAGATTTTAACCACAGCAATAACTCAGCTTTCTTTGCATTGTCTGGGGCTGATCCAGGAGCTCTTTTTTTTCCAGCAACAGAATAGACCGTGTGGCCTCCAGCATGGATGAAAAGATTGGGGTCGAAATATATCACTATTTTTTGATGTGAAAGATTAGCATTATGAGAAGGAGGAACAAGAGAGGAAAATCTAAGTGAGAAGATGGCATACCCACAGGCCCTTTTTTAAAAACTTAGGGGAGATCGCAAACCACAAAACTCATTTGTAGACCCTTAAAGTAAAACTGTTAATACAGACTGACAAACTGCCCTCAAGAGCATTAAAACAGCTCAAATCTAATCTAGAAAGTTCAATGTTTCCAAGCCAAAGTGGTGTAATGGCTAACAGCGTCAGACTAGGATCTGGGAGACCCAGGTTCAAACCCCCACTCTGCCATGGAAGCTCGCTGGGCGACCTCGGGCCAGTCACACGCTCTCAGCCTAGCCTACCTCACACGGTTGTTGTGAGGATAAAATAGAGGAGAATTAAGTCAGCAGCTTTGGGTCCCCATCGGGGAGAAGGGCAAAGTATAAATGAAGTAAAATAAATTAAAAATAACATTCACGTGTGTTTAGATGCATAGGAATTATGACAGTCAGTGTTGGGTAGTGGCTAGTGTTGGATTAGGATCTGAGAGACCCAGGTTCAAATCCTCCGTGTGTCATGGAAGCTTGTTGGGTGAGCTGGAGCCAGCTGCACTCTCAGCTTAACCTAACCCACAGGGTTGTTGTGAGGACATAAAGGAGAGGAGAACAATGTAACATACTTTGGGTCCCTGCTGGGGACAAAGATGGGGGATAAATTAAGTAAATAAAGCAGAATGCAGCTGATGCCATAAGAATCCTGTTTCCAAAAAGACATGCATGCTGATTTTGTTTTATTTTGGGGTCTCTAAACAGAAGGCATCAAATCCCCACTCATGCCATGGAAGCTTGCTGGGGGACCTTGGGCCAGTCACACGCTCTCAGCCCTGACCCTGGCAACTATTTGGATGGAACTCCTCCAAGGAATACCAGGGTCATGATGCAGAGGCAGGCAATGGCAACCCACCTCTGAATGTCTCCTGCCTTGAAAACCCTATGGCAGGGGTGTCGAACTCATTTGTTACAAGGGCCGGATAGGACATAAACATCACTTGGTTGGGCTGGGCTATCCCTTGCTAGCCCAGATCGGAACAGGGGGAGGGGTGACTGGCTCGGCTGGCTTGCGGGCCAGACAAGAGCTCTCAAGGGGTCGGACCCCTGCCCTTCAGGATCACCACAAGTCAGCTGTGACTTGACGGCAAAAGACAAAAAAAAAAAAAAACAGAAGGCAAGCAACCACAATATGAGTAATACACATTCACACACACATACATATTCATAAAAATTGTACAATAACATTAACACCACGACAATGCACAAGTTCAAAACAAAACCGTACAATAGAATTACAAATGAATAATGAAATTAGCACCTCTGAATTAACAATGAATGTGAAAAAGGATATCACCATTTATACATAGAAACAGAGCAAAGAAATATTGGCGAAGGCTTTCACGGTCAGAGTTCATTGGTTCTTGTAGGTTATCCGGGCTGTGTGACCGTGTGACATGAAAGAAAAATACCAAGACCACGGTCACACAGCCCGGATAACCTACAAGAACCAAAGAGCAAAGAAAATAACACAAATATCAACACTGTACAAAAAGAGGTCCCAGGTCTGACTCGCTTGGATAATGTAATACCTTCTTTCGTTTGTACAACGGAATGTCTTCATATCTTGTTAACAGCAGAAAATCAAATATGATGGCTTAATCTCATCTGGGAGATCAGAAGAAATGTTTTTTCCCAAAGTTGTTGCTATACAACAGGCGGTATATTATTATTGGAAAGGGTCACTGACATCACAATCCTGCTAGGGTTGCCAGCCTCCAGGTAGTGGCTGGCGATCTCCTGTTATGACAATTGATCTCCAGAAATCAGATCTGATAGAAATCAGTTCCCCTGGAGAAAATGGCCCCTTTGGCAATTGAACTCTGTGGCAATGAAGTCCCTCTCCAAACCCCGTCCTCCCCAGGCTCCGCCCCCAAATACTCCAGGTATTTCCCAACTAGGAGCTGGCAATCCTAAATCCTGCTGTAGCTATCGGCTGGAGATCAGTTGTAATAGCAGGAGATCTCCAGCTACTACATTGAGGTTGGCAACCCTTCATAGAGTCCAATTACTAAAGCAGCCCTTTTCTCCAGGTAAACTGATCTCTATCGGCTGGAGATCAGTCGTAATAGCAGATCTCCAGCTAGTACCTGGAGGTTGGCAACCCTATCAACACGTCATGTTTTAGACAGAGACCCCCCATGTAATATTTTTTAAGACTAATACGTTTTTATAAATAGAAGTCTTACAGCACCTTAAAGACTAATACTTTTTAAAATTCCAGCTAACTGTAGCAGAATGAGCTTATCCCGGAATAAACTTCGTTAGTTTGAAACGTACTACTAGACTCCTGTTTAAAAATCCCCTATCTGACTCTCCCTACAACCACTGTTATGGAAGGTTTTGCATTGGATTTGTCACTCTATAGATGCACATTTCCCCCCATGTGAATCTTCAAAACTGCATGACGGCTTATTGTTGAGTTTTGAGAATGTGGATGGGGAAAAGGTGCATCTGAAGAGTGGCAAATCCAATGCAAAACCTTCCATGAATAAATGTGTGTGTTAAGTGCCGTCAAGTCGCTTCCGACTCATGGCGACCCTATGAATGAAAGTCCTCCAAAATGTCCTCTCTTTGACAGCCTTGCTCAGATCTTGCAAGTTGAAGGCTGTGGCTTCCTGGGTCCCAACCAGGGGTCCGCGAAACAAAGTTATAAACCCATAATAAATTAATATTTTCAATTAAAAGTTCTCGATCATAAAATATATATATTCAAATATCATTCTAAGTTTAATGTTGAACTAACAGTTATGATTCAAGTTTATTTTCCAATTCTCGGAATTTTTATTTTGAACCTTGGGGTCCCTGCACCGAACAAAAAAGTCCTAGTGGTCCCTGGTCAAAAAAAGGTTGAGTCAGTCCATCTCTTGTTGGGTCTTCCTCTTTGCCGCTCCGCTCTCTTAAGGCTGCACATTTTCGCCGTCCGGACTCTCAAAGCTCAACAAGAATCCCCCCCGTGCAGAGTTTGGAGAATTTGGACGGGGGAAACGCGCGGCCTTGGAACCCTCCCGCGCATAAACGGCCACGCGCCTCCCCGGCGTTCTTTCATTCATCCATCGCAACGAGGGGGCGGGGCTCCTCGCGCAGTCGGCGCTGATCGCCCTTGTGACGCACATTGCCGTGGACCACAGAGGGCGGCGGCGACGTCGTTTTGGCGCGCGGGCTCAACGGTCGCTATGCGCTTGCCGGGGGGCGCCGCCGCTTTCCGCGCGGTGTCAGCGGCGGTTCGGGGCCGGCCTCGAGGGCTGGTCTACGAGAAGCACGGGGAGCCGGCCCAAGTCCTACAGTAAGGGGACGGGAAGCCTTTCCTGTGTCTTGGGTGGCTGTAACGGCGAGAAGGTCGACTGGTCACGCATCCACGGGGGGGGGGGGGGCCTGTACCTGTTGGATGCCTGCCTGGCCGGTGTGAAGAATGCAGGAGTCCGGTGTGTGGGTGTATGTGACGTCACCCCATGGGTCAGGAATGACCCGGTGCTTGCACAGGGGACCTTTACCTTTTTAATGCTCCAGTTGCTAGTGAGAGTTAGCGCCAACATAATTTGAGAATGTGAACCATCATTCTGTTTTTTCACCGAACTGGAATTGACTTATGTACGCTGGACTGTGTGTGTATATTTTTGCCTTGCAGAGTTGTCAAAGGTCTAATGGCTTGTCGCAAATAGTGTCTCTGTAGGGTGAGGTGTGAAATATAAAGGTCTAGTGAATATATATATGTGAAATATATATATGTGAAATATAAAGGTCTAGTTTGGCAACTGACCTTGAATCTTGGCAGTGCTGTGCCAGTTTCCCCCATGTGGCACATACTGGGCTCATGATTCCCCCACGTGGCACGTACTGGGATCACAAGCCTGAGGAACATCTAAGAGGCCCTAAAACCTTTGGGCTGCTGCACTCTTTGTTTTATGTTCACATTAAAACAACGTACGGAGGTGGTTGGCCATTGCCTGCCTCTACATGGCAATCCTAGACTTCTCTGGTGGTCTCCTATCCAAGTATTAAAAATGGGAGGGACTGAGGCTCAGTGGTAGAGCGTCTGCTTGGCATGCAGAAGGTCCCAGGTTCAATCCCCAGCATCTCCGGTTAAAGGGACTAGGCAGGTAGGTGATGTGAAAGACCCCTGCCTGAGACCCTGGAGAGCCGCTGCCAGTCTGAATAGACAATACTGACTTTGATGGACCAAGGGTCTGATTCAGTATAAAGCAGCTTCATGTGTTCAAGGCCGACCCTGCTAAGCTTCCCTGTAGCAACCCTGCATTTCCTTGGTGGTCTCCCATCTAAGCACTAACCAAGGCCAACCCTGCTCACCTTCCAAGATCTTATGAGTTTGGGCAAGCCTGGGCCATTCAGGTCAGGGCAAGCATATATACTCAGAAGTAAATCCCATTGCATTCAATTTGATGTATTCCCTTGTTGATGTGCTTAGGATTGCAGCCTGAGTTGTGTAAAATTCTTTGGCATAGGTTTTTTTTAGCTTGCCTTGGTGAAGTGGAACCTGAAACAGAACAGGAATCTTTTAAACAATAATTATGTTCCTTGAATTAGAACTGTTGATTCTGTGCCAGGGATCTTGTTACATGTGCAAGCATACATGTATGCGCACACTTTTTTCTCTGCCTCCTTTCCAAGCCAGGGTAGCAGGAAAAAAAAAACCAATCTGTGAGGGAAATTTAGCCAGAAAATAAAACAGATTGAAAGACATTTTTTCTTTCTCTGATTTCATCAACCTTTATGAGCTGCAGAATAGGAATTGTAGAGGAAGCTGGCAAAAGTATTCTAAGTATTAGTTCTGCCCCATTTGACAAGTATAGATGTCATTTTGGGAGCAGTAGCCAGGATGCAAGTAGCTTTTGATTTTCAGGTGGATTTCTTTCTGTGTTCCTGGGGAAGCAGAAGAATGCAAAGGTCCCCCAAATTCTCCGCTTCATATGATGCTGAAGAACGTGTAGAAATTCACCTGTCCCACATTTGTTACTGCCGTTTTCCTCATTTCTCATTCTGTTTTCTTAGCAGCAAGCTAAAAATGTCAAATTCCAGGCAGCCGGGAGAAATTGTTCTCGGTTACTGGCCATCAACTTTAATGATTACCTTTGTAGAACGTGGTGCACAGTGCAAGAATTGGAGCGACTTCCCGTAGCTCTGCGGAGGACTTGATTTTGTATGTTCCTCTTACTTCAAGTTGTTGTTGAAAAAATGTCAGAATGCAGAAATGACGACTCTGGAGAGCGCAGTTCTTTTGGGAACTGGCGACAGACTGGGTCTTCTGCCGCTTACCTCCGAGAAGCTGACACTTTTTGATTTGCCACAGGAAGCGCAAACCTCCCAGCCTACATACGCTTGGTGATTATTGTAAGTTCAGGTTTTATTTTGTCTTTTGGCTCTGTGCGAAAGTTTTAGCTGACTACTGAAATCTTCCAACAACCCAGGTAGGTAACATTTGTGTTAAGTAGACCTGACACTAAGACTGTCTCGTCAGTGATAACACCCAGTAGGGGTGACAGGTTTTTTTTCTCACTGCGAAGGAAGGCAGGGGATAATAAAGTCTTCGTGCGAAACTTTTTAGCCAGGATTAAAAAGCTGGTGTCAAACGAGCAATTGGATTTTAAATCCTTTCCGCATACATGAAGAAATGCGATTTATTTATTTATTACTTCTTGTTGCCTTAAGGATATATGTTCCTGCATCTAAAAGCACAAAATAGGCCTGGTGGCAGGGAGGCAATATTAAATGAATAAATCTGCAGTTCTAAATGTCTGTTTCTGATTCAGTTCAAATCCTGAATGCACACTCTGATTCTTAGTTAAAAACGGACGGTTGCATTTCAGTTTTCATTCTTGAATGTTGTTTGTGATGTAGACATTCTAGGTCTAGCCATAAACCTTTCAGAGTGAGGGGCCATGACTCAGTGGGACAGTATCTGCTTTGCATACCTAAGGTTCCTAGGTTCAATCCCCAACATCTAAAGTTAAAAAGGATCAGGTAAGATGAGTTCAATCCCGACGGAAGTCGGTTTCAGGTAGCCGGCTCAAGGTTGACTCAGCCTTCCATCCTTCTGAGGTTGGTAAAATGAGTACCCATCTTGCTGGGAATAAAGTGTAGATGACTGGGGAAGGCAATGGCAAACCACCCCCAAAAAACAGTCTGCCTAGTGAACGTCGGGATGTGACATCACCCCGTGGGTCAGTAATGACCTGGTGCTTGCACCGGGGATGACCTTTACCTTTTACCTAAGATGTGATGAGAAAGACCTGACTCCCTGCCAGTCAGACTACACAATATTGACCATGAGAGATCCATGATATGACTTGGGATAAGGCAGCTCCATGTTTTCATGTCTTTAGTTTAGCTAGTTTTAATGGTTTGGGGTTATAAAACGAGTTTCATCTTGCTTTGGTCATTTGGTCACTAGGTTTGAGTTTGAATGTTGCTAGTATGCCTTTCCAGAATGGTCAAGAAGAAACCAAAATTAAAAGAAGGAGAAAGTTATAAACTGCTGCCTTATACTACTGATGCACATGTATCTTATTATTTTTAAGAAGTAGGCAAAAACATAAGCTGGAAAAAAGAATCTATACTTTTTACAGTAAGCAAAAAAGGTATATTATGTGGACATAATGGTCTGTAAGCAATCACAGTATTGAGGTATACTGGCGGATTTGGATATGGAGTTAAAAATTAACAGTGGAAAATATACTGTCTATTTCAGTAGTATATTATCACATATAGTATGCCATTAGACAAAATTAAGCATATTTAAACAATGCTTATCTTTGAAAATTTGTTTATGTGTCCGGTGTACGCACATGAATATCTGCATGCTACGTGGTTCTTAACAAAGCATTTTGAGTAAGAAGAGCTTTGGTCTGAACAGCTTTTCATTCCGAAAGAGAAAATATTTCAAAAGTGATTTTCCGGTGTTCTCCAAAATGGCTTAGGGTTTTTTTTTGTGAAATTTTCCAGGGTCCCACCCCCCGGGTTTTTACATCCCTGCCCCTCAGTAATATCATTCTGTTTTTATGACATTTTTTCCCTACCTTTTCTCCAAGGAGCTTAGGTTTGCATGGGTGGTTTTGTCCCAGAAACACCCCTGTGAGATAAGTTAAGCTGACAATATGTGGCAGACAGAAGGAGGAGGAAGAAGAGAAAGAGTTGGTTTTTATATGCTGACTTTCTCTACCACTTAAGGCAGAATCAAACTGGCTTACAATCACCTTCCCCTCCCCACAACAGACACCCTGTGAGTTAGGTGGGGCTGAGGGCATGTGACTAGCCCAAGGTCACCCAGCTGGCTTCATGTGTAGGAGTGGGGAAACCAACCTGGTTCTCCAGATCAGAGTCCACTGCGCCAAACCACTGCTCTTAACCACTACACCATGCTGGATACACCTAGTGAGCTTCATGGCAGAAGGTGAATTTTAATCCATATCTTCTTTCTTCATCCAACACTGTAACTGTTATACCACACCAGGGAAACACAGTTTGGTTAATATATCCAGTGAAGACTATTCTATCCTATGGGATGACTGTTAGAATTGTTGTATTTATTTGCTTATAGTCCATCTTTCTCAGTGAGACTCAAGGCAGAAAACACAGTGTAAAGGAGTGCAATCAAACAACAAGAGAGAGCTAATAAGCAGTGCAATAGGACTAGGATTGCAAAAATAAGAAACAGTGCAAAAAAAGATCAACCGTGATGTCAAGCAGTGTAGAAAATGGGATCACAAAAGGAGAAAACAGTGCAATAGGAGCACAATAATACAATCAATAGGTAGTACAATACACAGTGGCATAAACTAAAGTCCTGTTCCCTTTATGGAAGCACCTTTCTGAACCATTCAGTTATGCTATAGCCCAAGGGCCCTTGAACATTTTGAGCCTGTGGGCCCGTTTGGTATTCCGACACAGCATGGTGGGCACAGCAACAAAATGGCTGCAACAGAATGGCTGCCGCAGGAGGTGGAGCCAGCCACAACACTATCGCCACAGCTTAACTTCAGCAACACAGTGCAGATCCTTGCGCTATGGTGGTGGCTGCTACCAAAGCAACATTTTAAAAAAATCTGCACAGCCAATCAGAAGCTTTGCTGGAGAAAAGCCCTACCTGGCCCCGCCCACTTCCTAAAAACCCTTGGCAGGCACCAGAAATTATGTTGGTGGGTGCCATGTTGGGGACCACTGCTATAGCCCTGTTCCCTTTATAAAAAAGGTCCTCTGGAACAATTCCATTCTTCATGAACACATGAAGCTGCCTTCTACTGAATCAGACCCTTGGTCCATCGAAGTCAGCCAACCTACCTGCTTCCTCGAACACACGAAGCTGCCTTATAATGAATCAGACCCTTGGTCCATCAAAGTCCGGCAGCGGCTCTCCAGGGTCTCAGGCAGGGGTCTTTCCCAGGTTCAATCCCTGGCATATCCAGGGACTAGGCAAGGGACTAGGCAAGTAGGTGATGTGAAAGACCCCTGCCTGAGACCCTGGAGAGGCGCTGCCGGTCTGAGTAGACAATACTGACTTTGATGGACCGAGGGTCTGATTCAGTAGAAGGCAGCTTTGTGTGTTCCTGTGTGTTCGAGGAAGCAGGTCGGTTGGCTGACTGTATGCATTGTGCACTTTTGACAGGGATGAGCCTTTTCCGAGTTCTCCCCTGCCCCCTCCCCGGTGCAACTTCTGGAAAGTGCCACTGCGATATTTAATTTCTGTCCCGCAACCAAATCAAATATGACACTGGCCGTAAAATTCCCTGCCTCACACGGTCCAGATTAAGCAATGGATTTCTTATGCAATTTACTTGATCAGTTGCGGCTTGTGGCCATTTTTCAGCCGAATGGCGTAATAAATTCGAGCAAATTTGGGTGATTAGGTCCCCGCCATCCTTTGCTGGCAAAGCTGTAATTAATGGGTCTGTCAGCGTTTCCATTATAACATCAATTTTTCAAGGGAGTTGTAAATTAACTATAAAAATCTGGTCCATGCAGAAGTTTTTGAGATCGGGCCTGGATTGTATTCTCTTCTGTTCTGAGTTCTCATGTTGCCCGATGCTCCATTAGCAGCCAGGATAACTCATCCCGCCCCTGGTCAGGGGGGCTTCTGATTAGCCGCTTGCCTTTCACTGGGTAAAATTGGTGACTTGACAAGTCCTCGTCATCGGGGACGGAAGAGTCGGGCGTGCAGCTGCCGTAGTGCTGTCGCACTTTGGTGAAAGGGTGCTGGGACAACTCCCAACTCGTGGCTGTCGTCCTCATGTCTAGTACGGTAATACAAAACGTATGATCCTTTTGGTTAGAAGAAGAAGAGTTGGTTTTTATATGCCGACTTTCTCTACCACTTAAGGGAGACTCAAACCGGCTTACAATCACTTTCCCTTCCCCTCCCCACAGCAGACACCCTGCGAGGTAGGGGGGGCTGAGAGAGCTCTGAGAGAGCTGTGACCGGTCCAAGGTCACCCAGCTGGCTTCATGTGTAGGAGCGGGGAAACAAATCCACCAGATTAGCCTCCGCCGCTCATGTGGAGGAGTGGGAGAATCAAACCCTGTTCTCCAGATCAGAGTCCACCGCTCCAAACCACCGCTCTTAACCACAACACCACGCTGGCTCTCAGCAGGGCCGTGTGTACAGCTTCTGCTAGGAGTTCAGTTTAAGCCTTTAAAAAGCTCTGTTCTCTTCCTTTCCCAGGCAGAGCCTGTATCTCTGAGGGAGAAAGAGCAGCCGCGGCCAGCACTTGTGTGAGATGGAAACACAGAACGAGGCTAGCTACAGCTGCTCTTTAGGCAAGCAGAGCGGGTGGCACCGACTGCCTTTCATTCTTAACTCGCTGCTGCCGTAAAGTACCGCAGAATGGGTAAGAGGCACCTCCCTTGCTTTTAAGCGAGCGTCGTATCACCGACGTATTTGTGAGGCTTTGGGGAGGGGCTGTGGCTCAGTGGTAGAGCATCTGCTTGGCATGCAGAAGGTCCCAGGTTCAACCCCCAGCATCTCCAGTTAAAGGGACCAGGCAAGTAGGTGATGGGAAAGACCCCTGACTGAGACCCTGGAGAGCCGCTGCCGGTCTGAGTGGACAATACTGACTTTGATGGACCAAGGGTCTGATTCAGTATAAGGCAGCTTCATGTGTTCATGTGAAGGAGCTCTGCATGAAGACCTCAGTTTACTGTCTCCTTGTCTGTTTTCTTCAGTGCACCTTTTGAAAGACCAGGCAAGCGTCAGACGGTAACTTGTGACCCCTAACATTTTGACTGTGTCCCCCTGGAATATCCAGAGAGAGCAAGAGAGAGGAGGGGCTGTGGCTCAGTGGTAGAGCATCTGCTTGGCATGCAGACGGTCCCAGGTTCAATCCCTGGCATCTCCAGTTAAAGGGACTATCAGGTAGGTAATGTGAAAGACCTCTGCCTGAGACCCTGGAGAGCCGCTGCCGGTCTGAGTAGACAATACTGACTTTGATGGATCAAGGGTCTGATTCAGTATAAGGCAGCTTCATGTGTTCAAAAGCCTGATTAGAGAGGACAGGCTCGCTGTCTGGAACTGGTTGTCTGTCTCTTTTTGCTCCCAAATCTCACAGCTGACTCCTCCGACAGGCATAAAGGAACTATGGTTACCTATGGTGGGATGTCAAGGGTCTGATTCAGTATAAGGCAGCTTCATGTGTGAAGACGTTTGTGCCAGCAGGATTTGGGTTTTGCGGGTTTTGAAAATGTGCATAGCTGTGCCAGGCTACTGACTTGCAGTGCTTGGTGAATCTTTGTGGAATTCTATGGTTGCAAACTAGTATTGCAAAATTGCTGCGCTGAATGGAAAACCCCTGTGGCAGCGGTCCCCAACATGGTATCCATGGGCCAACGACACCTTTCCTTGCACTCACAAAGTGTTTTTTAGGAGGGGCAGGTGGGGCTTTTTCCCGAGGGGGTTTCTCATAAGCTGAACAGATTTTTTAAAAAGATGTTTTAAAAGCAGCTGGCCCCACAGCCTTTTCACTGAAGGAAGGGCTGTAGCTCAGTGAGTAGAGCGTCTGCTTGGCATGCAGAAGGTCCCCGGTTCAATCCCCGGCATCTCCAGTTAAAGGGACTAGGCAGGTAGGTAATGTGAAAGACCCCTGCGTGAGACCCTGGAGAGCCGTTGCCTGTCTGAGTGGACAGCACTGACTTTGATGGACCAAGGGTCTGATTCAGCATAAGGCAGCTTCGTGTGTTCATGTGAAGATAAGCGGTGCGTATATGCAAGGAAATATTGTAAAAATGTTCGTTTTAAAAAGTACCTTGCTAAACGAGAGTTTTTGCCTGAAATGCTGAAGGGTTGCTATTAGAGTTGTGCATAACCTCGCTCCCTGACATTCTGCGGTTGACACTGCCTCCTGTTGTTGCAGTTTTGTAGTTGCACACATCATACTGTATCATCAGTTGCAGCCACAGGCTCAGAAAGGTTGGGGACCCCCACCCCATGGTGTCTGCTTTCCTAAACGTAACAGTTATTGTAAGCCGCCTTGAGCAAGACTGAAGAGGCAGCATGCAAATATTCTAAATAAATAAGTTTTCAAAACCTCCTTCAAACCAGTGTGGGGTAGTGGTTAAGAACGGTGGGCTCTAATCTGGAGAACTGGGTTTGATTCCCAGCTCCTCCACATGAGCAGCAGAGGCTAATCTGGTGAACTGGATTTATTTCCCCACTCCTATACATGAAGCCTGCTGGGTAACCTTGGGCTAGTCACGGTTCTCTCTGAACGCTCTCAGTCCCGCCTACCTCACAAGGTGTCTGTTGTGGGGAGAGGAAGGGAAGGCGGTTGTAAGCCGCTTAAAAGGGAGAGAAAAGCGGGGTATAAAAACCAACTCTTCTTTTCTCAAAGCCCAGCTTTTTCCATAAGGCCTTCCCTACAGAAGCAAGCCCTAGTCATTGTACAAGTGGGGTATTCGCCTCCCATCTATTCCAGTTCCCTTTGGTTTCCCTTGTGTCACCTTTTGACTGTCGCCTTGTTGGGGCCGGGTCCCGTTTCCTTGTCATCTGTAAAGTATCGCGCCCCTCCTCCGCCCCGCTAGGAAGGGCTCTGACGGGCGGAGAGCCTGTGGGGGGCGAAGAGAGAGCTGCGCCGGGAGACTCCCTGCCGTCGCCACCTCCCCCCATCGGAAGAACCCTTCCAGGGGGTGGGGGCGGGGAGGAGGAGCTCCGCGGCGGCTCCTACCGGCGCGCCTTCAGTCCATGCATTCATTTTTTTTAAAAAGGTGGAACTGAAAGACGAGCGATGGACCAGCAACAAACCACCCCAGACCGCAATACATTTTATGATAGAAACCACCCCAGGTACTGCCAGGCATTAACGGCCTTAGTGATATCCAGAAAGAGGTTGTGTAGATCTGCTTCTCTTGACCTTCGACCTGCAGAGGGACAGTACAGACCAGAGCTTTTGCGGTCTAATAGCATGCAGGTGTATATGTAGCGCTGTGATGTCCTCGCGTGAGGCTGGGAACAGAATGCAGCTACCTGAGCCGCATGGGGTGGCACATAACTCACATAACTCTGTTCCAATTAAGCACGAGCAGATGAGCCATTATCCCAAGCTGAGCTTAGCAATAAACCCTCTCCAAACACAGCGCAGATGCTATATGGGACTGGGGGATGAGGGCGTAGATACACGTACTCGGCTTTTATCCACAAATTCTCTTCCCCCCCTCAAAATAAAAAGAAAGCAAGAAATTACGTCTGCAAATGAGCCATCGTGTCTGTGATCCGTTGGTTTTCAGCCATCAGGATCCTAAAGATTGTTAATGGAGCCGTAATTGTGCCGGGGCTGGGCGCCATTGCGTTGAAACAGCCCTCCTTCCGAGGCCAATTTAATTCGAACAGCTCCAGCTGCAGGCGGCTTGCCTCTTTATGAAGAAATTAAACAATGCTAGCGATGCTAACGTCTCCTCGGTGATAGATAATGCTTGCACAAGAACTTCGGCGGGGGTCTGAGACGCGCCAGAACCTGGTACGGGGGTGGGAGGGGGACAAACAAAAATAATACCCAGTCCCGGCACCTAACGGCTCTTTTGCAACTTGGAATTGCATGCTGTAGAGCCTGATCCCCTCCGGCCTTACCTGGCAAAAAATGAATTAAACTGCTGCAGTGTTGTGGAATTAAGAGCTTTGTGAGTTGGCGGGAGCCTTTCTTGGCACTGTTTGTTTCACTCTCTCTCTGTTTTCACTTTGATCGAGAGGTGCCTAGGAGGAGATCCAAAAACCCACAAGGGCATCTGAGTGTCATTTCCAGGTTCGCTTCTCTCTCCCTCACCCCAAATGCCTTGCAAGGGGCTTTGTAATCCTTCCTATACCCCCACCCCGAGATAGGGTTTCCCGATGCTTGTTAATGGTGGGCAATTGCCCGCCAATTAATAGGCCTGCCTGCTGCTCTACAGCTGGCCAGCGGGGGAAGCAGGCCAGCTAAAGGGGGGGGGCGATCCACACATGCGCGCTCGGTGGCGTGCAGCACAGTAATGTCCCTTCCAGGGTAAACCCGGAAGCGATGGGGACGCACTAGCATGTCCCTCAGAAATATGCTAGCACATCCCCGTCACTTCTGGGTTTTGACTGGGATGCTCTAGGACATTCGTCCAAAAACTCTATGGTTTCCATAACCAGGTGTATTTCGTCGCTCCCCCACACACACACACACACCAAAGCTCCCACCATTGGCAAGGGGGGACCTGGCAACCCTATTCCAAGCTGTTCACACCTACGGTCTTGGCTCATGTCCAGTATTGAGCAAAGGGTGAAGAGTGCTTGGAGCACTTGAATGAAGACATATGTGACACAGGAGATGGGACCTGGACATTTTTCCCCCTGTATGCTTCTTTTATTGTTAAGCCTGCTCTCCTTTGTGAGCCAGCGTGGTGTACTGGTTAAGAGTGGTGGTTTGGAGAGGTGGACTCTAATCTGGACAACTAGGTTTGATTCCCCACTCCACATGAGCAGCGGAGACTAATCTGGTTAATTGGTTTCTCCCCCACCCCACTCCTACACATGAAGCCAGCTGGGTGGCCTTGGGCTAGTCACAGCTCTCTCAGAGCTCTCTCAGCCCCACCTACCTCACATGGTGTCTGTTGTGGGGAAGGGAAGGGAAAGTGATTGTGAGCCGGTTTGATTCTTCCTTAAGGGGTAGAGGAAGTCAGCATAGAAAAACCAACTCGTCTTCTTATATGGGAATGGTGGCCCCCAATACTTCTGGCTTCCTCTCCAGCAGATTTTTATCCCTCCTTTGCTCCAGGAAGCTGAGGTCAGTGTACTCGATACTGTGATTGTCTTGTTTTGTTTTGTTGGTTGTTGCGTTGCTATGGCTTTAAGCTAATTGCAATAAAATTAACGAGTACATAGTTCTGTTTTCACCCTGACCTGGATGGCCCAGGCTAGCCTGATCTCGTCAAATCTCAGAAGCTAAGCAGGGTCAGCCCTGGTTAGTATTTGGATGAGAGACCACCAAGGAATACCAGGGTTGCTGTGCAGAGGAAGGCACTGGCAAACCACCTCTGTTAGTCTCTTGCCATGAAAACCACCAAAAGGGGTCGCCATAATTCGGCTGCGACTTGACGGCACTTCACACACACACAGAGTTCTGTTTTCCACGCAGAACCCTCACCACAACCCAGTGAGGTTGTGAGTGGTTGTTCTGCTGTTTCTCCTCTTGTTAATTGATCTTGGTTCATTCTTTTTCTTCCGTGTGTCATCTTGTTACCATCTCTCTGTTTTTTTAATCTCCAGAGAAGCAGGGGAAGAGCATTCTAAAATGCGTTCAGTATATTTGCCCTGCCCTGGACGGTCCAGGCCAGTCCAGTTTTGTCAGATGTCCATAGCTAAGCTGGGTCATCCCTGGTTGGTATTTTGATTGGAAGACCACCAAGGAAGTCCAGGGTCGCTGTAGAGGCAGGCAGTGGGGAGGAGAGGGGGCCATGGCTCAGTGGTAGAGTGTCTGCTTGGCATGCAGAAGGTCCTACATTCAATCCCCGGCATCTCCAGTTAAAGGGGCTAGGCAAGTAGGTGACGTGAAAGACCCCTGCCTGAGAGCCGCTGCCGGTCTGAGTAGACAATACTGACTTGGATGGACCAAGGTCTGATTCAATATACAGCAGCTTCATGTGTTTTCAATGGCAAACCACATCTGAATATCTCTTGCCTTGAAAACCCTATGGGGTGTCCATAAGTGAGCTGCAACTTGATCACCCTTCCCTCTGCCACCATGCTTAATTACTTAGCTTAGGGTCATATTCAGGACTTTTGGAAGCCTCGTCTTCATGTGTCAGATATATATCAATGTAAATATGTGTGCCCTGACCTGGATGGCCCTGGATAGCCTGATCTCATCAGATCTTGGAAGCTAAGCAAGGTTGACCCTCGTTAGATGGGAGACCACCAAGGAAGTCCAGGGTTGCTGTGCAGAGGCAGGCAATAGCAAACTACTTTCCCGGTCTCTTGCCTACAGGGTTGCCAGCACTATGGGGCCACCATAAAGTAGCTACAACTTGGCAGTAATTTCCACCTCCATATGTACCCCACCAAAAGTCAGGGTTTGATGTTGGGCGCAGACCTTATACCAGATCTAGCGCTCCACTTATTGCACCACCCTTTTCCATCTCTTCCCTTCTCATGCAATCTTTCCAGTAAGGTTCAAGGTAAACTTCCTGCCTTCTGGTCTTCTGAGGACTGCCTCTGATATCAGACACCAAACTGTCCCCCACCAGGAGCAGAGGCTTTTTTGGGGTGGCTCCTCTTCTCTGGAACACTTTCCTCCATGAGATTCAGCAACCCCATCCTGCTTCTGATATGAAGCACTTATTTAAAACTTTTATTTTGACTGATTTGTGTTTTTTATCCCATCTTACTCCAAGGAACTCAGGGTGGCGTATTTAGTCTTCCTCTTGATCTTCATGAAAGATTTCGGCTTGCAGAGAGACTAAGTGTGTGTTTGTGTGTCTGGCCCAAGTTTAACTATTGACCTTTATGACAGAATGTGGATTTGAACCCAGGTTTCCTGAAGTCAAGCACCCCTGGCTTTTCCACCAAGTCTCTTGAGGAGTGGGTGGTCTTAACCTGCTGTTGCTGCTTTAAAATATACAAGTTTGTGAGGTTACTTTTCAAAGCCATTGGGAGATGCCTTATTGTGTGTGTGTGTGTGTGTGTGTGTGTGTGTGTGTGTGTGTGTGTGTGTGTGTGTGTGTGTGTGTGTGTTAAGTGCAGTCAAGTCGCTTCCAACTCATGGCGACCCTATGAATTAGAGTCCTCCAAAATGTCCTATCTTTGACAGCCTTGCTCAGATCTTGCAAATTGAGGGCTGTGGCTTCCTTTATTGAGTCAATCCATCTCTTGTTGGGTCTTCCTCTTTTCCTGCTGTCCTCAACTTTTCCTAGCATTACTGTCTTTTCCAGTGACTCTTGTCTTCTCATAATGTGACCAAAATACGATAGCCTCAGTTTAGTCATTTTAGCTTCTAGGGTCAGTTCAGGCCTGATTTGATCTATAACCCACTGGTTTGTTTGTTTTTTGGCAGTCCACGGTATCCGAAACACTCTCCTCCAACACCACATTTCAAAGGAATATTATTGGCTCCAACTAATTTTTCTGTTGTGTTTGTGGTTTAAGAATCTGTCCTGTCATTTTTGGGACACTTCAGCCTGTCACCTCTAGTTCTAAAAGAAAGAAAGAAGTCTCCTCTTCCATGTGGGGTTGCAAAACAACTACTTAGAAAATTAATGATATGGCTCTAATTCACTGGGATGTAGTGTGTTGTGTGTGTGTGTGTGTCTTTGGTAGAAATGTTTCTTGGAGGTGGCAAAGCAGTGTGCTAGTCAGTGGTTGCAACAGCGGCCAAACACGTTCGCCTGCCAGGGAGGACTCTTGGTGTGAACACAGGCAGGGAATCCGGGCTTCCTCCTGAACAGGATGAAGGGCTGTACTGGGATCGAAAGAACACCAGTTGGCGTCTTTTTAGGACTCCCCGTGTGCATCCTATAGCTCCCCTTTGGCATATAGGAAAGTGATTTCTCCAACAGGAGGTCAAAGCCTGTAACTATTTGGCTGCTGCTCTTGCGGAAGTGACCAGGTTGGCAGCAGCTATAAAAGCTAGACGGGAACTGTTTTGTTTTCTTCTGCATGAGAGGTCGAGGTAGATGGATGCTAGGCTGAGGGGAATGGCCGTGGCTCAGTGGTAGAGCATCTACCATCCCAGAATACATGAAGCTGTCTTCTACTGAATCAGACCATTGGTCCATCAAGGTCAGTATTGTCTCCTCAGAATAGCCGAGGCTCTCCAGGGTCTCAGGTCAAGGACTCCCACCACACCTCCTACCTGATCCTTTTAACTGGAGAAGAAGAAGAAGAGTTGGTTTTTATATGCCGACCTTCTCTACCTCTTGAAGAAGAATCAAACCGGTTTACAATCTCCTTCCTTTCCCCTCCCCACATCAGACACCCTGTGAGGTAGGTGGGGCTGAGAGAGCTCTAAGAGAGCTGTGACTAGCCCGAGATCACTCAGCTGGCTTCATGTGGAGGAGTGGGGAAACTAACCCGATTCACCAGATTAGCATCCACCTCTCATGTGGAGGAGTGGGGAATCGAACCCGGTTCTCCAGATTAGAGTCCACCGCTGTTAACCACTATACCATACTGGCTCTCTCGCTGGAGATGCTGGGACCTTCTGCATACCAAGCTGATGCCCTACCACTGAACCACGCCTCCTGCCCAAACAGAATTTCCAGTTAAAAGGATCAGGTGATAGGAAAGACCTCTGCCCAAAACCCCAGAGAGTCATGGCCCGTCTGAGTAGACAATACTGACCTTGACAGACCAGTGGTCTGATTCTGTAGAAGGCAACTTAATCCACTTTCATGTGATGGATCCTTAAAGGAGCAACCGAACAGCAATTAAATGCTTGCGAAACACTGTATAGGGAAGGGGGGGATAGAAGAAAGAACCTTCAAAATAATATTGGGTTTTTGATGTGTCTTTCCAGGTTAAAAGACATCAGTTTGGGTGAGCTGGAAGCTTCTGGGGTCCACGTAAGAATGCTTGCAGCCCCTATCAACCCATCAGACATTAATATGATTCAAGGTAAACAATATATGTGTGAATCGCCTTGCACCAAGTCAGATCATCATTCCATTTAGCTTAGTATTGTCTGCTCTGGCAGGAGTTCCAGTGTCTTGGGCAAAGAGGCCCGTTTCCCCAACACCTGCTACCCGAGTTCCTTTGAAGATTGCCAGGGGGTTCCACCTGGGGCCAAGATTTCCGCCGAGTAATCTGCCTTTCAGTCTTGGTGAGAAAGGTGGACCGCTCATAAAGTAAGAAATTCCTGCGTGCAACTTCAGCGTTTCTGCGGTCAAATCGATGCTTTGCCCAAGCTGAATAGCGTGCCAGCTGAGATCACACACAGGTCTATAAGAACTGACTTTCCTTCTTGTCCATCCCTGTTTCACTGAAAGAACAACTTTGCTTCTCTGGAAACCAAAAGTTTTCTATGAGCTGCTTTAGAAGTTACTTTTTAGAATATTTACAACAGATTGTGCAAACTCAGGTAGTATGAATTATGAAAACAGGTGACTGTCGATGTGAAAACAGTGGATCATACAATCATCGAGTTGGAAGGGATCACCAAGGTCATCTAGTCCAACCCCCTGCACAATGCAAGGAATTCACAACTACCTTCCCCCACACCCCCAGTGACCCCTATTCCATGCCCAGAAGATGGCCAGGATGCCCTCCCTCTCATGATCTGCCTAAGGTCATAGAATCAGCATTGCTGACAGATGGCCATCTAGCCTCTGCTTAAATACCTCCAGAGAAGGAGAGCTTACCTCCTGCGGAGGAAGCCTGTTCCACTGAGGAACCGCTTTAACTGTTAGAAAATTCTTCCTAATGTCTAGATGGAGACTCTTTTGATTTAATTTCAACCCGTTTGGCTGCAAAGTACAGAGAAGCAGCAAATAAATCTGCAGTGTATTTGAGTATCTGTATAAGTGGATAGCCCAGCCTAGCCTGAGCTCATCAGCTCTCGCAAGCCAGGCAGGGTCGGTCCTGGTTAGTACTTGGATGGGAAGACCCCCGAGGGAGTCCAGGGTTGCTATGCAGAGGCAGGCAAACCACCTCTGAATGTCCCTTGCCTTGGAAACCCTATTGGGTCTCCATACGTTGGCTGCATCTTGATGGTACTTTCCACTTCCTACACAAGCTGTTAAGTGATGTTGGCCAAGAGGTGGAATCTTTTTATAATTACACCAGCATGGTGTAGTGGTTAAGAGCGGTGGTTTGGAGCAGTGGAGTCTGATCTGGAGAACCAGGTTTGATTCCCCACTCCTCCGCATGAGCGGCGGAGGCTAATCTGGTGAACTGGATTTGTTTCCCCACTCCTACACACGAAGCCAGCTGGGTGACCTTGGGCTGGTCACAGTTCTCTTTGAGCTCTCTTAGCCCCGCCTACCTCACAGGGAGGGTGTCTGTTGTGGGGAGAGGAAGGGAAGGTGATTGTAAGCTGGTTTGAGTCTCCCTTAAGTGGTAGAGAAAGTTGGCATATAAAAACCAACTCTTCTCCTTCATATATATTAAAAAAAATTAAATCCCCAGCCACGCTCTTCTGAAGGCTTTGGAAAATGTGGTAGCAGTTTCTGTGGATTCTCCTCTTCCACTGCAGCATCTCCACTTTGCCTTCAAGCTGTCTACAGCCCCCAGAACAAGAGGTTTTTTTGGGGGGGCAAGGGATGTGGGGACAAGGGAGGAATGTGAGAGCGGCAGTTTGATGACCCAAAAGCAGTCAAGTCCATACTTACGAAGTCCCCTCATGAACGGATCTCGTTGGATACAAGATGTTATCCGAAGCAACCCTGGAAAGTACTCTAAAGCCAAGGTTTGCTTGGAGGTTGGTGGCACTCAGAGTGCAGTGGTTGTTCAAGGACCATGGAGACGTACCTTTGTCTCCCCACTCTGCCACTGTGGCTCAGTGGTAGAGCATCTGCTTGGCATGCAGAAGGTCCCAGGTTCAATCCGCGGCATCTCCAGTTAAAGGGACTAGGCAGGTAGGCGATGTGAAAGACCTCCACCTGAAACCCTGGAGAGCCGCTGCCGGCCTGAATGGACAGCACTGACTTTGATGGACCGAGGGTCTGAGTCAGTATAAGGACGCTTCATGTGTTCATGTGCCGCTGAATTTAACAGACCGAGCTTGGGCCAGTGAAGCCCAAATGGGGAGGGGGAAGCACAGCCACCATCCTGGCGGAACGGTGAGAAAGAGAAAAGTAATCTAGTTCTGATTGTGTTGCAGGAACGTACGCTGTTCTCCCGGACTTACCTGCAGTTGGGGGGAATGAAGGAGTCGGGCAGGTGGTGAAAATTGGCAGCGATGTGACTTCACTGAAGCCAGGAGACTTGGTGATCCCAGCAGATGCAGGACTCGGTAAGTAGAATTAATTTTTATTTTAAAGTTTAAAATACTTAAGGCAAAACACAAAAGGAATTGGAATAACTTCCCCACCGGTAAGTTAAGAGAAGAAAAAGTACCCCTTAATAGACATAATCTGTTCTTCACCTCCCCCCGCTTAGAAGAAGAAGAGTTGGTTTTTATATGCTGACTTTCTCTGCCTTTTTTAAAAGAAGAATCAAACCAACTTACGATCTCCTTCCGTTCGTCTCCCCACAACAGACACCTTGTGAGGTAGGTGGGGCTGAGAGAGTTCAGAGAACAGTGAGTGGCCCAATGTCACCCAGCAGGCTTTGTGTGGAGGAGTGGGCAAGTTACTTGAACCTTGTTCTCATGGAGATGGATGACCTTTGTCTGTGCTGTACCACCAGAGGTGGAAGTTCACTATTTAAGAAGAAGAGTTGGTTTTTATATGCCGACTTTCTTGACCACTTACCAGCCAGCAAACCCCAATTTTGTCGTGTTGTCTGAATGCCAACAGCCCAACTAACAGGCTGGGTGATCACAGCGTTTATGGCGATGTCAGACTTGCAACTGTTTTAACCTGCGAACATGTGCATTATTCTGATGAACAGTGGCTGTTGGAAGCAGCATACCCTTCTTGCTCTGGTGAAAACAGCTTTTCCAGCAGATTCAGAAAAGCTGCGGCAGATCTGGGAATCCAGCCTTGCTCTCTGGGGTCCCAAACCTGTGCCTGCTGTTTCTCACACTTAATGCCTGAGCTTTCGAAATGAGCTCACAACGGGCAGATTCTTCATGCCAGAGAAATGAAATTGTGAAGAGCATGAAAGATACCCGGAGTGGCGTTTTTATCGTTGCTGCTGTCAGAAGTGAAGCAGCAGTGTTTGGTTCATTCCAGTTTCCTCCATATCACCAACTTTGTCACAGTGATCTCAATTAATAGGATTGGGGGGCTTTATTTCTGCAGTGTGCTCCAGGTGAAAGTGGCAGCTCCTGGAAACCATTCAGCTCGAATCAGAGCACACTGTAGGGCGCGATGGATTCTAACCAGAGAACCTTAATTTCTTTTGGCAGTATGGTGCAGTGGTCAGAAGCATGCTAGGATCTGGGAGGCCTGGCTTCCAATCTCCACTGGACCATGATGCTCTCGGGAGGAAGGGAGAGTTATGGCGAGGCTCTTTCTTTTTCAGCTTCATCTACCTCACAGGGCTGTTCTAAGTAGAAAAAGAGTAGGTTAAGAGCGATGGTTTGGAGCGGTGGACTCTGACCTGGAGAACCGGATTTGATTCCCCACTCCTCCACATGAGTGGTGGAGGCTAATCTGGTGATCCGGGTTGGTTTCCCCACTCGTACACACGAAGCCAGCTGGGTGACTTTGGGCTAGTCATACTCTCTTAGCCCCACCTACCTCACAGGGTGTCTGTTGTGGGGAGGGGAAGGGAAGGTGATTGTAAGCCGGTTTGATTCTCCCTTAAGTAGTAGAGAAAGTTGGCATATAAAAACCAACTCTTCTTCTTCTTCTCTACCTCCAGAGTGGCTTACGATTACATTCCCTTCCTTTACCCACAACAGGCATCTTGTGAGGTAGGTGGGGCTGAGAGAGTTCTGAGAGAACTGTGACTGGCCCAAGGTCACCCAGCAGGCTTCATGTGGAGGAGGGGGGAATTGAACCAGGAACTCCAGATTAGAGTCCGCTGCTCTTAACCATGCTGGCTCCCAAGCATGAAATGATGTGGGCTCATATGCCTCTGAACTTTTTAGAGGAAGGGAGGGGTACCAATGTACTAGAAACAACTTCACATTTGCCCTCTTACTCTAAGCCAGGCTTAGACGAGCGTAAGAGGGGTTGTCAGGCCAAGATCCTGATCAAAAACATCCAAAAGAATGGCCCCAAGTGATATATTTAGGACTTAGGCAAAGCTCAAACCCATCTAAAGGCCGAGAAAGAAACGTTGAGCCAATTACCATTGTTGGCATGGATGGTCTTTTATCATCAGAGACCTTAATGTGTTTAAGACTTTTTTTTTTTATCTTGAACTGGAGATTTGTGACCGGTTAGCTACAGCAGCTTCCTAACCTGACCTGTGTCAACATATGTCAAAGTTATGCCTAGTCTGCAGTTTGCTAAACAGATCATACTGATCAGAGTGACAGCTAAGTCATGTGATGAGGCTGGTCTGATCCAGTTTGTACAGCCAGGAATGGGGATTTCCAGAATGACTCATCTCAGGTGAACTGTGATTGATCATGAATGTGTATATAAGTCTGTATAGTGAATGTAAGTTACCTATTGCCTGAAATATATATGCTGGCGAAGCACTTTGATGCTCAGAGCTGTGAATGTTAACAGCCAAAGGACTCTGTGTAGATATTGTAAATAAACTGTACATAGCAGAACTGCGTGGTGTGAAGTTGCTACCAGGTAAACTCCTGAAGTCCAGACAAGCTGTGCGCAACAACCTGTGCCTCCTCCTGTGCCTCCAGGGACCTGGCAAACAGAGGCAGTATTCAAGGAGGAGAAGCTGCTGAAAATGCCCCCGGATATCCCGCTGGTGTGCGCAGCCACCCTGAGCGTCAACCCCTGCACAGCTTTCCGGATGCTGTCCGACTTTGAGACCTTGAAGCCAGGTATGCATTTGGCAGGTTACGCTGTAGTGTTCATATAAGCTATGGCTCTTTTCTTTCTTTTTTTAGTACATCCTCTGCCAAATATTATTTTCTCTAGCCTTGGGGACGAGAACAAACGGTTGATTTGTTGCTTGGGTGCCCGTGTAGCTGCAGTAGAAGCATTCAGTGACGAAAGGAGCTGATGGTTTTAGTTTAAAGTGGTGTAGGGATGGGGGGAGAGTTGCTCATAACTCTGACCAGCAGAGCTGCTGTATTACCCAGGGGTCCCCGAGGCACAGCCAGATGCCGAGAAGGAGCAGTGGTGGTCATCCTGTGCCACCTTCTAGAATATATGAACACATGAAGCTGCCTTATACTGAATCAGACCCTTGGTCCATCAAAGTCAGTACTGTCTACTCTGACCGGCAGTGGCTCTCCAGGGTCTCAGGCAGAAGGTCCTTCACATCACCTACTCGCCTAGTTCCTTTAACTGGAGATGCCGGGGGTTGAACCTGGGACCTTCTGCATGCCAAGCAGATGCTCTACCACTGAGCCACAGCCCTTTTCCTAATGAATGACTGTCGCTCCCTGTGCAGGGTTCCTTAGACACACAACACTCAGCCGATTATGACTTACGCAACATATTTCTCTCCTCCACCTTCATCTGTTATGCTGCGTAAAGCCGGGGCCCACTCTCGCTTTACAGGGACGGAAACGCTAGAATTTTCAGTAAGGACGAAGGGAGGAATTGGTTTACCCTCCTTGTTGAATTTTGGCTGCAAGGGCATGCAGAGAAGCGTTCTTGGGGGCTGCTTCTTGGCTTTGAATTTCAACCCCCACCCCCAAAAAAAGACTTGCTAAAACTAGAATCCCCCCCATGACATTTAAGGAGCCCCATGGCACAGAGTGGTAAGCTGCAGTAGTGCAGTCCAAGCTCTGCTCACGACCTGAGTTCGATCCCAACGGAAGTCGGTTTCAGGTAGCCGGCTCAAGGTTGACTCAGCCTTCCATCCTTCCGAGGTCGGTCAAATGAGTACCTAGCTTGCTGGGGGTAAAGGAAAGATGACTGGGGAAGGCACTGGCAAACCACCCCGTAAACACAGTCTGCGTAGGAAACGTCGGGATGTGACGTCACCTTATGGGTCAGTAATGACCTTATGGGTCAGTAATGACCCGGTGCTTGCACAGAGGACTGCCTTTACCTTTTACCGTGACATTTGGTGGCCAGGAATGGAAATGGAATAGAGAGTTTTGTTCTTACCGGCAGCCCATATAGCCCAGTTTAGCCCAGTCTCATCAGATCTTGGGAGCTAAGTAAGGTCGGCCCTAGTTAGTACTTCGATGGAACACCACCAAGGAAATCCAGGGTAGCTACATAAGGGCAGGCACAATGGCAAACTCTGTTCATCTCTTGCATTGAAACCCTTGTGGGTTTGCCATATGTTGGCTGTGACTTGTCGGCACTTTATGTGCGCTCGCACACACACACACATTACATGTCTGTAGTCCTTAGGAGGAGATGGGTTATAAATATAGTATATTTTGTTTTGCTGGTCATAAACATTCCCCTTGTTCATCTTGTGTTCTCCTTGTCCCTCCACCCCGCCATACGTACACCGGGGGGTGGGGAGGTTCTTTTTCATTTGTTACCAGTTAGTGAACATAAGAAAGGCCATGCTGGATCAGACCAAGGCCCATCAAGTCCAGCAGTCTGTTCACAGTGGCTAGCCAGGTGCCTCTAGGAAGCCCACGAGCAAGACAACTGCAGCAGCATTATCCTGCCTGTGTTCCAAGGCACCTAATATAATAGGCATGCTCCTCTGATCCTGGAGAGAATAGGTATGCATCATGACTAGCATCTGTTTTGACTAATAGCCATGAATAGCCCTCTCCTCCATGAACATGTCCACTCCCCTCTTAAAGCCTTCCCAGTTGGCAGCCATCATCACATCCTGGGGCAGGGAGTTCCACAGTTTAACTATGCTGATCATGTTGAGCTTGGCGTCCTTGCTAAGAGCCACCACTGCCACAGAGCTAACTATAGCCAAGTTGCTTTCCCCCTCGCTAGAAATAATCATGGTGCAGTGACCGGGCGACTGAACTACTTCCTGGCTGCTAGAACAGGCCCATCAAACAGGGAATGAAGGACATTGATGAATAGGTGTTGGGGCTGATGCTGCTGCTCCTTCTTTCTCGCCTTCTGCAGCTGTTTTGAGAATGAAAGATAACGACCGAGTTTAAAGCTAGAGCCGCATCTTGTTTGTCTGCAGGCGATTCTGTCATCCAAAACGCAGCCAATAGCGGAGTGGGACAGGCCGTCATCCAGATCGCCGCAGCCAAGGGTATCAAAACGATAAATGTGGTCAGAGATAGGTGAGTGCATTTTCAGGACCGCTCTCTTCCTGGGCAGATCGCCTTTTTGGAGAACTTGGAGCAGCCCTGTGTTTTTTTACCCTGTCCAGCTCCAGTATCGGAGAATGAAGCCTGCTGGCTGACTTTGGGCTAGTCACAGCTCTCTTAGAGTTCTCTCAGCCCCACCTACCTCACAGGGTGTCTCTTGTGGGGAGGGGAAGGGAAGGTGAGTGTAAGCCGGTTTGATTCTTCCTTAAGTGGTAGAGAAAGTAGGCGTTTAAAAACCAACTCTTCTTCTAACTTGCACTATGTACAATACTGTAATAATATTTTAATACTGCACTTGCTATTAATAATAGTAATAGTTGCAGTGCAAAATAGATATTGCCCTTTAATTTCAACACATTGAGGAGGGTTCCCCCTCTGGCTTTTTAATTTTTGGTAAAAGACTAAAGATTTTGGTAACAGCCGAAAGATTTTTGGTAATTTTACAGCTGTGCCTCAGTCCTTGGCTCAGGTCGGCCAGAGGTGAGCATGAAAATGTCCAGTTAAAAGGGATATTTCTGGGGAAGAGAAGCCATAGCTCGGTGGTAAAATGGATGTTTACATGCAGAAGGTCTCAGGTTCAATTCTCGACATCTCCAGTTAACGGATCTTGGGAGAAGATACTGGGAGAGACCTTTCTGTGTCCAATACCTTGGAGAACAGTTTTCAGTTAGAAACGGAGTGAGATGGACTACTGGCCCAGCTTGGGAGGTTACAGCTTTGTATGCTCATCAGAGCACAGGGATGGGAAGGTCTTGTCCAGTAGTTGTAACCCATTTCTGGAGCAGAATGTGCCAGAAACCTAATTCAGGAACTGACCAGTGGTTTCCCCAACAACTCGGACCAGGAAGAAGAAGAAGAGTTGGTTTTTATATGCTGACTTTCTCTACCACTTAAGGAACAATCAGACCGGCATGCAGTCACCTTCCCTTCCCCTCCCCACAACTGACACTTTGTGAGGTAGGTGGGGCTGAGAGAGCTCTAAGAGCTGTGACTAGCCCAAGGTCACCCAGCTGGCCTCACATGTAGGAGTGGGGAAGCCAACCCGGTTCACCAGATTAGCCTCCACCGCTCATGTGGAGGAGTGGGGAATTAAACCCAGTTCTCCAGATCAGAGTCCACCTCTCCAAACCACCGCTCTTAACACTACACCATTCTGGCTCTCTCTGCAAGAGAGCAGAAGAATGACTTTCTTCTCTCGGTGCACATAGGCATGCAGGTGTCTGTTCATGAGAACAAGAATTCTTGCAACAATGCAGCCTTCCGGGCAAATGAAATCCTTCCCCTTTCCTTCTTTGCAGCTTGGCATAGTAAACAACAAACTTTAACTTCAGCTGGGTCCTTGTTATTTGTCCTTCCTGGCCAGACCCAACCTCCCGGAGCTCGTAGACAGATTGAAATCCCTTGGAGCCGATCACGTCATCACAGAAGAGGCGTTGAGAAAGCCAGAAGCAAAAGATTTGTTTCAGGTATTAATCATAAATCAGATTTGTTTGGGAACCAAGGGATTGCCACAACAAACCAGATCATCTGGTATTCAGCACCTGACAGTGGGTGCTTTTACACATCCTGAATAATGCACTTTCAATCCACTTTCAGCCCAGTGTTCATTTGCAAGTGGATTTTCCCGTTTCACGCAGTGAAATCCAATTGCGAAGCGGATTGAAAGTACATCATTCAGTGTGTATGGAAGGGCCCGTGTCTCGGAGGAAAATGCTGAGGCGTGGCTGGTGATGAGACCGATGTATTTGGGTAGTTGCTAGATTCCACTCGGAAACACGGATTGACATCTCCTTGAACGCTGTCAGTCTGACTCACGGCTCCCATATAAGATGAGCTCTGCTGGATCAGACCAAAGAGGCATCTGCTTCAGTCTTCCCACGGTGGCCAACCTGGGGCCCGTGGACCTACAAGCAGGGCACGGAGGTCTATGCCTCCCTGCAATTTAGCCATCCTGGCTAATAACGAACAAGAGACCTCTCCTCCTGGAATGCAACTAATTTCCTGTCTGGAGGCTGCCTTATTTTGTATTTGGCCAAAACGCAAATCTCTTGGAGATTTCAAGATGATCCCCCTTGGTTAACCTTCTGTGCCGAGCAAAATGGGTCAGTGTTGAGGATGTGAATCTCCTTTACACTGCAGGAATCCAGGCCTGGAAGGTGACTTAGGACAGGGCTTCTTAAACTTTCCACTCGCGACCCCTTTTCACCTGAGAACTTTTTATGAGATCCCAGGTATATAGGTATATAAAATAGGTATACAAATCAAACATTTACTGATAATAAATCATAATGTATTTTAAAACAATTCTTTGGTATACATATAATTTTTTTGCAACCCCCACATTCAGATCCGCGACCCCATATGGGGTCACGACCCTCATATGCTTTGACATAAGCGTTGAGTTAGGGGACCTGTAATCATATTTTAAAAGGGGGTGGGGAAGCTGAAAGCAGTCATGGGGGCTGGGAGGGAGAGCCTTTTTCCTGATGCTAATCAACAGCAGGATTGTCTCAGGCTACCTCTTGTGTGCGTGTAAAGTGCTGTCAAGTCGCAGCTGACTTACGGCAACGCCTTATAGGGTTTTCAAGGCAAGAGAGCTTTGGAGGTGGTTAGCCATTGCCTTCCTCTGCTTAGCAACCCTGGTATTCCTTGGTGGTCTCCCTTCGAAATACTAATCAGGGCTGACCCTGCTTAGCTTCTGAGATCTGATGAGATCGGGTTACACCATGCTGCCTTCCCAAGCTAACACTTACCTACTAGGAAAAAGCATGCACATCCCTGTGTGTTATCTATATGCTCCGCCCATAGGTCAAATCGTGGCTCCCTGGTAGGGAGCTGGGGGCGGGGGGAGATCAAGAAAGTGGGAAGGGGTGAGAGGTGTTAGCCAAAATGCCCAGTTATGAATTGTTATATGGGGGAATTAGCGAATCAATAACCGGCAATGGGCATAATTTAAGCAGGGATGCAACCTTTGTCTACCGGAGTCCATACCATGACCAGTAAAGAGGCAGAAGCAATTGGAATTAGGTTAAAAGGAATTTACTCAGATTATATGTTCACACGCACATACAAAACTACACATACACATCACACAACATACAAAGTCTAGGAATCAAAGAGAGGAATAGAGAGACTTTTGCCATGTGGCAGGCAGAGAAGGAAATATACTGCACCGCTCTTGCAGAGGAGTTGTCCATCCTGAATTCGATGCGGCTATGGGGGATAAAAAGGGAACAGGGGGAGACCCTGTCCAAGCATAAATGCCCACTCTGGCAGAGTGCTGGGCAGTATGGAGGGGCAGGCCTGAAGGAGGGATCGTATGGACTTTCAGGACACAGTTATACTCTTTCTGGGGGTGGGGGCTAATTGGATTACCCTCTTGGCTCCCAAGCTAAAACAAAAGGATGAATGTCCGGCTGAGGAGTGGGGTGGTGACAATTTTGAAATACTATTCTGATTCCAATGACTTATGCAACCCCAGGAGAAGTCAGGAGTCTCGCTGATTGGCTTAATGGCTTGAAACAAAAGGTGCGATGGCTGCTAATGTCTGGAGATCGTTGCTGAAGAGCGAGTCATTGTTAGCTCAATGTCTGCTGAATGGCTTTGTTGAACTAGTCCGATGTTGCAAGAGGGGGGCGGTGTTGGTGAAGGCTACATGCCTGGACGTATTCCCTGCAATATGGCTTTCACTGGAGCAGGATACACAGGAACATGGATTCCCTCTGGTTCGCTGGAGGGACTACTTTGGCTGCTGCTCTTTGACTGCCGGTTTCACGGGATGAAGAGGAGTTCTTTCCATGGCGGCACAGGCTTGCCGCTTGGTCTGGAGAGGCTGCTGCACACATCTGCCAGGGTTGCCATGACCAGTCCAGGAGATTGGCAACCAGTTAGGCTACAGAGGGTTAAAAAACCCTTCCGCCAACAACACAGCCCCAACCCAAATATTTAAGAAGTACTACATAATAACATAAAAAGGTCATGCTGGATCAGACCAAGGCCCATCAAGTCCAGCAGTCTGTTCACACAGTGGCCAACCAGGTGCCTCTAGGAAGCCCACAAACAAGACGACTGCAGCAGCACCGTCCTGCCTGTGTTCCACAGCACCTAATATAATAGGCATGCTCCTCTGATCCTGGAGAGAATAGGTATGCATCATGGGAGGGGCCCTGGCTCAGTGGCAGAGCCTCTGCTTGGCATGCAGAAGGTCCCAGGTTCAATCCCAGGCATCTCCGGTTAAAGGGACTAGGCAAGTAGGTGATGTGAAAGACTTCTGCCTGATACCCTGGAGAGCTGCTGCCAGTCAGAGTGGACAGTACTGACTTTGATGGACCGAGGGACTGAATCAGTATAAGGCAGCTTCATGTGTTCATGTGACTAGTATCCATTTTGACTAGTCAGAGTCCTCTTAGGTCACTAAACACTCCAGCACAACCTTGTTAATTCTTTCCTCGTGAGCAAAATCTTTGGGAACGAGAGCGCAAAAAGTAAATCATTTCTCTGTAAGTACCTTTTCTTTTTCTCTCTTGTTCTCCAGAAAATCTCTAAGCCCCTGTTGGCGCTGAACGGAGTGGGAGGGAAGAGCGCCACCGAGATGCTACGCCATCTGCGGTAAGTTGCACTGCTTGCCCTTCGCTTGCTGGAGGCCTCTTTTTCAGAGGGTGCAGACCTTTGCCCGAGCTGCCTTGAGTAATAAGATACAGTGGGGGTGGGGGGGAAGGAAGTTCAATCAAGCTTGTTGTTTGTGAGCCCTTCCAATAAAGAAAGGGGGGAGGGAGTTGTAGGGGACTTAATCTTAACAGCAATTTTTTAAAAAAAACAATACATGAAGCTGCCTTGTACTGAATCAGACCTTTGGTCCATCAAAGTCAGTATTGTCTACTCAGACCGGCAGCGGCTCTCCGGGGTCTCAGGCAGAGGTCTTTCACATCACCTACTTGCCTAGTCCCTTTAACTGGAGATGACGGGGATCGAACCTGGGACCTTCTGCATGCCAAGCAGGTTCTCTGCCACTGAGCCACAGCCCCTCCAAAACCATGGGCAGACGATCTCGCAACCTGAACACCTTGCAGCGGTGTGAAACTTTTGTTTCCAGAAGCGTGGTTTAGGTAGCCCTGAAAGCTGCAAAGGCATAACTAGTCAGAAAAAAGGTCTCATTTGCTAAAGGGAGGCTGAAATTCCAGCGGAAACGGTCCTACCTGGCATAGGGGAGAGAGAAATGTGAACTTCATGCCTCAGGGGAATGCAGTTCCCAAGCTGTGGAGCAGCCGCCAGACTCCCCTCTGCATGCCTTCGCTTTTCAGATGTTTTGTAACATCCATGTGGATCATAAAAAAAGATGAATCCCTCCCTCAAGGAGTTTATAATTTAAAAAAATATATACTGATACTTGGGAGACAAGGGTTAGGTCAGGGGTGTCAAACATAAGGCCCGCAGCCCGGATCCGGCCTCTTGAGAGCTCTTATCCAGACTGCGAGCCAGCCGAGGCAGCCGCCCCACCTCTACCCCACTTCAGATCTGGGCTGGCGAGGCCTGGCCCGACCAAGTGACATTTATGTCATGCCTGGCCCTCGTAACAACTGAGTTTGACACCCCTGGTTTAGGTTTTATTCCTCAATGGGTAAAGCTGCTTGAGAGAACCTCACACGTCTACCAGAATCTGCAGGCACATTGCCAAAGTTTTCCAGTCTAAAAAAGTAAACTTGGAGGTTTTAGTCTCCAGTTGTTCTTTCTGAGGAGAAATAAGGGATGAGATTTAGACAAAAAGTACTTGGATTGGGGGTGGGGGTGGGGGAGTGAGCATACTTGTTTGTAGGGCTGTTGATTTGGTTCGGTCCGAACTGAAAACAGCCGAAATTCCCACAATTCGGCAGTTTTTCGGTTCGGACGAACCGAACTCAAAAAGGGGGGAAACCGGGGAGCCGAATTTGCCGAGTTCGGGGTGTTCCCGAATAAATTCGGCGAATTCGGCCCCTTTAAACAGATATCTGTTCCCCCCGCGCGCGCGCGCCTCCAGGGAGCTTCCCTGGAGGCGCGCGACGGGCCCTTTAAATAGATCTGTGCCTCCCGGCCGGAGGCACAGATAAATCTATTTGAAGCCTCCCCCCCAGCCCTGCCGGGACTTGACAACCCCCCCACCCCCTTCCCCAGAGTCCCGGCGGACGAGGCGGGGGGTCTGGAAACCCCTGTGCCCAGCCAGTGTTGGCTGGGCACAGGGGTTTCCAGACCCCCCTCCCCGTCCGCCGGGACTCTGGGGAAGGGTGGGGGGGTTGCCAAGCCCCTCTGCCCAGCCAGCGTTGGCTGGGCACAGGGGTTTCCAGATCCCCCGCCCCGTCCGCCAGGACTCTGGGGAAGGGGGTGGGGGGGTTGCCAAGCCCCTCTGCCCAGCCAGCGTTGGCTGGGCACCGGGGTTTCCAGACCCCCCACCCCATCCGCCGGGACTCTGGGGAAGGGGGTGGGGGGTTTGCCAAGGATCTTCCCTGGAGGCGCGCGGCGGGCCCTTTAAATAGATCTGTGCCTCCCGGCCGGTAGGCACAGATCTATTTGAAGCCCCCCCCAGCCCTGCCGGGACTCCTGGCAGGGCTGGGGGGGGTCTGGAAACCCTCTGCGCAGAGGTTCTTGCCAGCCCCCTGCCAGCCCTGCCGGGAGTCCCACCGGGGCTGGGGGGGGTCTGGAAACCCTCTGCGCAGAGGGTCTTGCCAGCCCCCCGCCAGCCCCGCCGGGGGTCCCAGCAGGACTGGGGGGTGTCTGGAAACTCTGCGCAGAGGGTCCTGCCAGCCCCCCGCCAGCCCTGCTGGGAGTCCCAGCAGGGCTGGGGGGGGGTCTCCCGGCAGGGCTGGGGGGGGCTTCAAATAGATCTGCGCCTCCCAGCCGGGAGGCACAGATCTGTTTGAAGACCCGCCGCGCGCTTCCAGGGAGCTTCCCTGGAGGCGCTCGGCAGGCCCTTTAAATTGATCTGTGCCTCCCGGCCAGGAGGCGCAGATCTATTTAAAGCCCCCCCCCCCCAGACCTGCCGGGACTCCCGGCAGGGCTGGGGGGGATCTGGAAATTTCCTGCGCAGACAGCGCATAGGGGCTTGTTTAAATTTTCCCCCGAACTCCGGATCCCCCCAAATTTCCGGGGATCCGAAGCGGGGGAGTTCGGACTTCGGCACGGCCCGAATAAAAACGGGCCGAATTTTGCCGAAGCCCAACTATACCGAATTTTTTTTTCAACAGCCCTGCTTGTTTGTTCCTGCCCTGCTTCACTTTCCCAGAAGGTCTTCAATTTTTACATTGTGAACGCTTGAGAGTGGGAATGGTGTTTTAATATTTGAACCCCAGGGCACAGTGCGAAGGCGTACTCATCGAGGGAGAGCGGCATAGTGGTGGAGGCAGTTGGCCAGTAAGTTAAGGAAGCTGGCTGGTAGAGTAAGCCAAAGGCCTGATTAGAGAGAATAGGCTCACTGTCTGGAACTGGTTGTCTGTCTCTTTTTGCTCCCAAATCTCATAGCTGACTCCTCCGACAGGCATAAAGGGACTATGGTTACCTATGGTGGGATGTCAAAGCAGCCCGTGACGATCCCCGTGGTGAGTAGCTGTGAGATTTTCGGTTGCATTGTTTAATTTTAAAATTATTTTGCATGCCATGGAGCTGTTTGTTTGTTTCTTGCAGCATGGTTTATCGGTTAGAGCGTCAGACTAGGAACTGAGAGACCCGGGTTTGAATCCCCACTCTGCCATGAAAGCACACCAGGTGACTTGGGCCAGTCACACATTCTCAATCTAACCTACCTCACAGGGTGGTTGTGAGGATAAAACAGGGATGTTGTAAGCTGCTTTGGCACCCTCATTGGGGTGAAAGGCAGGGTGTCAATGAGCTAAATAAAAGTTAAATCAAAATGTATCCCACTTTCCAGCCACTCTAATCTTGAAAACTGGGTTTGATTCCCCACTGCTTCACATTCGCCAGGTTTGATTCCCCACACCTGCTGGGTGACCTTTGGCCAGTCACAGTTCTCTCAGAACTCTCAGCCCCACCTACCTCACAAGGTCCCCATGGGGGAGAGGGTTGGTGATTGTAAGCCACTTTGAGAAAACCCTTCTTCCTCCTCTTCTTCATCCTTCTCTTCTTCCTCTCCCTCCCCTCCACTTCCTCCTCTTCTCCCTCTCCACTTCTTCCACATCCACCTTCACTCCTGCGCCACTCCCCTGCCTTCTGCTGCTTCTTCCACTTTAATTTCCTCTTCTCCTATTCTTCTTTTTCTTCCTCTTCTTCCTCTTTCTGTTCCTTTTCTTCCCTTTCTAAGGAAAGAAGGCCAGCAGGTTGGTTCAGTCCTACCCTACTTTATTCTCATAACAGCCCTGTGAGGTGAGGTAGGCTAGGCTGCTAGTGACTGCACCAGGTCACCAAGTGAGCTTCATGGGATATTTGGGTACCAGGAACTCAGGTCTCCCTGCTGCTAGTTGGGACATATGATCTGCTACATCACGCCGGCTGTCGACTCGCCCGAATCCATTCCTATTACGTTTGCCCATCAGCATGCTCCACCATTTCTTCCCTTGCAAAGTGTACCGACCTGTTGCCCAAATAATCCTCCTAAGGAAAAAAAATCTTTTGCAGAACTTCAATGAGCTGTACTTCTTCTGCTTGCTTCTGCAGAGCGCATTGATTTTTAAGGACATAAAGCTTCGTGGTTTTTGGATGACCCAGTGGAAGAGAGACAATGCCCAGAGTAAGTGACAGTATGTATTATTGGTCTTATTAAGGACACTCTGAAAGAGGAGGTTAAAAGCTGCTTTCTTAGAAATAAGTTTTATTTTTCCAGAAAAATAAAGAAGTAAACATAAAAAGGGGGGTAGAGGGGATGGGGGATTACAATAATGCATCAAATCTTATATCTACTGTTCAGTTATATATATAAAAATTAAAAAAATATCTACTCTGGGTGTGAATATATCTTATGTCCCAGGTCAATCTCTAACATTCTAGAGTATAAAATATTTGTTCTCTGGAGTCTGATCTGGAGAACTGGGTTCGATTCCCCTCTCCTCCACATAAGCGGCGGAGGCTAATCAGGTGAACTGGATTTGTTTCCCCACTCCTCCGCATGAAGCCAGCTGGGTGACCTTGGGCAAGTCACAGTGTTAGAGCTCTCTCAGCCCCACCCACCTCCCAGGGTGTCTGTTGTGGGGAGGGGAAGGGAAGGTGATTGTAAGCCGGTTTGAGTCTCCTTTAAGTGGCAGAGAAAGGCGGCATATAAAAAACAACTCTTCTTCTTCTCTGTCTATATTTCTGTGTTTCTGTTGAGCTTAAACCAAAATACATTTTAATAAATTTTTAATCTTACCAATGTCAGACTCCTCAGAGCTTATGCTGATCTCACATAAGCATAATAGAGCCTTTATTTTGGGGGAAAAATTCTTCTCTGGGTCTTTTATTTACTAGATTGGTTAGTTTCGCCACCACAGCATATTCTGTCGATTCATTCTTCCATTCTTCTATATGCTTTCGAAACTGTCTATTAAAAACGAGTGAAAGACGCCATCAGATTTCAGGGCATTACTTCCACTGATGCTCAAAGTCTGGGCTCGTAGCTGAGCTCAATTCGAGCGCAGTAACTCCTTAGAGACCAACAAGATTTCCAGAACATAAGCTTACGAGAGTTGAAGCTCCCTTTGTCAGATAAAGGTATTCGAGAGGGGAGCTTTGACTTATAGAAAGCTTATAGCCCGAAAAATCTTGCTGGTCTCTGAGGCGCTACTGGACTCAAATCTGGCTCTTTTACTGCAGACCGACACAGAAAACCTCTGAAACTGTGTTAGTAGCCGGGAGCTTTCAGAAGACCCCGGCGCTTCGAAAGGATAATTTATTGGTGCAGGAGCACCAAGGAGGCTTACTGGGGGGAAAAACCAGGAAGTTGGTTTTCATCTACATCCAGGGATCAGAAAGCAGTGTTACTGTGCCATGAATTGCAAAACCTGGCAGCTTCTCAATCAATCGAGTTTTATTTCGATACAAAATCAGCTCTGGATAAAAATCAAAGTTAGGTTAAAATAATAAAATAAAATAATAAGCGTTGATGATTCTGGGAGGGCAGCTTCTCAAAATCCTGAGTGTATTTTTAAAAAAAAGTATTTGTATCCCACTTGACTTTGTTGGATGAATATGAAGAATCTTTCAAGTATATGGCAATTTCTGCAGGGGGGGGGTTACCCACAGCCCGACCCACAGGTTGGGAAACGCTGAATTAGAGCATTTCCCGCTAAGAGGGCTGGCGCTGCCTCTGTGTGGCTGTTTGCACCTTGTGCCTGCATCTCCTGCTTTCGCAGGAACAGCTTACTACACTTGCAGTCTCCCAGGGATCTAGTGACCGACCGCTTCTCATTCCCTGCCACCCTTTCAACAATGTGTTCAAATGGGGCTTATCATAGAATCATAGAGTTAAAAGGGACCACCAGGGTCATCTAGTCCAACCCCCTGCACAATGTAGGAAATGCACAACTGCCTCCCCCACACATCCCCAGTGACCCCTACACTCCATGCCCAGAAGATGGCCAAGATGCCCTCCCTCTCATCATCTGCCTAAGGTCATAAGAATCAGCATTGCTGACAGATGGCCATCTAGCCTCTGCTTAAAAACCTCCAGGGGAGAGCTCACCACCTCCCAAGGAAGCCAGTTCCACTGAGGAACCGCTCTTAAGTGTTCAAAAATTCTTCCTAATGTCTAGACGGAAAGTCTTTTGATTTAATTTCAACCTTTTGGTTCTGGTCCGACCTTCTGGGACAACAGAAAACAACTCAGCACCCTCCTCTGTATGACAGCCCCTCAAGTACTTGAAGATGGTTATCATGTCCCCTCTCAGTCTTCTCCTCTATCGTGGCGACAGAGAGCAAACTTCCAGCGTCAAAATCATAAATTTATTAAAAAGAAAATATTCACACACATACTCTGCACAGCAACGGATCAAGCAAGGGTTGCAAAGTAAAAGTGCATACACAAATTCCTTTCCCCCCCTCTGTAGACATATACCCTGGCTGTTGTCATTCTAGGGTGGTCATCCCATTACCCTGAGTCTTTGGCTGGGCTGCCTGCCCTTATTAGCTCCATGTGGTAATGGCGGACATCAACATGTAGCCCAGGTGTGGGAGCTCCTGCCTCCAAGTTATCCCCTGATTGAATCACCCGAGACTTACCCCGTTCTCCTCCAGGGAATTTAACACCTCTGCTGCTCACCCCCTTGCAAATTACCACTCTCCTGTTTCCTGTTCTTGTACCGAGAAGGAAGAAGAAGAGTTGGTTTTTATATGCCGACTTTCTCTCCCACTTAACGAAGAATCAAACCGGCTTACAATCCCCTTCCCTTCCCCTCCCCACAGCAGACACCCTGGGAGGTAGGTGGGGCTGAGAGAGCTGTGACTAGCCCAAGGTCACCCATCTGGCTTCATGTGTAGAAGTGGGAAACGAATCCAGTTCACCAGATTAGAGTCCGCCACTCGTGTGGGGGAGTGAGGAATCAAACCCCGGTTCTCCAGATCAGTGGGGAATCAAACCCGGTTCTCCACATCAGAGAAAGTGACTTAGGGTGGATGTGGGGAGTTTGTAGCTCCAAAACTCTCAATAGTGTGATGTAGCCAAAAGTGGAGTGCATTTCTCCACATTTAGAGAAGTATTCCTTCTCGGTCCTTACCGAAGCTGGGGGTTTGGAAGCTGGCCTCAACGCCTGCCTGTTTCCTCTCCTCTCGGAAGATTTCTCTGTAGTGCCAGTGTGCATTGGCAACAAAAGCCTCCCATCACTTCTCCAGCTGTGATTTCCTCCTTTTGGGGCCAGTTGTGACATGGGCGTTGTGGAGAGCGGTGCCCCCACCCCACCGGCTCAGTTCTTAACATTGCGAGTAATTTATTTTTAAAGGCATCCCCTGAATAGGACTTAAAAGAGTCCCATTGAAACGCATTGGGGTTTGGTACTTCTGATTCCGTACTCGATAAATTGAACTTGTCTGCATTGCTTGGGTGTCACTTCTAACTCCTAGGCTGCTAAAACCAATTCTGTCACGCTCTACTATCTCACCCACCCACCCCGCAATACCAGGGAAGCACGCTGTGAAAGAAAATCATCCCTGTGTCTGAAAAATGCTACGTTGGCTATCTCCGATTACATTACTGCCTCAGAATAGATCTTTGCCACTTCTGAGCCGTTCCTCAGGGTACCTCTAGCTTCCCTCGAAACAGCCACATGCTTACAATGCGACAGGTTAGAGCAGTGGTTCCCAAAGTGGGCAGTGCCACCCCCTGGGGGGCGGTGGGATTACCTAGAGGGGCACTAAGAGGCAAGGGGGCAGCAGGGGGATGCCTTCAACTGTGTTGCTGGATAGGATAGGGGGCGCTGGGGTTGAGTGTGGGACCAAGGGGGCGGTGGCCTGAAAAGTTTGGGAATCACTGGGTTAGAGGTAGAAGAAGAAGAAGAGTTGGTTTTTTTATGCCGACTTTCTCTGCCACTTAAGGGAGACTCAGACTGGCTTACAGTCACCTTCCCCTCCCCACAACAGACACCCTGTGAGGTAGGTGGGGCTGAGAGAAAGTGACTTGCCCAAGGTCACCCAGCTGGCTTCATGTGTAGGGGTGGAGAAACAACTCCAGTTCACCAGATTAGAGTCCGCCGCTCATGTGGAAGAGTGGAGAATCAAACCTGGTTCTCCAGATCAGGCTCCACCGCTCCAAACCACCCCTCTTAACCACTACACCACACTGACTTGCAAAAGTGCTGTCGAAATATAACCTTTGGGAGAGCTGGTCCTCTTATTGGCTTTGCTACCTTCTAATGCATAGTGTTCACCTGTTAGAGATGGGCAACACAAGGTATGCTAAATGTAAGATGAACGTTCTCCGCCTTTCTGTTCTTCGTTTCCAACTTGCAGACAAGGAGAAACTGGACAGGATGATCGCGGACTTGTGCGCCCTCATCTGGAAGGGCCAGCTCACCGCTCCAGCCTGCCGAGAGGTCCCGCTGGCAGATTACCAGTTAGCCTTGGAGGCGTCCATGGCGCCGTATGTATTGGCGAAGCAGATCCTCCTTATGTGAAGCGGACTAGGCTGTCCGCGGTCAGCTCAGGTGGGAGATCCCTCCCAGCTGGCTCCGACTGCTGCCAAAGGCTGCAAGGTGTGAATTTCTGCTGTCCCTGCCGCTCCCCATCCGAGGAGGACTGCCGAGAGCAAATGGTCCCGATTGAAGACTGTGACTGTATAACCAAGAACGCAACGACGGCTGTGGTACCGGAGGCAAAGGCTCGGTGTCTGGGCAAGCAGGGAATGCTCGTTAGTTTTGTGGCAGAAGGGAAACCTGAAAAATCTGACTTCTGCTTTGGACCGGGGTGCGGGACTGCTAGACGGGGATCACTACACAAACACGGCGGGGTGTACAGTTTCAGAGCACCAATTTTGATGAACCTGCTGTATAGGGCTGTGTCTGGCGTCTCGTGTGTCCCCCGTTTGCTGAATCTGCACATTCCTCTCCCCGCCCCCCGATAGCAAACTGTTGTCCAGCATAGCACAGTTGACCCATGTACAGGAGCCTGTTTCTGTAGTCAGAATGCTTCCCGGGGGGGGGGGGGGAGATGGGACTCGGGCATTCTGAGATGCAGCGTGCAAGCATTCTCCCTCTTAGAACAGCTTTTCGATTTCTAGATGATAAAATCTGCAGCTGCGGCTTACGGGAGCTCTTTTTCTTTGCCCGTTTGACTCGGGGCAGTTTCCCCCAGTAGAGGGAAGCATGCTGTAGAAAAAAAAAAACCTCATCCCTGTGTCTAAAAAATGCTACATTGGCCATCTCCGATTACATTACTGCCTCAGAATAGATGGTTGCCACTCCTGAGTCCTTCCCACGTCCTCAGGGTACTGCTAACTTCCCTTGAAATGGCCACATGCTTACAATGTGACAGGTTAGAGAAGTGGTTCCCAAAGTGGGCAGTAGCACCCCCTGGGGGGCAGTGGGATTATCTAGAGCAGGGGTGGGGAAACCTTTTTCCTGCCAAGGGCCATTTGCACATTTATGACATCATTCAGGGGGCATACCAGGTGT
Organism: Euleptes europaea; assembly: GCF_029931775.1. Taxonomy (NCBI): domain Eukaryota; kingdom Metazoa; phylum Chordata; class Lepidosauria; order Squamata; family Sphaerodactylidae; genus Euleptes; species Euleptes europaea. The sequence goes on from NC_079314.1 coordinate 22,639,320, forward strand.
AGATCTCCTGGTGGGGGGGAAAAGGCTAGGGTTGCCAGGTCTCCAGCCACCACCTGGAGGTTGGCAACCTCAGGGGAGGCCACACAGAGAAGGCCTGCAGGGTGCCCCCGCTCCCCCCCATCCCAGGCGAGAGGGCAGCCAGTGGTGGGCCCAAGCAAACGAGGCGCCAGTGGGGCGCAGCCCACAGTTGATCGGCAAGGGAGGAAGGAAAACAGAGAAAGAGGAAAAGGGAGGGAGGGAGAAAGGGAGAAAGAAATGGAGAGAGGGGGAGAAAGAAAGAAAATGACGGAGGGAAAGAAAGAAAAGGACGGAGGGAGATGAAGAAAGAGAAAAAGAGGGAGAGAAAGGAGAAAGAGTGACAGTAAAAGAGGAAGAAAAGAGAGAAAAGCCTTTCCCCCCCACACACACCCCTGCACACGCCGGCCCCGTGCGACCAGGCCCCAGCCTCCCCGCCCCAACACACACATAGCGGCGCACAGAGCCCCGTGCGACCGGGCCCCAGTCTCCATACCCTCTTCCCCCAGAGTCCACAAAAGCGCCCCCCCCCCGAAGCTCGATTGGCTCCCGCATGCATGCTCTGCCACCGGGAGCCACCGGCCTCTTTCCCCCCCCCCCTCGCTGCTCAACAGCCAACAGGCAGCAAGAGGGGCTTACAATGTGCCGTGGTGTTCTTGCACACCGTGGCTGTAGGGGGCAGCCTTGGGGGAAGCATCCCTCCCCCTCCCCTCTCCTCTTGCTGACCAACAACCGACAGTCGGCAAGAGGAGGTCCAAAAGGCGCCGCAGTGCCCCTGTAAGCCGCAGCCCCAGGAACACCCTCGGGGAGGGCTGTCCTGCACCCCTCCTCCCCGGCAGGGCCCCGGAGCGCCCGAGGGCCACAAAAAATGTCCTCGGGGGCCGCATACGGCCCCTGGGCCTGAGGTTCCCCATCCCTGACCTAGAGGGACGCTAAGAGGCAAGGGGGCAGCAGGGGGGCACTAGAGGTGGGCCCCTTCAACTGTGTTGTTGGCTTGGGTAGGGGGCGCTGGGGTTGAGTTTGTGGAACCGAGGGGGGGTGTGGCCCGAAAAGTTTGGAAACCACTGGGTTGGAGATACAAGATTTACTTATAAAAGTGCTATCCAGCTACAACCTTTGGGGGAGCTGGTCCTCTTATTGGCTTTGTTACCTTCTAATGCATAGTGTTAGCCTGTTAGAGATGGGCAACCCAAGGCCAGAGGGCCCTGTCCAACCCGCCAAGAACTGGACCCAGTGATTTATCTCCCTCTGCTGAAGTCTGGGACCATATGAGCCCTGCAAGAGCCTCAAGGACCAGATGCATCCAGCAGTCCTTAAGTGATCTCCTCCAGAGCTGTATCGCAGCACGTAGGAAAGATCATTTTGGAACCATTTATATCAAGACCCTCATAACTTGAAATGCAGGTAAAAACTATATTTTATTGCAAACCTTCTGATGCAGAACCGAGGCCTGTGTAATGACTGCTGAAATGCCAGCGATTTTCGTTTCCAATAAAATTCTCCAGCTTGGGTGATCTGCGATGGGATTTCTACTCCAGGCTGTGCAATAAGACCGGCGCCTTTTCGAAGCTCGTCCAGTCACACTGTGCAGCTGCGCATCCTCTAGGGGCTTTTTCCCCCTCCCGCGGCATCGTTTTTAATAAGTTTGGCGCATTCAGGCTTGGCTATGGTGTAGGTTTTCCTAGCGTGTGTCCAAAGGGAGTGCAAAATGCCGGGCCGGTATTTAGCAAGGTAATTGGGGGCGGCCGATCAGTCCTTTGTCAATTAGAATTAGCGAGGCAAAGGTTTCAGGCCCACAGAGAAACCTGGTGCGGTGGCTCACCAAGAAAAGAATTTCTGCCTGTTGTGCATACATGTTGGCATCTCATTGTGCCTATTCTTCCTGAAAGCTTAAACAACAAATGGAATTCCTTGCTGCAAAATCTTACATCCATCAACTTTTACTTGGAAGTCCATCCCATTTTGGACTCTGGGGTTCACCTTCCGTTCGGTGGTGGTGGTGGTAGGAAGTGCCATCAAGTCGCAGCCAACTTATAGCAACCCTTTTAGATTTTCAAAGCAGGAGACGTACGGAGGTGGCCTGCTGTTGCCTGCCTCTAAGTGACGATGCTGGATTTTCTCGGTGGTCTCCCATCCAAATGCTAACCAGAGGCTGACCCTGCTTAGCTTCTGAGATCTCACAACAGGCTAGCCTGGGGCATCTGGATCAGGGTGTGTGTATGTTCGTAGCCACAGCCACCAGCTTAGACAGCTTTAAAAGGGGGATTTGGGAAAATCAGGAAGGATTTGTCCATCCAAGGCTGCTAGCCACTATTGCTAAATGGGACCTCCATGGTCAGAGGCAGTGTATCAGTTGTGCCAGGGCAGCAACAGGGGAGAGGCTTTGGCCTTCACGCACTGTGTTCAGTTTTGGGCATCACAACTTAAGAAGGATGTAGACAAGCTGGAACGTGTCCAGAGGAGGGCAACAAAGATGGTGAGGGGTCTGGAGACCAAGTCCTATGAGGAAAGGTTGAAGGAGCTGGGTATGTTTAGCCTGAAGAGGAGAAGACTGAGAGGGGATATGATAACCATCTTCAAGTAGTTGAAGGGCTGTCATAGAGAGGAGGTGCCGAGTTGTTTTCTGTTGCTCCAGAAGGCCAGACGAGAATCAACGGGTTGAAATTAAATCAAAAGAGTTTCTGTCTAGACAGGAAGAATTTTCTAACAGAGCAGTTCCTCAGTAGAACCGACTTCCTTGGGAGGTGGTAAGCGCTCCTTCCCTGGAGGTTTTTAAGCAGAGACTAGATGGCCATCTGTCAGCAATGCTGATTCTATGACCTTAGGCAGTTCATGAGAGGGAGGGCATCTTGGCCATCTTCTGGGCATGGAGTAGGGCGTCACTGGGGGTGTGAGGGGGAGGTAGTTGTGAATTTCCTGTATTGTGCAGGGGGTTGGACTAGATGACCCTAGTGGTCCCTTCCAACTATGATTCTATAAATGCCAGCAATGGCCACCATGGGAAAGGTGCAGGACTGGATTGTACCCTTGGTCTCATCTGGTACGTCCCCCTCATGTTCTTAAACCACCTTTCTTTGTGTTAACAAAGGTGTAGCCACTTCCCTCTGCAAACTCAGCTGGGCTGAAGGTGAGACTGAAGCGCTCCGATCTTTTTCGTGAGCTTGCAGTTGAGCAGGAGCTTTTTAAAAAAAACTGTCCCCATCGGAGCTGTTGTAGTCAGGATACGCCAAATGGGTGACGAGTTCTCCATTGCAAATCATGAAGAAGAGGCCACTGGCTAAAGGAGACAAGGAAAAATCAGCATTTAAAATCAGTTGTCTGACTTGAGCCACGCCCAGTCTAAGGTTTTGCTGTGGTTTCATGGCTACACCAGAGCGGGCTAATGCCCCCCTCCCCCCCCGGGAATGGCATGATGTCATCCCCTAGAATCATAGAGTTGGAAGGGACTACCAGGGTCATCTAGTCCAATCCCCTGCACAATGCAGGAAACTCACAACTACCTCCCCCCTACACCCCCAGTGACCCCCACTCCATGTCCAGAAGATGGCCAAGATGCCTAACAGCCCCTTTTCTGCATTTTCCCCTACTTTGCTGTGATCTTTCCCAACCCTGGCTTGGTGCAATTCCTGCCCCAGGATGTGGTGATGGCTGCCAACTTGGAAGGCTTTAAGAGGGGAGTGGACATGTTCATGGAGGAGAGAGCTACTCATGGCTACTAGTCAAAATGGGTACTAGTCATGATGCATACCTATTCTCTCCAGGATCAGAGGAGCATGCCTATTACATTAGGTGCTTTGGAAGACAGGCAGGACAATGCTGCTGCAGTTGTCTTGTTTGTGGGCTTCCTAGAGGCACCTGGTTGGCCACTGTGTGAACAGATTGCTGGACTTGATGGGCCTTGGTCTGATCCAGCATAGCCTTTCTTATATTCTAAGGCCTCAAAAGGGGAGTGGACGTGTTCATGGAGGAGAGGGCTATTCGTGGTTACTAGTCAAAATGGATACTAGTCATGATGCATGCCTGTTCTCTCCAGGATCAGAGGAGCATGCCGAATATATTAGGTGTCGTGAAACACAGGCAGGATGGTGCTGCAATCGTGTTTGAATCCCTCTCTGCTATGGGAGTTTCCTGGGCCAGTCACTGTAACCTGCCTCATAAAGTTGTCGTTACGAGGATAAAGTAGAAGAGAATGGTAATATTAAGCTGCTTTGGGTCTCTGCTGGGGCGAAAAGTGGGGGCATGAATATACAAATGAATAAAGATGACTTTTGATATGCAGTTGTTGTGTCACTGCTTCAAGTGCTGGGCGAGTGCCCTTGTTTAAAATAAAAAACAGCCTTACCGAGTGCCAGCCACCATTGCCAAACAAGAGGAAACTCTTCCATCACTGTGGAGGAGGAGAAAAAAGGGTCAGAAAACTCGGCCACTGTGTCCACATAGTGGCCAGCATAATGGGACCACGGGGTATAATTGACTTGATAAGAAAGTGGAGCCCAGTAACAGCAGCAGGGGGGCCGGCTGGGGCGTCCAGGCTCCAGTCTCTGCTGCCTCTGTTGCAGATAGATCTTAAGTGGCCCCCAGCACGTAAAGTGAGCCAAAGCAACGCTCCTTAAAGAGAGGACCTTCCAAACCCCTTCCAAACGGAGAAGCGGTGGCTGAGGATTTTTGAAAGGGATTGGAGCCAGTTCTGATCTTCAGATGAGAGTACTGTGATCCCCCCCCCCCAATAAACACAACATTCTGCTGTCTGGTTCTGTGATCATTTTCATAGTGCCTTGGTCCTTATTTAAAGGACAGTTAGTTTTAGAAGGGACACGCAGTGAATCAAGAGCATACGAAGCTGCCTTATCTACCTAGTTCGCCCACTGGTATGTCTAACTCAGTATTGTTTACTGTGACTGGAGGCGGCTGTCTGCTTTAAACCCTGGCTGGGGGGGTGGGGGCGGCAACGAGAGCCAGCGTGGTATAGTGGTTAAAGCTGTGGTTTGGAGCGCTGGATTCTGATCTGGAGATCCGGGTTTGATTCCCCACTCCTCCACGTGAGCGGCGGAGGCCAATCTGGTGAACGAGATTTGTTCCCCCACTCCTACACACGAAGCCAACTGGGTGACCTTGGGCCAGTCACACACACTCAGCCCCACCTACCTCACAGAGTGTCTGTTGTGGGGAAGGGAAGGGGATTGTAAACTGGTTTGATTCTCCCTTAAGTGGTAGAGGAAGTCGGCATATAAAAACCAACTCTTCTTCTTCTCAGGTGCAATATGATAATCAATCATCTTTATTACAGTCATTGAGCAGCACCACAAACAATAATAAAAATCAGTCCAATTGCACAAAACTTAGCTTACAGGAATACATTTAAAATGACCTTTTAAAACCCATTTGTAAAGCTAAAGGTCCCCTGCGCGAAGCACCGGGTCATTCCTGACGTAAGAACATAAGAAAGGCCCTACTGGATCAGACCAAGGCCCATCAAGTCCAGCAGTCTGTTCACACAGTGGCCAACCAGGTGCCTCTAGGAAGCCACAAACATGGGGTGACATCACATCCTGACGTTTACTAGGCAGACTTTGTTTACGGGGTGGTTTGCCAGTGCCTTCCCCAGCCATCTTCCCTTTACTCCCAGCAAGCTGGGTACTTATTTTACCGACGTCGGAAGGATGGAAGGCTGAGTCAACCTTGAGCCAGCTACCGGAAACCAACTTCCATTGGGATCGAACTCAGGTCGTGAGCAAAGCTTTGGACTGCAGTACTGCAGCGTAACACTGCACCACAGGGCTCCTTAAGGCCATTTAAAAGCTGCCGCAACTAGTTTTCCGGATCCTACTTATCAAAACACAGAATCTGGCAACTTGGCGCGATAGCTGAGAATTCGCGTCTGATAGCAAATAGTCCATTTTAATTTTATCAGTTTCACCAGAAATCCTAACTAATAGCAGATTAATTATTTATAGTCTAGCCGTCTTATAGAAAGGACATCTCAACAGCAAATGCTTTATTTTTTCTATCTCACGTAATGGGCATGAACACAAGCTTTCTAGGCACGGAATCTTCTTAAATTGTCCTTCAAGCACTGCGGAGGGAAGTGTCGCACACCTGGCCAGGGATATGATTATCAAACTATTCCGCCCCCTACCTGAAGTTAAACTAGCCAACACAGGAATTGTTGATGGGGGGAGGAGCATGAAGCCGTGGTGTTAAACAGCTCACTGGTAGAGCATTTGGTTGACACGCATAAGGTCTGAGGTGTAATCCTCAGTATCTCCATTAAAAAGGACCAGGAGCCCCGTGGCGCAGAGTGTTAAGCTGCAGTACTGCAGTCAAAAGCTCTGCTCTCGACCTGAGTTTGATCCCGACGGAAGTCGGTTTCAGGTAGCCGGCTCAAGGTTGACTTAGCCTTCCATCCTTCCAAGGTCGGGGGTAAAGGGAAGATGACTGGGGGAGGCACTGGCAAACCACCCTGCAAACAAAGTCTGTCTTGGAAACGTTGGGATGTGACGTCACCCCATGGGTCAGGAATGACCCTGTGCTTGCACAGGGGACCTTTACCTTTTTTTTAAATTGGTGGTGGGAAAGATCTCTGCCTGAGACCCTGGAGAGCCATGGGCCAGTCTGAGTAGATAATACTGACTGATGGACCAAAGATCTGATTCAATGTGAGGCCGTTTCATGTGTTCATGTGTCCCTCTGTATCAAGGTTCCCCATGGCTGTTCCCCGTTACAATCACCTTCCCTTCCACCCCCCACAACAGGCACCTTGTGAGGTAGGTGAGGCTGAGAAAGTTCAGAGAGGGCTGTGACTGGCCCAAGCAGCAGGCTGCATGTGGAGGAGTGGGGAATCAAACCCGGTTCTCCAGATTAGAGTCCACCGCTCTTAACCACTGCACCTTGCTGGATCCCAGAGTCAGAACAAGTTGAACTTCTAGTTGTCTAGGATTCCCACCCACACACCCCCAAGAACAGGGCCCCTTTTTTGACTGTGTGTTGTGAAAGACTGGGAGGGGAAAGCGGCATCTCTCGCTCCTAAACTTGAAAGCCCTGCAGCGGGACGAGTTTATGCTGCCCAGAGATAAATGACAGGTTATCAGGACACAGCCCTAATCTCTGAAATGTGGTGCAGATATGCCTGTAAAGTGTATGTCTGTTAGTGGTTTGGAGGTGGGGAGGGACTCTGCAAAAACTGTGGAAGGGTTCAATGGAGTTCTGTGATTATTTGTCTTTATTTTTAACAAAATGCAGCTACGGAGCTTGCATTTTAAAGGAGGAGGTTAGTGCGGGAAGCGAGGGCCACTTAGCTCTTTCACCCCTTGTATTTTTTTTCCAGTGGAGGGTTGGTAAGTTCAAGTAGGAAATGTCGAGAAACACTTAAATAGCAGCCCTCCAAGTGCCAGTCTCCCCTTTCCCCAATTTTAACAGAATGCAGCCGCAGAGGTTGCAATTCAAGAAGAAGAAGAAGAGTTGGTTTTTATATGCCAACTTTCTCTACCACTTAAGGGAGACTCAAACCGGCTTGCGATCACCTTCCCTTCCCCTCCCCACAACAGGCATCCTGTGAGGTAGGTGGGGCCGAGAGAGCTCTAAGAGCTGTGACTAGCCCAAGGTCACTGCTGGCTTCGTGTGTAGGAGAGGGGAAACCAACCCGGTTCACCAGATTAGCCTCCGCCGCTCATGTGGAGGAGTGGGGAATCAAACCCAGTTCTCCAGATCAGAGTCCACCGCTCCAAACCACTGCTCTTAACCACTACACCATGCTGGTTCTCACATCACAGAATTGCACGCAACGTATAGTTCTGCTCATAAAGGTGGAAGGACAGGGGGGTCAAACCAACATTTGTTGTGTGATGCCTTGGGGTTCATTTCCTCATTGCAAAGTTCAACCCCAAAAATCCCTATTTTGTATTTAGAAATATAGAATAAATATATCACATTCTAGAATGTTAGAAGTTAAATCGGGATAAAAGACACATTCCCACCCGGTGTATATATTTTTTCTTCTATATAATTGAACAGTAGATGTAATATATAGGATGGATGGATGGATGGATAGAATTTTAAATTTATTTAACCTAAAATGGTCACATCAAAACATCATAAAATACATAGAAAAAACTAAGTGAATAATAAGAACCTCCATAAACTCCCTTCTAGGCTGCAAAACCAACTAGCAAAAAGGGCAAAACAGGCAACAAAAGGACCAATGTCCCCCATTAATACTGTCAAAACCATTGTAAAACATTGCGAGATAGTTCAGTGTCTTTGACAAAAGAAAAACCTACAAACAGAAATATAACACGCGGGTACCAAGGTGATTTTAAATGGAAATCACCTCCATCACTAAACACTCTACAGCCCCCAGTAGATGTAATATTTTTGATGCATTATTGCAATCCCCTATTTCCCCCTATCCCGTTTCTTTTATGTTCACTCCTTTATTCTTTCGAAAATAAAAAATAATAACTAAAAAAAATCCCCATTTTGTTTTTCACCCTGTTGATGCAGGGAATGGTCTCTTTGCACTGGGAAACAATAAGCCTTTGAAAAGTACATTCACCTGCCTACAGCTAGAAGAGGCAAGTTCTTTTGACTTTGTTTCCGGGGTTGGCAACTGTTCTTTCTCTTGCCTTCCAGTTTTTAATAGAGTCAAGAGCTTTCTTTATGACCCTGGCATGCTAAATAAGGTAGCTTTGATGCCTTATGTTAAGCATTTGGATAACCCCTGATCATAGAAGGATTTTCACCTTATTAAGGTATGATATGCTGCCCTCAACGATTCTTATACAGCCCATTCCTGAGCCTAAAGGACGAAGGTCCTTTGGAGGCCAGGAAGGGGCTGGGCAGCGTTCGGGCCCCCTGCGCCGGCGTTAGCATTACTTATGCCACCCAGGATGGGCCGGACGCTGGCAAGGAGGCTTGGATGCTGGTCTCCCGGCGCTGCCACAGCAGTGCCACCCAGGGACACCGGCTGGGCCTTCCGCCGGCGACCCACCAGCGCAAAGGCCCGCGCCAGCATCCCAGGGGCGTGTTAGGGGATGGAGCTGCCAAGAGGCAGCTTCCTGTCCCCTTTTGGCCTGGCACGTCATCAGGGAGAACGGCATTGCTGGGCCTGTTTTTTTTTCAGGCACAGCCTCGCTTTTCTCAATGGGGCAAAATGCCCATTTAAAATTTTAAAAGCTTTTTAAAGTCTTTTGGCAGCTGGGAAATGGGTTTGGAAGTGCCTCGGCCACACCTTCCCTGGCCACCGAAAGGTAAGAAATGGGCTGTTAGAGGATTACCATCTACAGAATGTTTGTGCTTATGCAGAAATGGGAATATCGAGTCTCTTGAGCATATCTTTTTTGATTGTAAGATCTATAGTCATATTAGGGAAACTCTGATTACCCCCATAATTTCCCACCATCCCAGTTAAAATAGAAGGACTCTTCTATTTATTATTTTACAATGTTTCTTTTCTCAAAAGAATGTTTCTATTTATTATTTTACAATGTTTCTTTTCTCAAAAGTTATTTGATACTGGAAATCTGAATTACTATATGGATTTTATTTTATTGGTCTTGGACTGTATTAAATACATTTATATATTTAAGTTAAGAGTTGAGGGGGCTGCTTTTTAACACCCTCAGCAAGAACCCGGAATTCTGCTCTGTTCCAGCATGGCAGATCACATAACCCCAGCTCCTCTCTCCGTTGGCGAAGTCCATCTATCCGTGCCGCTGCTCCTCTTTCCACTTGCGAAGTCTATTTGTGCTGCTGCTTCCCGTATGCGGGCCTCATCAATCATCTCTGAATTTGCCTATCTTACTCCTTCCACCCATCCATCTCCATCCCGAAGCCCAGAAGTTCTCTTTAAATTGTGACTCGGGGAGAGAAAGAGGTTTGCTTGTGCAGCGGGAGCAGCTGCAGTTTATCACATTGGGAGCCAGCAGACGTAAATCATACCCACGGAGGAAGCCGATCCAGCGGCCCTAATAGGAAAGCGAGCAGGATCTGTGTCTGGAAATTAGCACCATCCTTCCCGCTGAAAATGTGCCCACCTCCCCGTTTAACAAAATTGCTTTGTTTAGTAGTTAAGCAATTCGTTTTTCAATAAGCACCCTTCCTGAAACCCAACAAGAGGGGTATCGTGGCTCTCGGGGAATCCCAGAACCTGGAAAGCCAGCGTGGTGTAGTGGTTAAGAGCGGTGGTTTGGAGCGATGGACTCTGATCCGGAGAACTGGGTTTGATTCCCTACATGCACGGCTGAGGTTAATCTGGTGAACCGGGTCGGTTTCCCCACTCCTACACATGAAGCCAGCTGGGTGACCTTGGGCTAGGCACAGCTCTCTCAGCCCCACCTACCTCACAGGGTGTCTGTTGTGGGGAGGGGAAGGGAAGGGGACTGTAAGCTGGTTTGATTCTTCCTTAAGTGGCCGAGAAAGTTGGCATATAAAAACAATCTCTTCTTCTTTTTCTAGGTCTCTTTTGTCAGTCCATTGGCGGACTGCAGGTGGGCATGCCTCATCTTGCTGAAGTTGCCTTGCAAGAGAAATAAACTGCAGCCATGATGGGCTGGAAGAGGAAACTGTTTCACATGGCTTACGAGTGAATTGGACAGAACAATAACACAGGCGGAGATTGGTGGGAAGGAGAGTTGTCGCAAAGGTGTTTGGAAAAGACTCTCCTTTGATAATGTTCATAGTCTGTTTTTTCCCCCCCTTGCACCATAGTTAATTCAGCATAGGTTGTCTGCTTTTGTAATACCTGGAGGTTGGCATCTCTACCTTGGCCTGATCCAGCATGGCTGATCTTATGTTGCTTTTGTTGTTGAAAATCACGGGGCTTTCTTTTTCCCCGATTGTCTCCCCTGCATTTGTTTTTATAAATATTTCATCTGCTGAGGGTGTGTTTACAGCTACTGGCCTCTGAAGTATTTTAACGCTGCTGCTTTTTCGTTCTGTTATTTAATTGCGGGATTAAATTTGTCTTCCAACGGTAATGGTGGTTTTAATTATTGAGAATGGTGGCCCTCTGGAACTCTCTTTGCAGAAGCTGAAAACCAGGAATATTTTAAATAAATGAGACTTTGTCGGGGGATCTATCACTAGGAATGTGTGCTTTTTGTAAGTCCTTGGGTGTGAGAACACACTCCTGTTATCCTCACATGATTTCCTTGAATATGGTGCAGATCAAAAAGACAGTTCAGAGTTTTCACTTCTGTTCCTTCACTCTGGACTGGAAAATGTGCTTTTCCAGAGGCCTGTTCAGCCTTCTCTGATGCGCTTCTCTTTTTCCCCCCAGTGAACAAGTGGTAGAATAAAATTCTGAACCCACTTTGAAAATACAAGGGAAGCGTCCATGTTATGGCCCTGAGCAGGGATCTGAAGCCAGCGTGCCAGCATCGAACCTAGATGCTGTCTCTTCTACCATACCAGTTGCAGACAAGGCACATGTTCCATCTTGTTTCTCTTTATATTCATTTTTACAAGCAGGTTCTGTCCTCTACGTTTTAACATAAGAACGTAAGAAAGGCCATGCTGGATCAGACCAAGGTCCATCAAGTCCAGCAGTCTGTTCACACAGTGGCCAACCAGGTGCCTCCAAAGAAGCCCACAAACAAGACGACTGCAGCAGCATTGTCCCGCCTGTGTTCCAAAGCACCTAATAGGGTTGCCAGGTCCCTCTTTGCCACTGGCGGGAGGTTTTAGAGGAGGACCCTGAGGAGGGTGGGGGTTGAGGAGGGGAGGAACTTCAATGCCATAGAGTCCAATTGCCAAAGCAGCCATTTTCTCCAGGTGAACTGATCTCTATTGGCTGGAGATCAGTTGTAATAGCAGGAGATCTCCAGCTAGTATCTGGAGGTTGGCAACCTCAGCACCTAATATAATAGGCATGTTCCTCTGGTCCTGGAGAGAATAGGTATGCATCATGACTAGTATCCATTTTGACTAGTAGGCCCCTCCCAGCTTTTTTGCTGGATGTGGTGTACAATCTAGCTGAGCCTCTAGTAATGTGGACTTGAGTAACCCTAGCCTTTTCCAGAGATTTAACCCTCCTAACTGTTCTACTGTTGGTTTGGGTGGCACATCTTTACTAGTTTTGTTATTAGTGTAAAGGGCCATTCCGTTCACCATCTGGGAAGGGAATCTTGCAGGTGTTTCAGCTGGGAAAGACCAGAGGCTCTTCTAGCAGGGAAGGGAATCTTGGGAACCTGTCTGCCAACTGTATAAGAACTACGCTGAGCTTCAGTTTCCCTTCCTGTTGTAGGTATTTATGGCTGGCCACGGCCAAAGGCACTTCTAGCAGAGAAGGGTGTCTTGGGAACATATCTGCCTGCCACATGAAATCTAAACTGAACTGCTGCTTCCCTTCCTGTTGCAGGTATTTAGGCCTGGGAAGGGCCAGAGGAACAAGCCTTTAATACAAGACAAAGGGTAAGAGACACTCAGCCCTGTGGCTTGTATCCTTTTCATTCAGAATGCGTTGGTCCAGCACACCCAGGTAGGGTTGCCAGGTCCCTCTTCGCCACCAGCGGGAGGTTTTTGGGCTGTAGCCTGAGGAGGGCGGGGTTTGGGGAGGGGAGGGACTTCAATGCCATAGAGTCCAATTGCCAAAGTGGCCATTTTCTTTAGGTGAACTGATCTGTATCAACTGGAGATCAGTTGTAATAGCAGGAGCCTTTAGGTAGCTTCCAAACCCCTTTTGGCCCGGGAACGCCCCTTTGTGCTGTGGCGGAGCTACGCTCAAAAAATAGCTGGCGTAGCCCCATGAAATTCAATGCGCAAGTTTAACAGGGTTTTAAGAAAATGTTTTAAAATATATTTTTTCCAGCCAGGAAGAGGGCTTGAATACATGGGCAAATGATTGGGGACTGTGGTCTCTACCACTGTGTGTAGTTTGCAGTAAGTTGGATCCTGCTGTGTAATCTTGCATCATTTAATATGTTAACTCTAATGCTTTGCTTCAGTCCTGTTTTTTTTTTCCTATTTCTGGTTGGTTCTGCACCCCAAATCCTATAACATTGTTTATTGAATGTTGATTGACTCACTCTGTGTAATCTGCCTTGAGAAAGATGGAGGAGTTGTGATTCAGTGATAGAGTATTTGCTTGGGAGTGATAGAGTATTTGCCAGGCCTCGCCAGCCCAGATTGAAAGTGGGGTAGAGGTGGAGCGGCTGGCTCGGCTGGCTCGCAGTCTGGATAAGAGCTCTCAAGAGGCCGGATCCGGCCTGCGGGCCTTATGTTTGACAACCCTGACCTAAACCCTTGTCTCCCAAGTATCAGTATATATTTTTTTTAATTGTAAACTCCTTGAGGGAGGGACTCATCTTCTTTTATGATGCACATGGATGTTACAAAACATCTGAAAAGCGAAGGCATGCAGAGGGGAGTCTGGCGGCTGCTCTACAGCTTGGGAACTGCATTCCCCTGGAGGCATGAAGCTCACATTTCTCTCTCCCCTATGCCAGGTAGGACCGTTTCTGCTGGAATTTCAGCCTCCCTTTAGCAAATGAGACCTTTTTTCTGACTGGTTATGCCTTTGCAGCTTTCAGGGCTACCTAAGCCACGCTTCTGGAAACAAAAGTTTCACACCGCTACAAGGTGTTCAGGTTGTGAGATCGTCTGCCCATGGTTTTGGAGGGGCCGTGGCTCAGTGGCAGAGAACCTGCTTGGCATGCAGAAGGTCCCAGGTTCAACCCCCGGCATCTCCAGTTAAAGGGACTGGGCAAGTGGAAGACCTCTGCATGAGACCCTGGAGAGCCGCTGCCAGTCTGAGTAGACAATACTGACTTTGATGGAGCCAAGGGTCTGATTCAGTATAAGGCAGCTTCGTGTGTTCGTGTGCGTGACTATAAATAAGGTAAATAATATTTTTTTTAAAAGGTTAAACTCTGTGGGTTGGATCCAGACTAAATTTTTCATTAGTGGAATGAAACTTTCCTGCCTCTCCCCTCCCACTAATCTCCCCGAAATACGGCTCTGGGGGAGATAGGGAACCCTGAGGAACAGTATTGTAGTAAAATGGATAGTAAATAGTTAACTAGCACCTGATTATGGGATGGAGGAAAAACTCCACCCCCTGGACTGTCCTCTTTTCTTGTGTTCAGTTCTTAGTCTGATTTGCGGTTGCAATAAAGGAAGTTGTGTTAACATTCTGCAATTCATGTAAGTACATAGATTTACTTCATCAACACAGTGAGATCACAAAAAGTACGGTGTGGTCTATAGCAGGCAAGGGGAATTGTCTGATTTAGTCTGGACCCAGCCCTGTACATGTTTCACAGGAGAAGCACTGAGATGAGGAAAGGAAAACCAGCACAGAAATCGTGACCTGGTTTGCACAAAGGAAAAGTGCAATCAAAATGAAGAGTTTTTAAAAATATATATACAGGATGAGACATCCCAAACCATCCCTCTCTCTGGTCCTTGGAAACCACTGCTCAAGGCAAACACTGGCTCCTTTTGGCCACTTCAAAGCCTCGGTTGGCTCACCTGCCCAGGTCAACAGCAGGTGGGTGGAGGTGACCGTGAGGGCGTAGTCCCAGACCCACCGTCTCAGCATCACCGCAAAGAACACGCCGCTGCTGAAAAAGGTGAGCTCCATGGAAATGACGTTCACTGGGGAAGGAGGAAAAGGAAAGAAGTGGTTTTTTAAAAGTGCACACCAACCGTGCGATCCTGAATTGGGTGGGCGGAGCCGCATAGGAGCCGGCATGACCCCTACCCCGTTATCCATGCTGCTTCGTGCCGTGCAAAGTATCACCTAGGCCAGCAAGGGGGCCCTTACACCGGCCCACGGGGAGCGACGCAACAGCGCAGGCCTTGGGCGCTGGCGCTGCCAAATTCCTGGAATCAAATGCCCGCGCCAGCATCCGAGGGGGCGGTCCTGAAGCATTCCCAGGGGCTGAGCTGCCTTTAAACAGCTTCCAAACCCCTTTGGGCCTAGGAACGCCCCTTTGCGCTGCGGCAGAGCGACAAGATAGCTGGCGTAGCCCCGTGAAACACAATGGGCAACTGCACCATTCAGAGCCGTGACCTCACTGCCCCCCCACCCATCAGGAATGGGTTGTAAGAGCTCAGATGGAAAAATGCTTGCAGTATTGCTTGCTGCTGATGGAGGCTATAGTTTTAAACAAAAAAAACCCACCCACAGTCTCTGCTTCCTGACCAGAAGTGCAGGAAGAATATAAGAAGAGCTCCGCTGAATCAAACCAGTGATCCATCTAGTCCAGCATCTGTTTGTCACAGGGGCCAACCATTAGCCCTTGAGGACCAACAAGCAGAGCATAGAAGCCAAGGACCTCCCTAGGGTTGCCAGGTCCTTCTTCGCCACCGGCAGGAGGCTTTTGGGGCGGAGACTGAGGAGGGTGGGGTTAGGGGAGGGGAGGGACTTCAATGCCATAGAGTCCAGTTGCCAAAGTGGCCATTTTCTCCAGGTGAAATGATGTCCATCGGCTGGAGATCAGTTGTAATAGCAGGAGATCTCCAGCTAATACCTGGAGGTTGGATGGATGGTAACCTGTGCTGAAATAGTATAGGCTGAGAGAGAAGGCAGCACGAGGCTCAAAACCAAAAGTAAATATATATAAGAAAATATATATATGTAATGAAGGGCCAATGTTATACTTCATTCATCAACAAGCAAAAAATAAAGCAGAAAGAAAATTGACCCTGAGTGGCAATGTTGAATGAAGCCCTGCGAGCCATTTTCCCTGTGTGCTGTAACACATTACTCTTGAGTAAATTTTCTTTCTGCTTTGTTTTTTGCTTGTTGATGAATGAAGTATAACATTGGCCCTTCATTACATTATATTTTTTTTCTTATATATATTTACTTTTAGTTTGGAGCCTCGTGCTGCCTTCTCTCTCAGTACCTGGAGGTTGGCAACCCTAACCTCCCCTGATGTTGCCTCTTATCTGAGGTTTATTGCCCCTAAATATGGAACTCCCCTTTACTCACCATGGCCTAGTAGCCATTGATGGACCCTGTCTCCCATGAATTTAACTCCCTTTTAAAGCCATCTGTGCCTGTAGCCGTCACTACCTCCACCGACAGTGAATTCTGCAATTTGTTGAGTAAAGAATTGTTTCATCTGCATGGCTTCTATTCAGTCCCACATTGGGGACTGCGCAGGCGCAGGCCAGCCATGGATAAGATTTGTCAGCTTCTAGCAAAATCTAAAAAGAGAGTGCTCCCCCTCCCCTCAGGGCATGCAACCTTCCCGCCCAGCGGTCACATGACCCAGGGGGAGGGAGCACTCTTCCCTCCAGTTCTCTTTCTGCCGCCACAAAGAGAGAACGTGTTAGCTTCTACTGGAGCAATGGAGTCTAGAAAGGCTCCACTTTTCAAGAAATGTGCCACTTGCGGTACGAAAATGGCAAAATCAGACACTCATAAAGAATGCCTGTTGTGCTTGGGAGAAGGCCATATTTCTGCGTCTTGCAAGAGTTGTGCCAAACTCACTACGAATGCCCTGAGTGGTCGTTCGACTCGCCTTCTTTCCCACCTTTACAAGGAGTCCCTTCGTCCAGATTCGGTGGTAGGCCCCTCAACCTCATCTCAAGGTCAGTCGGTCGAACTGGGGCCCTCGTCCAAAGCCTCCAAACGAACGGTGGGAGGGACTTCCAAGCAAGCTAAGCCTTCCTCGGTGATCATCCAACCGGCTAAATTTATCGCATGTGCGGCACAAGATGGCCGTGGCTGCGGTTCTTCTCGGCGCTCGTCTCGTTCTAGATCACCCCGTCGCCGGTCGCCCTCGCGATCCCTGAGGTCGCTTCGACGTAGATCGCAGTCCACATCACCTCGGCGCCAATCTCAACCCAAGTCTCTCCATCCATTGGCATCTCTCGCCGCCGCCGTTGCTGGGCTCCAGCCCATTACCATTGAGGACTCTCCTCCTCGTTCTCTGGCTACCCCCTCGGCTCCGACTCTGAGCAGGGCCCAGGAGGTCAAAGTCTTTATGGAGCAACACCTCATCCAGCTCTACAAGGATATGCCCTTGGTTGCCAGCAAATCACTGGACCGGCCCGATGCCGAGACTGGCTATGTATCGGAGCCTACAGCACCTCAATCTGAGGCTGCTCAGCCGCAATCCACTATCACTACAGAAACTCATTCGGCTGCTGATATAGGCCCTGCAGTTTCGCCCCAGGGATCTTCGCACATCGAGCCTGGACAAATGTCTTGGCACCGATCCTTTACTCCGACATCGTCACAGTCTCGTCGACACCGATCGGCTCCTCGTCGAAGTCAATCCCCTCGTCAGAGCCGTTCAGCCTGTCGGAGCCGATCCGTATCACATCGTCGGATAGCCGCTCGTCGAAGTCGTTTTGCTCGTTGGAGCCGATCCTCTTCCCATTGACACTGATCTGACTCCCATTGACGCTGATCTGACTCCCGTCGGAGCCGACCTCTTCGGCGACGTCGATCTGCCCCTCGCCGGTCTGCCTCTTGTTGGAGTCGATCTGCCCCATGTCAGAGCCGTTCCATTCGTCGGAGTCGCTCTGCTTCTACGCGCAGATCTGCACGTCGCAGTCACTCTCCGCGTAGTCCTGTTTCCCATCGATGCCGATATCCCTCTCGGAGCCGATCTTCATCTCGACGTCGAGAGAGCCGTCGACGCCGATCCACTCGACGCCAACGCTCGACTACCCCTTCCGTGTATTCGGAAGTTTCAGCCGGTCCCCGCAATCATCGATCGGGCACCCGCTTGAGGTTGAGGGATTTCCGTCGACATGCCATCCGCTCGAGGTCGAGGGATTCCCGTCGACATGCCGACAGGGGCGATCATTCACGGTCTCATCGTCAGGATCATCGCTCTTCCAGTGACAACTCATGATGCCATCTGTCTCACTATCCTGATGTTACCATCCCTGACCGTCCAAGGCAAGAGTCTCGTCATAGACTTTCCGTGTCCAGATCTCCTTCTATGTTGAAAGACATTGCCCATTCAGAATATGACACCGAGGTGTCTCTGGAATCAGACAGAGAATCCTGCACATCACAATCCTCTCCGGAAGACACTGTGGGGGACTTTAAACCAATATCCCCTGTGGGGGACATCCACATGTATGCGGAACAGCTTATCCATATGGTGAAGGCCCTTAATATTGATTTTAGGCCTGATGATTCAGGTCCCTTGGATTCCATTATGGATATACTCCACTGCCCGGATGCGGGACCGGTGGCGTTACCTATGATAAAGAGCATCTTAGAGGTGGTTCATGCCAATTGGGCTAAACCCTCTTCTGTCCCCTTCTTCCTCAAAGAGGGTGGAAAATTTATACAAAATCCGCAGAGAAGGCGGGGAATTTTTATACCAGCACCCCCCACCTAATTCAGTGGTGGTGGAGGCGCTTCCTGGGAAATATAGATCGGGAGCGTATTCCTCCCCTCAGGATAGAGAAGGGAGAAAATTAGATGCCCTCGCTAGAAAAATATACACTTCTAGCGTGGTGGGGTTGCACATCTCTAATTTCCTAGCCATTGTGGCTAGATACCAGTATTCCCTCTGGGATAGAGTTTCCCCGCAAATCTCCGTCCTCCCTGACGACCAGAAACCCTCGGCCAAGGCCATACAAAATAAGGGCATGTCTCTCGTGAGACAACAGCTCACGGCGGCTTGCCACGTGGCGGATTCGTCTAGTAAGGCCATCGCTTCAGCCTAGTCATCCGCAGACATGCGTGGCTTCGCCAATCTGCACTCCCCTATGACACTCGAGCACGCATTGAAGACCTTCCTTTCGAAGGCACATCTCTCTTTAGTGACCACACAGATACGTTCCTTGACCGTCTAAAGAAAAATAAGACAAATGCATGGTCACTGGGTATTGCCCCTCAGGCACCCGACTCGAAGCGGCAGACCTCTCAATCTTCCCGCCCCTATAGATTCCAGAGGGCTTTTCAACAATCTAACTTCCGCCCCTCGTTCCCACATCCTCAACAGGACAGGAAGTTCTACAACAAACCTAGAGGCTGCAAAGGGCCTAGAGTGTCCCCTGGTGGTTTCAATAAGCCTAAGCAGGCATGACTAGAGGTTCCAGTGTATTTCTCAGACCGGTTGTCTGCATTTTACGATGCCTAGGTTGCTGTCACAAATGATGTTTGGGTGTTGAAAATAATAAAGGTTGGATATTTCATCGAATTCGATGCTCTACCCCCTTATCGACCCCCAGGCCGCTCTACATCACCGGTCCCTGAGCCACTTTTACAAGAGGTCGACACCCTCCTTTCCAAGGGGGCCATTTCTGAGGTCCTCCCCTCTGACCAAGCTTGTGGGTTTTATTCTCGCTTCCTTCTTGTGGACAAGAAGGGGGGGGAGCGTCCTATACTAGACCTCCAGGAGCTCAATGAGTTCGTAAGAACCAGAAAGTTCCATATGCTTTCATTACCGGAAGTGCTTCCCCTTCTAGACAAACATATGTGGTTCGTGGTGTTAGATCTGCACGATGCCTATTTCCGCATTGCAATCCATGCAGACTGTAGGCAGTATTTGAGGTTCGAGTGTAATGGCAGATTTACTAATACAATATCTTACCCTTTGGGTTGTCTACGGCCCATAGGACATTTACCAAATATCTTGCGATAGTTGTAGCTCACCTTGCACTCGCAGGATGCGTAATCTTCCCCTACCTCAACGACTGGCTGGTGGTAGGAACATCGCAGTCAGGGCTGCTTACTCAGCTCGATACAATCCTAGAGGCCTTCAATAACTTAGGCCTATTAGTCAGCTTCTCTAAATCCAGGCTCGTCCTTTCCCATGTGCAAGAGTTCATTGGGGCCCGTTTGGATGCCACAAAAACAAGAGAATTTCTCCCTACACAAAGGGCCCGTGCCATTCAAGCTATCGTACTTCGGTTCACCAGGAATAGATTCCAGACCACCCTAAAAATACAAAACTTACTGGGTCTTATGGCCTCCACCATGGCTGTGGTGGAGTTTGCGCGTCTGCGTATGCGCCCACTTCAAAGTTGGTTCCTCCGGGCGTTTAGACTTAACATAGACCCTCAATACAAACGCCTTTCCATCCCGAGATATGTCATACACTCTCTGCAATGGTGGTCTAGGGATACCAATCTCCTTTCAGGCTTTCCCTTCCACCCTCCATCCCCGGAGTTACATCTTTTCACCGATGCGTCCCTCTCAGGATGGGGGGCTCACTGTGATAATCTTAGGGCTCAGGGCACTTGGTCTGCATCAGAATCTAGACTACACATAAATCTGCTTGAGCTTCGTGTTATACACCTTGCTCTGTCTTCCTTTACAGGCTATCTGGAAGCACATCACATTCAGATTGCTACAGACAGTTCCACAGCCCAGCATTATCTGAACAAACAGGGCGGCGCACGGTCCGTTTTGCTCTGCAGGGAATCCACCAGCATCTGGGAATGGGCCATAGCGCATCAAGTGACATTTGTAGCGATACACATCGCAGGCACAAGCAACATTCTGGCAGATGCCCTGAGTCATCATCCAAATCAGGCGCACGAGATCACTCTAGACACGCACTGCCTCCAACACCTATTCCACCTATGGGGTCGCCCACAAATAGATCTGTTCGCCACACATCTCAACTCAGTGTGTTCACAGTTCTACTCAAGGGCGGGGGCGAGCCCAGGCTCTCTAGGCGATGCCTTTCAGTCAACATGGAACTGGGCTCTGTTTTAGCTCTTTCCGCCTTTCCCTCTGCTTCAGAGAGTAGTTGCCAAGCTCAGTCACGATTGCACCAATGCCATAGTGATCACGCCCTTTTGGCCCAGGAGGTCGTGTTTGCGGTGCTCCTGTCCCTTGCACATGGGGAATTTATCCACCTACCCAAGAACCCATCCCACTCCCCTCCGAACATCCAGCTGGCAGCATGGAGGATCCGATCCTAGGGCAATGGTCTGATAGAGTAGCCAGAGTTCTGTTACACTCCCTAAAGTCTTCCACCCGCAGTTCGTACGATGTGAAATGGAAGCGCTTTTCTAGTTGGGCGACAGCCAGATCGCTTTCTCCTGTTACATGTCTGTTGTCCTCTGTTTTGGATTATTTGATTTCCCTCAAAAATGATAGTTTATCAAATTCCTCCATTAAAGTTCATTTAGCCACCATTTCGGCTTTCCACTGAACATTGAGTCGTTTTCAGTTTTTTCTCACCCGCTATCCAAAAAATTCCTTAAAGGCCTCACCAACTTATATCCTCCTATTACACCTCCTGTTCCGCAATGGAGCCTTTCGTTGGTACTTTCCCAGCTCATGAAGCCACCATTTGAGCCACTGGCTACATGTGAACTTTCACTACTGTCTTTTAAATCGGCCTTCCTAGTCGCCATCACTTCGGCGAGGAGGGTTAGTGCCTGTCAGCATTCACATTCCCCTCCATAACCAAGTTTCACTTTAATAGAGTTGTGTTAAAACCAAAACTTTCCTTTTTATCCAAAGTTGTCTTGGCTTTTCACCTTGGCCAAGACATAGTCCTCCCGGTATTTTTCCCTAATCCGTCCTCTAGTGCTGATAGAGCCCTACACTCCCAAGATGTTCGCAGAGCTCTCCTTTTCTATATAAAATGAACACGCAATTTTAGAAAAGAAGACAATTTATTCGTCTGCTTTGTTGGTCACCGTAAAGGTTGTTGAGCCTCCCCACAGACCCTCTCCAGATGGATCACGTCAGCCATCAAGTTAGCTTATGAACTTGCAGGTCAAGAGTGCCCTGCCATGATTAAAGCACATTCGACCAGAGTGTATGCAGCATCCATTGCATTTTCCTCCAAGGTTGATCTTCGTGACATCTGTAAGGCTGCTACTTGGTCCACACCATCCACATTTATTAAGCACTACGCCGTGGATGTGGACTCCACTAGAGAAGCAGCTGTGGGACGTGCCATCTTACAATCGCTGTTTCGGTGATTGTCCCACACCCACCTCCTGGTAAGCGAGCTCGCTATTCTCCCAATGTGGGACTGCATAGAAGCCACACAGATGAAAAACAGAGTTTCACTTACCTGTAACTGTTGTTCATCTGGTGGATCTTCTATGCAGTAACACATCCCTCCCTCCTTCCCCGCTGTGGGTCCTCTCTGCAATTCATGTGGTTGTTGGTTCCGTGGCGGCAGGTTGGAGAACTGGAGGGAAGAGTGCTCCTTCCCCCTGGGTCATGTGACCGCTGGGCGGGAAGGCTGCATGCCCCGAGGGGAGGGGGAGCACTCTCTTTTTAGATTTTGCTAGAACCTGACAAATCTTATCCGTGGCTGGCCTGCGCCTGCGCAGTCCCCAATGTGTTACTGCATAGAAGATCCACCAGATGAACAACAGTTACAGGTAAGTGAAACTCTGTTTTTCCTTTTGTCTATCCTGCATCTATTGCCCATCAATTTCATAGGGTGCCCTGGAGTTCTAGTGTAATGGGAGGGGGGGAGCTCTCTGTGGTCATTTATTCGTGGGTACTTTCACGTTTGCCCCCCGGTCTGTCTCTGTTGTTCCTTGGAGTTATTCATGAGCTTTCCCTCTGTTCAAGATGACCTCGCTGCCAGCCCTCACAAATCCCAGGACTTCCCGTTCCTCTGTTAACCTGATTCTTCTCTCTCCCCTGAGCTGAGCCCGAGTGAAATCTCCGGGCATGAGGCAAAGCATGGGAAACGCAAGCTTAGTGCTCTCACAGCCAATTACAAAGCAGCGTGTAAAGAGGCGAGGATTCAAATGCTTCCTGCTTCCTTGGAGCTCTTTCTGATGAGCAGAAGAAAGGCTTTTTAAAACCGAGGCTTGGATTTCTCCCCCCACCCCTTTCAGATTGCTCCAATTTTTATAGGGGCTTGAAGAGATCTCTCCCCCAAGTGCAAGCTCACCTAAATACTTGGGGTTCGAGTAGGATGGCTCCATTTTAAATTCAAAAGGGAGACGCACATCGAAAGAGTTGAGCCTTAGAAAAGAGAGAGAGAGAAAGGCTCAGTTAGAAAGGCTCAGTTAGAGGATACATTCATGGTTGCTTTAAAAACATAAAAATTGGATGAGCCTTTTGGGCCCAACCCCTTCACTTTTGTTCGATGTCCTTGGAATCAGTGGGAGTAGGCCTGGCCTCTGGACAATGCGTCTCCCAGCCATTGGAACTTGTCTCATAATAGCTGACTTAGGTTATTTATGCATGGGTACTTTCACTCACGTTTGCCCCCGGCCTGTCTCAATTGTTACTTGGAGTTATGCATGACTTTTCAGGCCATTAGAGATGACCTTGCTGCCAGCCCTCGCAAATCCCAGACCTTCCTGTTCCTATGTTAACCCGATTCTTCCCTCTCCCCTGAGCTCAGCTTTCTTGAAATCCCCATGCATAAGGCAAAGCGCGGGACCACCCAAGCTTGGTTTCTATCACAGAAAGCAAGCACCCAATTACAAAGTAGCGTGTAAAGAGATGGGGATTCAAATGCTTCCTGCTTCCTTTCTGAGCAAAAGAAAGGCTTTTAAAAACCAAGTCTTGGATTTCTCCCCCCTTTCAGATTGCTCAATTTTTTGTTTTTTCTTCTTAAAAGGTTTTTTATATAGTAGTTGGGTTTGGGGGGTTTTTCACAGTAAGCTCCACAAAGTAAGCCAATTACAAAGCAGCATTTAAAGGGGTGGGGACTTGATTTTTGCTTGGAGACTGCTGGTGCATAGATTCCCAACAGGAAAGTGTGGGTCCAGTGAGCAACAAACCTCAGGTCAAACTCCCGTGCATAAATGACCTTACTGAATTAGCCCAGTTTCCAAATACGGGGCAAGAAGGTTGACTAGTCTGAATCTTAGCTCTGGCCTTCACCCGCTTGGCGGCGTTAAGACAAGCTGCTCTCATGAGGATAATACTGACCTTCCTCACAAGGCTGTTGTAAGAATGACAAGATACTGGGCTTGAAATGCTTTCAAATGCTCTAAAGTGCCATGTTGGATTCTCAGACATACACTGCCTCCAAACATAGCTAATATGACATGTTTTTATATATGGGATAGGACTTCAGAGTCACCTTTCGGTCTATATGAACAAAGGTTGAAGGATCTGACCCACTCGTTCCTTTTTCGTACTCTGGCTTTCTTAATCCTTTATCACAACTGTAGAACAAAAGTGTTTGTTTTTTTTATAGCCTGCTTTTCTCCATAACGGCGACCCACAGTGGTTTCCAATAACATTCTCCCCTCTTGCAGTTCATCCTCAATAACCCTGTGGAGTATGTTTTGGTGAGAGGAGAATGGCCCATTGACCTTTCCTGGCTGAGTGGGGGGCTCAAACCCCATCCTAGTCTGATACTGTAACCACTACACCACACTGTTGTTGTCAGGAACGTAGATCTCCTGCTCTTTAGCACACTTGAGGGTCAAACTCTTACCTTGAAGTCAACTCCAAAACTCCATTTGGTTCAGTATGCGGCAGTCCAATTCCTAGCACGTGCCAGGCTGAAGATGCACGTCACACCCACCCTGCAGTTGCTCCATTGGGTACCAATCAGCTACAGGGCTCAATTCAAGGTACTGGTTTATCACCTACAAGGCCCTTCATGGCCTAGGACCCACATACTTGCGAGGCTTCTCCTCCTCCTCTACTCCATCACTGCAACTTTGGTCCTCCTCCTCTACTCCATCACTGCAACCTTTGAAAGGTTCCTCCATGCAACTGCCCAGTCACATAATTCTCTGCGGTGGCTTCCACCTTGTGGAACGGCCTCGCCTGAAGAAGTCAGGAAGGCTCCCATAAAACTACCTTTCTGCAAAATGGAGGGCATTCTTGTAATGGAATTGATCTGTAGGGGGACAGAACGGTCCAGAATGGCGCCTTCATATGGCATAGAATCATAAAGTTGGAAGGGACCACCAGGGTTATCTAGTCCAACCCCCTGCACAATGCAGGAAATTCACAACTACCTCCCCTCCACACCCCCAGTGACCTCTAATCCATGCCCAGAAGATGGCCAAGATGCCCTCCCTCTCATGATCTGTCTGTCATAGAATCAGCATTGCTGACAAGTGGCCATCTAGGTTGAACACATGAAGCTGCCTTATACTGAATCAGACACTTAGTCCATCAAAGTCAGTATTGTCTACTCAGACTGGCAACAGCTCTCCAGGGTCTCAGGCAAGGGTCTTTCACATCACCTACCTGCCTAGTCCCTTCAACTGGAGATGCTGGGGATTGAACCTGGCACTTTATGCATGCCAAGCAGATGCTCTACCACTGAGCCACAGCCCCTCCCACAGGTTCCTCTCCATTTCTTGGTGTCTCCCAACCAAGTAAGAACCAGAGCCAACCCTGCTTAACTTCCAATATCTAATAAGATCTGTCTAGCCTGGGCTATCCAGGTCAGGGAAAGGAGACTTTGCCATGTCAAAAACTAACATGGGGACTACCCAAAGGTCAACTCACTGAAATTCAGCTCTGAAAAACAAAGGAGGGGTATGTGTCAAGCCCATGGCCCAGTAGGGAGTGGATACCACATACCTATACCTTTATACCCATATCCTGCATTGCAGCTGGTTGTTCACGTGGCTATTTAATTTGGTATTCCTAGTCCTATTACATTGTTCATTTGCATTGTCTATTGTATATTTTACCCTGTATGATCACAATGTTGCCTGCACTGACGTTCAGCTTTGCATTCCTAGTTCTATTGCTTTGTTGATTGATGTCCTATACTGTATGATTTTATTTTTTTCTCTGTGTACTCTGTAATACCATAATCCACCTGGAGTCTCAGTGAGAAAAGTGGACTATAAATAAACTAATTCAATCAATCAATCAGTCAGTCAATCAATCAATCAATCAATCCAAACATAGATTTCCTGAGGGTTTGTTTTAATGTTAATACAGGTTGAGTATCCCTTATCTGGACTGCTTGGGACCAGAAGTGGTCCGTATTTCGGATCTTTCCGTATGTTGGGATATTTTGGAATTTCTGCGTACACATAATGAGATATCTTGGGGATGGGACCCAAATTCATTTATGTTTTATATACACTTTATACACATAGCCTGAATGTAGTTTTAAACAGTATTTCTAATAATTGTGTGCACATTGAACCATCAGAAAGCAAAGTTGTCTTGTTCGGGGGATTCTTAGAGGCACCTGGTTGGCCACTGTGTGAACAGACTGCTGGACTTTATGGGCCTTGGTCTTATCCAGCAGGGCCTTTCTTATGTTCTTATGTGTAACTGTCTGACCAGAATACCTGTATCAGCTGTTAAACAAGAGCAACAACAAACTAACAACAGCAGGCATTCAGTCTCCACCTGTGATTAGGGTTGCCAGGTCCCTCTTCGCCACCGGCAGGAGGTTTTTGGGGCGGAGCCTGAGGAGGGGAGGGACTTCAGTGCCATAGAGGCCAATTGCCAAACCGGCCATTTTCTCCAGGTGAACTGATCTCTATCAGCAGGAGATCAGTTGTAATAGCAGGAGATCTCCAGCTAGTACCTGGAGGTTTAAATACTATGAAATGATACAGCACAAGGCTCCAAAGTAATGGAATAAATTCACAATAATTCCTTCAATGTAATAACAATCACTCCATTAGTATAAATCATGTAATTTTTGTTATGAATTTTTGAGTGCAATAAATATTCCTATGTGTAACATGCAATATCAATCATTCATTCAAATATATTTCATTAGTGCAATAAATATTCCACAGATAGAGACAAATAGATGCAGTATATGCTGCCAACATACACTGAGTTAGTGCAAAACCATATAACAATACCATACTACACCAAAAATCAATTTATACATACAGAATTGCAGATTACACTGTTAAAGCTACTGTGAGCTATACAAATCAAACAGGCATAAGTGTTAGTCAAACTCTAAAGTGTCTCCCTATTAGTATAACCGTACCTTTGATGCAGTGTATACTGTATTTTGTTTTTTTAGGTGAGAGGCAACATTGAAAGCAGGCAGCATAGATCTGCCTGCATGCTGGCTCAAAGGGTCCAGTTTTTTTATCAGTCCAGATATGGGATGTCCGGATAAAGGATACTCTACCTGTAGCAGCCATCTTGTAGGAAATACATTCACAAATCTCCTGCCACGGCATCTAATTTGGCTGCCCCTTTTTGTTTCCAGGAACAGTATTTATCTTCATTATCGCCCGCCTTTCTCTCTGGGGCTCAGGGCAGATTACAAGTATGGCAGAGTTATTCAGAATTAATAGTAGTTTAAGGCTGAGGCCTTTCTCGAGGGGCAGGAAGTTTCCGGCCCATTCATCCATGATTTTTTAAACCCGGAATAAATAACTGGATTCTCAAGATCACCGCAAGGGTGGTTTATTCTTTCCACTTTTCGCTGCACATATTTCTTCTCTTTGCCCCTACTCCATCAGGCTGGGCTCAATAGTGTCTTGCAAAGCTGGCCAATGACATTGAAGGCTGATTTAGTATCTCCACCTTTCAACGGAGGGGCTCTGCCCATAGACATTTCAACATTTGGTTTCCTACACTTCACTACACTCTGTATGTTTTGTGCCATGGCTGTTATGTATATTTTAGTGCCAGTTATGTATATTTTAGTGCTGGTTGTTTTTAATTGTCTGATTTTTAAAAAAATTGGGCATATTGGGAGTTTCTTGGCTGATGAACAGTTTTCCCAGTTTAAGTCAGCCAGAGTGGTATAGTGGTTAAGAGCGGTGGTTTGGAGCGGTGGACTCTGATCTGGAGAACTGGGTTTGATTCCCCACTCCTCCACGTGAGCGGCAGAGACTAATCTGGTGAACAGGGATGGTTTCCCCACTCCTCCACATGAAGCCAGCTGGGTGACCTTGGGCTAGTCATACTCTCTCAGCCCCACCTACCTCCCAGGGTGTCTGTTGTGGGAAGGGGAGGGGAAGGTGATTGTATGCCGGTTTGATTCTCAAGTGGTAGAGAAAGTCGGCACACAAAAACCAACTCTTCTCCTTCTCTCTGTGCCCATCTAGCCTAATTCTGCCTTATGTTTTGGGGAAATTGTATTTAACTGCACGCTGTAAACCCAAAGTGGATTATAGCAGATGCAGGAATTACTGCTCTGTTTTAAAATAAAACAGGAACCCAGCCAGCAGTTTAAACGATTTTTAAAAAAAAGGATTCTAGTATATGCTTTCATGAATCATAGTTCACTTCAACCAATGCAGTATGTATACATGTGCCTGCCACAGATGTATGCTCCAGTGCCTCTGATAAAGTGAGTTCTGACTCATGGAAGCTCATGTTGGAATACATTTTATTAGTCTTTAAAGGTGCCGCTGGACTCCCATTTTATTCCACTGCTACGCAGTAACAGGACTATCTATCAGGAATTATCCTCCGTTTTAAGCGATGTTGTAAAAACATACACATTTATAGAGCTGGGAAATGAACCCCGCGCATTCTGCTGCCAGGGAGATGCTAGGGGCACGCAAACGGATGTGTCAACAACATAAAGCCATGAGCGAAATGAAAATAAATGGCTTGCGTCGTAATTAACGGTGGCGCCAGAAACATGCTATGCAGAGTGGGGGGAAAGAAGCCTTTGGAGAGCCTAATGAAGACCGAAGGCTTGTTAAGATCTCAAAACAGAGAGGTCTAGTCTAATACCTGTGGTCTGAGATGAAGAAGGCCTCACCTGAACACCCCGCAGCAAACACTCCCGATCATGTAATAGAGGGTGTAGAAAGTCAGTAGGCACAGCAGTATTTGGAAAACGATAGTCTGGAAATCAAAGCGCCAGAAAGAAAAATTACCACAAATGATCAATACTAATGTGGCATTGCCTCCCCCCGCCCATCATTAGTTTTCTGCAGAGAAGAGTAGGGTTGCCAACCTCCAGGTAGTAGCTGGAGATCTCCTGCTATTACAACTTATCTCCAGCCGATAGAGATGAGTTCACCTGTAGAAAATGGCCACTTTGGCAATTGGACTCTATAGCATTGAAGTCCCTCCCCTCCCCAAATCCCGCTCTCTGCAGGCTCCACCCCAAAAATCTCCAGGTATTTCCCAACGGTATCTAACATGGCTAGGGAGTGAGTTAAGCCTTGTTTGCAAAACCTCATGGGGGGCTCCACAAGGGGGGGTCATTAAAGCTGTTCACAACCCTTCGGAGCTGTAGGTGAGATTGCAACTGGCCCTGTTTGTGCCACCTCTGTAGGCTGAACTAGGGCTTCTAAATGGAGCCATTGGTATAGGGTTGCCACTGGTTTAGGGTTGCCAGCCTCTAGGTAGTAGCTGGAGATTTCCCGCTATTACAACTTATCTCTGTATGCCAATAAAGGGATGATGATGATGATGATGATGATGATGATGATGATGATGATACAACTGATCTCCAGCCGACAGAGATCAGTTCACCTGGAGAAGATGGCCGCTTTGGCATTTGGACTCTATGGCATTGAAGTCCCTTCCCAAACCCCATTCTCCTCAGGCTCCGCCCCAAAAACCTCCCACTGGTGGTGAAGAGGGACCTGGCAATCTTACATTAGTAGCAGTGCAAAACAAGTTTCTATATGTAGGAGGCCAGAAAAATGCTGTAGGAGAGTGGGGGAAGTTGTACAGCCCCAGGCTTTTAAAAGATTCTGGGGGGTGGGAGTTCCTCCCTCTCCTTCCTTTTGACTGCGACCTGCGCCTGTCTTCTTCTTGACAGGAAAAGAAGATATATGCCTATCGTCTTTTCAAAACCATCTACGCTTGACAGCAGCACTATGTTAAGAATGTTGCCAGAAAAAAAAAATATGGAAAGAGGTGGAAAATTTCCTGTTGTGTTCACCAGCAATATATAGCCTTCCTTCTGCAAATGGGTTCTTCCCATATGCCATGAAACATGAGTCCAGTGGCAGCTCAGAAACTAACAACATTCATTCCAGTATAACCTTTCCGGAATCAGAGCTCACTTTATCAGATGCATGAAATGTGCATCCATAGCAGAAATATGGAAAGTTGCAATATTTCTGTCATAGATATACACTCTGATCTTGTCAGATCTCGGAAGCCAAGCAGGGTCGGCTCTGGTTAGTCCTTAGATGGGAGACCACCAAGGAAGTCCAGGGTTGCTGTGCAGAGGCAGGTAATGGCAAACTACCTCTGTTTGTCTCTCGCCTTGAAAACCTCCAGGGTTGCCATAAGGCAGCTATGACTCGACAGCACTTTCCACTGCCAAGTTGCCATTGGACTCCCGTTTTTATTTTGCTGCTACAGACCAACATTGCTATACTTCTGGAATTATCCTATATGTAGGGTTGCCAACCTGCAGGTACTAGCTGGCGATCTCCTGCTATTACAACTGATCTCCAGCCGATAGAGATCAATTCACCAGGAGAAAATGGTGGCTTTGGCGATTGGCTTTGGCAATTGGCCAGGTCCCTCTTCGCCACCAGTGGGAGGTTTTGGGGGCGGTGCCTGAGGAGGGCGGGGTTTGGGCAGGGGAGGGACTTCAAATTAACACATTAGACTAATACATAGGGTTGCCAACCTCCAGGTAATTTGGAAAATTCCTTGCGGAAAATATATCGCAACACGCAGCCACTCAAAATAGTTTCTTTTTGTATTTCAATACACCCAATTTACAAGGTTACAATTTATACCGTTGGTGAAAAAAAAACACAGTTTTTTACTACACTTTGAACTTCTATTGTACATAAAAATTATGCCCACTAAGCGTGTCTCCAAACATTATCACTATAAAGCTTTCAAACACCAAGGAATTGGAACAAACTAATTTTCCTATCGGCTGCTGCAATCTGCCGTGCACTCACTGCACCGGTCAGCTGACGAAAAGTCTATTACTAGGAACTGCGAAATTGCGGTCAGATGCAAGCTACGTAAGTCTGAAGAAGCAAAAAGATTTATACCCGCGAAACAAGATTTAAAAAAACCCAGGATCTTGTCACGATGTTGTGGCGCAATTGTGCCTACATCCCGGCGCAACTGCGCCTGATGGAGTGTTTGCAGGAACAAAAACTCCTCTGTGAGCAATATACATCTCAGCAGCAGTTGCCGTACAAGCAAAAGTTAACAGCAACACAGAAGCTCCGGAGGACGCTGCATGATTGGATAGCTACCGTCAGCTGACAGGTGCAGCGAGTGCATCCTTGACGCGGCGCGGCGGGCTGCAGCAGCCGATAGGAAAATTAGTTTGTTCCAATTCCTTGGTGTTTGAAAGCTTTATAGTGATAATGTTTGGAGACACGCTTAGTGGGCATAATTTTTATGTACAATAGAAGTTCAAAGTGTAGTAAAAAACTGTGTTTCTTTCACTAGCGGTATAAATTGTAACCTTGTGCATTGGGTGTATTGAAATAGAAAAATAAACTATTTTGAGTGGCTGCTTGTTGCGATATATTTTCCGCATGGAATTTTCCAAATTATTTATTCAACACGCCCTTATCTAATTGAACCTCCAGGTAATAGCAGAAGATCTCCTGCTATTACAACTGATCTCTAGCTGATATCTGTTCACCTGGAGAAAATGGCCGCTTTGGCAGTTGGACTCTATGGCATTGAAGTCCCTCCCCTCCCCAAACCCCACCCTCCTCAGGCTCCACCCCAAAAACCTCCCACCTTCCCTAAGGTCACATGTCCAAGTAGGCCGTTCAGTTAGTTGAGAAGTGCTTGCACGAACTGGTTGGAGTTGCTCCCTAGATTAAAACTGTTTGAACGACTCCTGGTTCTTCTGGTCTCTGTTTTGGAACCCAGAAACATTACATCAGCCAAGCACCGGGGTCCTGAGCTTTCAACCTGCTACCCTGGGGAATGAGCCCTGACACCTGGTTCTCATGGCCAAAGCCTGAGATCTGGCAACCTTACCTTACTTGGAAAACCTACGTAAGTTACAGAGATATTGGGAGTTACTATAGTCAGGGTAGGTAAGAGGGGACTGGAGTCAAGCAGGCAAAGCACAACAGATCTGTTCCAGTAGAATGTGTCATTCCTAGGAGTATCAAAAAGATAAGAATAGTTCACAGAACGATGTTCCTTGCCATGCGCAGGAGAGCTCTTTTCCGGGGTATAAGCAGCCCAGTCCTTGATGCTTGGTGTAGTGGTTAATAGTGGTAGACTGTAATCTAGAGAACCGGGTTTGATTCCCCACTCCTCCACATGAGCGGCGGATTCTAATCTGGTGAACCAGGTATTCTGGTTGTGCCCAATTATTTTGTGAGGAAAGAAAGCTTCCGTAGGGATATCTAGGAACAGGAGCTTGATTATTTTCCATCCTAACACTTTAAATGCACCTTTCTTCTGTTATAGCATCCCGAATAGCCCATCTTAGCCCAAGCTCATCAGAATTTGGAGACTAAGCTGGGTTGGCCATGGTTGGAACTTGGATGGAAGACCACCAAGGAAGGCTTGGGTTGCTACAGGGAGGAAGGCAATGGCAAACCACTGTTGCTTGTCTCTTGCCTGGAGGTTCCCCATGGATGGGGTCACCATGAATCAGTTGCAACTCGACAGCATATTCTTCTCTTACGGACTCAGGGCAGCTTCCAGAAATGCCGTGAAAGCCAGCTCATAAAAAATCATTAAAAAGCAATGCTGTATACCAACATTATCAACATTGATGGTCTAATTGCTAACCCCTTCTTCAGATAGTTTAGCCCTCAGCTAAAAGGGTCCTACAAAAGCAATTCTGCCTTACATCGTTTCTGAAAACTCAACAGAGTAAGAACATTTTTTTTTACTTCCTCTGGAAGACCGTCACGCCAGGGGCTACCACAGAGATATAATACAATCTCCCTTTAGATCCTGAAGCCGTTTTGCTGGGCAAAGGAAAGAACTTATTTCTTTCAAACAAAAATCCTCACCTCTTCAGCCCAGGCTTTAGCTAGAGAATAGAAGCCCTGAGCTCTGCGATGATCCAACAGCAAGCTGATAAGGAGCAGATGGAGTGACGGAATCCCTGATTGACCTCCCAACCCTGCCCATTTTATGCCCAACTCTGCTTGGTCCCTTTCCCCAGAGCGCGAATACAAAGGGCTTTACCTGGATGGCGGCTGCCCTGCTTCCTTGCAAGCCCATGGGCAGACAGCGTTCATAACAACGCAAGAGACTTTCCTTGAAGCGCAGGTGAAGCCCAAGACGTACCAGAATGAGCAAACCAGGTCTGCTCTCAAGAAGATTAAGCACGGAAGCCGCAACACGTGGCTCTCAGCAAAGATCAGGGAGATCAGCGGAGGAAGAGGAAAGAGGGAAGAAAGAAGCAAGAAGCCTGCAGCTTTCTTGATGAGAGGCGCTGGCGAGAATATAAGCCAGCCCCTGGAGCCTTGCCGATTGGGGCATCCCGTGACAGTGACGGTTTCACAGGCCTCAGCAGCAGCTAGGACATCGTATGATTCAACCGTCCAGACAAAATTCCTAACCTGTCTTCGCAGTAGCCAAAGGCAGTAGGGCAATAGCATTATGGCAGCTTGCCGGTACAAGGTTCCAGGGCCTGCCCAAGTAGGGTCTGCCACTTCTGACTGCTTTGTACCCTAACCATATTTAGGCTAGGATCGGAAAGCGAGCTTTGAAGTTGTTTATTAACCACTTTTTTTGGGGGGGCTGTCAAGTCATGAACACATGAAGCTGCCTTATACTGAATCAGACCCTTGGTCCATCAAAGTCAGTATTGTCTACTCTGACCGGCAGCGGCTATCTAGGGTCTCAGGCAGAGGTCTTCCACATCACCCACTTGCCTAGTCCCTTTAACTGGAGATGCCGGGGATCGAACCTGGGACCTTGTGCATGTCATATCTGACTTACGGCGACCCCTGGTGGGGTTTTCTAGGCAAGAGACATTCAGAGGTGGTTTGCCATTGCCTGCCTCAGCGTCATGTATTCCTTGGAGGTCTCCCATTCAAATACTTGCCAGGGTCGACCCTGCTTAGCTTTTTGAGATCTGATGAGATCAGGCTAGCCTGGGCTATCCAGGTCAGGGCTAACCACCTTTAGCCTTAACTATTTTTCCTGTGTTGTACGGAGGTGAACATCTTCCTCACAACGCAAGCCAGGGATACCAGATTTGGGGAAGGGCGTGGCTCAGTGGTAGAGCATCTGCTTTGAATCCAAAAGGGTCTCAATTCAATCCTCAGCATCTCCAGTTAAAAGATTCAGATAGCAGGTGATATGAAAGACGCCCACCTCAGACCCTGGAGAGCTATTGCCAACCAGAGTAGACCACAGTGACCTTGATAGACCCTTGGTCTGAATCTGTATAAGGCAGATTCATGTCTTTCGCCAGCAGGGTTGCTGCAGGGGAGTCGGGGGTGGGGGAAGCAAAGACATTTGTTGAAGGAGAAGAAGAGTTGGTTTTTACATGCCGACTTTCTCTACCACTTAAGGAAGAACCAAACTGGCTTACAATCACCTTCCCTTCCCCTTCCCACAACAGACACCCTGTGAGGTAGGTGGGGCTAAGATAGTGTGACTAGCTCAAGGTCACCAGCTGGCTTCATGTGGAGGAGTGGGGAAACAAATCCAGTTCACCAGATTAGCCTCCGCCGCTCATGTGGAGGAGTGGGGAATCAAACCCGGTTCTCCAGATCAGAGTCCACCGCTCCAAACCACCGCTCTTAACCACTGCACCACCACTGGCAAATCAGGGTTTGAATAACTGTCTGTGAGCCAAATCCTGGTTTCAGAACATGACCATAGTTAAAATAAGTCCAGGCTTTCTCTCTGTCACGCAAAGGAATTCAAACTTGGTACCGCTGTAACCTACAGACCAGATCTCAGATCAGTACCCCCAAATGTAGCTGGGACCCCTCTATAGATCCCCCAGAAGGGCAATGCATTCTTTTAATTTTGCTTAAGTCATCCTCCCCAAGTTTTGGAATATAGAAACTGTAGCAATCTAATCTGGGAAGCAAAAGGGGGATGTCGGTATGCTGAAGCATTTCCTCTACTCTGAAAGGGAGGAAGGAAAGCAGTTGGCATTTTGCCCGGGAAAGGATGCGCCAGTCTACCCCATCCACCCATCTACGATAACAGCAGTATGTCAGTCAACCGATTCTTGCATTGTATAAACACAACAGGATCTGCTGGAGATTTTCACAGTGACACGTAAGCACGTTCATCTCTCGGGCTGATATTTTTATTCCCTTTGCCTGTGTCTGTCCCCTTGAATGCGATTTCCGCGAATGGCAATGGTATAACTCACTTTGTTATTCTGTATGGGCAATGAACCCTATCAAAGAGGTGTTGGCGCCCCCAACACCCCCCTTGTTTGAGACGATACTTTTCCACCTGAAATTCCCCCCACCCACCCCCCATCTACCCATGAGGTTTAAAACTTGTGGCTCCAATCCAGTTTGAGGATAGGGTTGCCAGGTCCCTCTTCGCCATCGGCGGGAGATTTTTGGGGCGGAGCCTGAAAAGGGCGGGGTTTGGGAAGGGGCTTCAATGCCGTGGAGTCCAATTGCCAAAGCGGCCATTTTTCTCCAGGTGATCTGATCTCTCTCGGCTGGAGATCAGTTGTAATAGCAGGAGATCTCCAGCTAGTACCTGGAGGTTGGCAACCCTATTTGAGGAGCATCCTGTTTCCCCCCTCTTTCTTAACACTGGTGTAAAGATAGCCCAGGAACCCAGGTTCTGCGTGGAAGCATGTAGTCGGAAATATATATGTGAAGCTGCATCACCCTTGCAACCAAACGCAGACTCCCTGAAGACTGCGCTCTGGTTCCCATTTCGCTCCTTCCACCGCTGCTTTTTCCTTTCTTCCGACAAAACCTGTCGAGACTCCATTCACTGACAGGCTCATATGTTTACTTCACCTCCTCCCCACCCCCATCTCTCTCTCTCGCTCTCTTTCTATGACAGTACAATTTGCCGAGGATAGAATTTAATAGAAGTTGGGAGCGCCTCTCAAATTATTTAACGGAACTTTTGGACCCAGGGGTTAAGGAGAGCATTTACAACGGCACGATTTCAAGCGATGCCTTCAACTTATACCCATGGTAGATATAAAAAAAAAATCATAGAATCATAGAGTTGGAAGGGACCACCAGGGTCATCTAGTCCAACCCCCTGCACAATGCAGGACACTCACAACTACCTCCCCCCACACACCCCTAGTGACCAGAAGATGCCCAAGATGCCCTCCCTCTCATCATCTGCCTAAGGTCACAGAGTCAGCATTGCTGACAGATGGCCATCTAATCTCTTCTTAAAAACCTCCAGGGAAGGAGAGCCTACCACCTCCCGAGGAAGCCTGTTCCACTGAGGAACCGCTCTGTTAGAAAATTCTTCCTAATGTCTAGACGGAAGCTCTTTTGATTTAATTTCAACCCATTGGTTCTGGTCCGGCCTTCTTCTCAGCACCATCCTCTATATGACAGCCCCTCAAGTTCTTGAACATGGTTATCATATCCCCTCAGTCTTCTCCTCTTCAGGCTAAACATACCCAGCTCCTTCAACCTTTCCTCATAGGACTTGGTCTCCAGACCCCTCGCCATCTTTGTTGCCCTCCTCTGGACACGTTCCAACTTGTCTACATCTTTCTTAAATTGTGGTGCCCAAAACTGGTACTCTAATCTAAGGCAATGTCCCTATGCCACAGGTTCAGTAGAGGACCTCCCACACATTTTGTTTAGTTGCCCATTTTATGACTCCATTCATTTTAAATTAACCCAGCATATCCCAGATGTATTAGATACAGTTGAGGGCAGAGTTAGATTTTTAATGGCAGACGTTAATTCTAAGATCACGCTTAGTGTGGGTTTTTTATTATTATTATTGTGTTAGCGTCTAAGTTAAGGAAGACATTTGCTGAAAATTAGGCTTTGAAGTTGCCACAGAATATTTTAGGGGAACTATAATGTTTAAATCAGCAATAGTATGTATATACATGACTGTACCATTTTTTAAAAAATTATTTGTGTAATTCTGGGTGTTGTGGGTTATATGTTTTGTATGGTTTTAATCTGAGTATTGTTAAGGTCTGTGACTAAAACGTTAATAAAATTGACTGATTGATTGAATAGAAGTTGGAATTCATAGCTTTGTTATTGTGCGCACGAAAGCGTGCTCTTCTCGTCTTCTAGTCTGTTTGCTAATTCCCTACGCTATTAGTTTTCTCAAGAACCATTCAACGTCCAACCTGGGACTGTTCATTTCTGCGAATCTGCAAACTTTGTACAAAGCCTTGCCCACATCGGGACCCTGGTATACATCTGGTAGAAAGGTGAGTGCATTCTGGACATGATATGGGGGACGCTCCTTTTGTTTTTGCCTTCAAGTCACAGCTGACTTATGGAAACCCCTGGAGGGGTTTTGAAAGCAAGAGACATTTAGAGGTGGTTTGCCATTGCCTGCCTCTGCTTTAGGGCTGCCAGGTCCCTCTTCGCCACCAGCGGGAAGTTTTGGGGGTGGAGCCTGAGGAGGGCGGGGTTTGGGGAGGGGAAGGGCTTCAATGCCATAAAGGCCAATTGACAAAGCTGCCATTTCCTCCAGGGGAACTGATCTCTCTCAGCTGGAGATCAGATGTAACAGCAGGTGATCGCCAGCCACCACCTGGAAACTCACCGCACAGACAGGGTTGATGTCATTTCGCGTTGGTTTTGCCCGCAAGTACTATTATGGTGGACATTTACCCTGGAATATTGATTTGCATTCATGGATATTATGATGTAAAGATGGAAATTTATAGTATTATTTAGTGAATATTGTTTAATTGTATGTTGGTATGAATTTGAGCTTTCGTGCTGTCCTTATTTTTTTCTATCCATTATGATTTACAGCATAGGTGTTATTTATATTGGGTTATACCACCTGGAAGTTGGCAGCCCTACTCTGCATCGCAACCCTGATATTCCTTGGTGGGCCCCATTCCAAACACTTACCAAGGCTGACCCTGCTTAGCTTCCGAGGTCTGATGAGCTCAAGCTAGCGTGGGCTATCCAGGTCAGGGCTGAAGGTCCCAATAATAATTATCCCTGGATACTTGTGTGTGTGAGTGCTCTGGGGGACATTCCTATAGCCAAGCTGTATGCACATGTAGAAGAAGAAGAGTTGGTTTCTAAATGCCGACTTTCTCTACCACTTAAGGGAGTCTCAAACCGGCTTACAATCACCTTCCCTTCCCCTCCCCACAACCTGTGAGGTAGGTGGGGCTGAGAGAGCTCTTAATAGAACCGAGATTAGCCCAAGGTCACCCAGCTGGCTTCATGTGGAAGACTGGGGAAACCAACCCGGTTCACCAGATTAGCCTCCGCCGCTCATGTGGAGGAGTGGGGAATCAAACACGGTTCTCCAGATCAGAGTCCACCACTCCAAACCATCGCTCTTAACCACTACACCACGCTGGCTATCAAACGTAGGCCACTTGGGTAACAGCACTGCTTTAGCAATTTCTTACTGCTCAGGGAAACTTGATAGCATGGAAAAGTCTATTCCCAATTACTGTTCCATTGGTGTTCATGCCATTACAGTGTCCCTCTTTGGCATTACTCTTGTCAGAACCGTGTCCCCCTTGTAGCTGGCTAGCATATCATACCCAACAGAGCGGCTGTCCGTGTGACCTGGTCTCTTTGGCGTTCTCTGCCTCAATCTTTTGCGGGTCATTTCTTTTTTGGGAAAAAAGAAATGAAAACCGAGGAAAATATCATTAGTTAGAAAAATCAGTCCCCGGCTTGGTAGCTAATGAAGCTTTGAAGCCTACAGCCTTACAAGAAAAGATGGGATCTTTTTAGCATAGGAAGAAAAGTGTTATTGAAATAGACCTGTCATTTTTCATATGTACCCAGACTTGGGAGAGCAGGGGGGGGGGAACCAAGCATCACATTTTTAAGCCGGTCGACGATGACGACAAAAAAGCACAGCAGAATCTACGCCGTAGCTCAAGGTCTAACCCTGTCAAACGCGTTACTTCAGGAGAAATGGCTTATTGTGCAAAAGTCTGAAATTGAAAGAGGGAACTAAAATCTACCCTGCAGCTTCCCAGCCAGCTGGCTATACATAGTCCTCCAAGACTTCCGCATGGCAAACCTCGAGAGAACTAGTTGCTGATTCGCTAGTGCGGATCACTCACAGAGAAGGCCTGCGGCTGTAGAAGGCCGGTAGACTGTGGCCCAGAGGATGAGCACGTGCCTTTCCCTTTCCCTTTTCCCTTCCCCCTTTTCTCTCTTCCCCTTCTTTTCCCTTCTTCCCTTCCTCCTTTCCCCCTTCCGTTCCTTTCCCCTTTCTTGGTTCTGCCTCTGTCCTATTGAAGTAGCCAGACTTCTGCTGGCTGATGACTGCCTATTAGCATCTTGGCCTGCCACCATGTGGGGATATTCCTTCCTTCTAGGTGGTAGGGTAATTAGAGTACATTTTAAGGCACCATCGGTATACAAGATAGGCTAGATATCAGTGTAGATTAAATTTTACGGTTTGTATATTATATCAGAAATATCTATCTATATGTTTTATCTGTATGTTGTTAGCTGCCCTGAGCCCGGCTTTGCTGGGAAAGGTCAGGAGATGGATAGAGGGATGGAGGAATGGATGGAGGGATGGAGGGATGGAGGGATAGATGGAGAGATGGATGGATGGATGGATGGATGGATGGATGGATAGATAGATAGATAGATAGATAGATAGATAGATAGATAGATAGATAGATAGATAGATAGATAGATAGATAGATAGATAGATAGATAGATGGAGGGATGGAGGGATGGAGGGATGGAGGGATGGAGGGATGGAGGGATGGAGGGATGGAGGGATGGAGGGATAGATAGAGGGATAGATAGAGGGATAGATAGAGGGATAGATAGATGGATGGAGGGATAGATAGATAGATAGATAGATAGATAGATAGATAGATAGATAGATAGATAGATAGATAGATAGATAGATGTGTGTGTGTGTTAAGTGCCGTCAAGTCGCTTCCGACTCATGGCGACCCTATGAATGAAAGTCCTCCAAAATGTCCTATCTTTGACAGCCTTGCTCAGATCTTGCAAATTGAAGGCTGAGGCTTCCTTTATTGAGTCCATCCATCTCTTGTTGGGTCTTCCTCTTTTCCTGCTGCCCTCTACTTTTCCTAACATGACGGTCTTTTTCAGTGACTCTTGTCGTCTCATGACGTGACCAAAATACGACAGCCTCAGTTTAGTCATTTTAGCTTCTAG
The DNA here is from genome assembly GCF_029931775.1 of Euleptes europaea. Lineage (NCBI taxonomy): Eukaryota > Metazoa > Chordata > Lepidosauria > Squamata > Sphaerodactylidae > Euleptes > Euleptes europaea. The sequence continues at coordinate 22,679,328 of NC_079314.1, forward strand.
GGTCAGTTCAGGCTTGATTTGATCTATAACCCACTGATTTGTTTTTTTGGCAGTCCACGGAATCCGCAACACTTTCCTCCAACACCACATTTCAAAGGAATCTATTTTCTTCCTATCAGCTTTCTTCATTGTCCAGCTTTCACACCCATACATAGTAATAGGGAATATGATGGCATGAATTAATCTAGTCTTGGTGGCCAGAGTCACATCCTTACACTTCAAAATCTTTTCTAGCTCCTTCATGGCTGCCCTTCCCAGTCTCAATCTCCTTCTAATTTCTTGGCTGCAGTCTCCCTTTTGGTTGATGGTGGAGCCAAGGAATAGAAAGTCTTGAACAATTTCAATTTCCTCATTGTCAACCTTAAAGTTGTGTAATTCTCCTGTAGTCATTACTTTTGTTTTCTTGATGTTCAGCTGCAGTCCTGCTTTGGCACTTTCTCTTTTAACTTTCAGCAGTAGTTGTTTCAAATCTTCACTATTTTCTGCCAATAATGTAGTGTCATCAGCATATCTCAAATTATTAATGTTCCTCCCTCCAATTTTCACTCCACCTTCATCTAAATCTAATCCTGCTTTCCTAATTATATGTTCTGCATATAGATTGAAGAGATGGGGAGATAAAATACATCCTTGTCTGACACCTTTGCCAATTGGAAACCATTCAGTTTCTCCATATTCTGTTCTAACTGTGGCCTCTTGTCCAGAGTACAGGTTGCGCATCAAAACAATCAGATGTAGTGGCACACCCATTTCCTTTAAAACCAGCCATAGCTTTTCATGATCCACACAGTCAAAAGCTTTGCTGTAATCTATGAAACACAAGCTGATTTTCTTCTGAAATTCTCTCGTACGCTCCAGTAACCAGCGTATATTTGCAATATGATCTCTAGTGCCTCTTCCTTTTCTGAAACCAGCTTGAACATCAGGCATTTCTCGTTCCATATATGGTAACAGCCTTTGCTGTAAGATTTTGAGCATCACTTTACTTGCGTGAGAAATTAATGCAATGGTCCGATAGTTGTTGCAATCTTTGATGTCTCCTTTCTTGGGAATTGGAATGTAAATGGATCGTTTCCAGTCTGTGGGCCAATGTTTTGTTTTCCATATCTGTTGGCATATTCTTGTCAATATTTTGATGGACTCCGTTTCTGTGGCTTGAAATAGCTCTATTGATATCCCATCTGCTCCTGGTGATTTGTTTCTCCTGATTGCTCTCAATGCAGCTTTCACTTCACTTTCTAAAACTGTAGGTTCTTCTTCAAAAGATTCTTCTTGGAAAGAATCTTTTATCCTTTCATCTCTTCTGTATAGTTCTTCAGTGTATTGTTCCCACCTTTTCTTTATTTTGTCCTGTTCAGTTAATGTATTTCCATGCTGATCTTTCAGCATGGATAGATAGATAGATAGATAGATAGATAGATAGATAGATAGATAGATAGATAGATAGATAGATAGATAGATAGATAGATAGATAGATAGATGGAGAGATAGATAGATGGAGGGATAGATGGATGGATGGATGGATAAATGGATAGAGGGATGGATGGGTAGAGGGATGGATGGACAGACGGACAAACAGATGGTGCATAGGTGACTGCACACACTGTTTGAGCACATGCTTTATGTGCCGGAAGACCTAGGTTAGAGCCCCAACATTTATTTATTCATGTATTTGTTTGTTTGTTTGTTTATTCGAGTAGGTGCAGAGGAGAGCAACAAGGATGATCCGGGTCTGGAGATCTTACCCATCTGCAGGGTGACACCTTCAGAAGGTTTTTCTCACATGCACAAGAGTCCGGCCCCGCAGGTGCATAGATCCACGGCCACCAAGAACCTTGCAAGGGAGAACCAGAATCTTGACTGAATACGGTAACTGATCTCAGGGAGCAAGTGACTGATTTCATTTATGCCCTCTTTTCACCTTAATGGGGACCCACAGAACATAGTGATGGGAGAGACCTTCCTTTGTCCAAGACCGCTGCCAGTCAGAGGAGACGATACTGGCTTAGCTGGGCCAATGACCTGATAGCCTAAGGCTGCAATCCTAAACACATTTTACTTGGGAGTATGCCCCATTGAACTCAGTGGGATTTGCCTCTGACTATACATGCTTAGAGAGCCAGAGTGATGGTGTGGTTAAGAGCGGCAGACTCTAATCTGGAGAACCAGGTTCAATTCCCCCACTCCTCCACATGAAGCCTGCTGGGTGACCCTGGGCCAGTCACAGTTCTCTCAGAACTCTCTCAGCCCAGGTGGAGGAAGGCAATGGTGAACCACCTCTGAATGTCTCCTGCCTTGAAAACCCTACTGGGTCGCCATAAGTCAGCTGTGACTTGAAGTCACACACATATACTTGCTTAGGATGGCATTGCGAGACAGTTTCCTGCTTTGGTTCAGAGATTCAGTACATGCTTTACATAAAAAGGTCCACATTCAATCCCTGGTGTTGGGGAAGCCCTTTCACTGCCTCAGACCCTGCAAAGTGTTTGCCAGTCAGTGAAGAAAATATGGTACCAGGTGGACCAGTGGTTCAAAATGGCACTTCTGAGCCGATGTGCTGGCCAGATATAGTATGGAAACCTTAGGGATGTCCAACTAAAGACTAGATTATATAATGTGATTCAAAACAGATAAAAGGAAGGTTTTTTCTTTCACACAACGCATAGTTAAATTGTGGAACTCCCTGCCCCAAAATGTGGTGATGGCTGCCAACTTGGAAGGCTTTAAGAGGGAAGTGGACATGTTCATGGAGGAGAGGGCTATCCATGGCTACTAGTAAAACTGAATACTAGTCATGATGCATACCTATTCTCTCCAGGATCAGAGGAGCATGCCTATTATATTAGGTGCTGTGGAACACAGGCAGGATGGTGCTGCTGCAGTCGTCTTGTTTGTGGGTTTCCTAGAAGCACCTGGTTGGCCACTGTGTGAACAGACTGCTGGACTTGATGGGCCTTGGTCTGATCCAGCAGGGCTTTTCTTATGTTCTTAATGTTCTTGATTTGAGTCCAGTAGCACCTTAGAGACCAACAAGAGTTTCAGGGTATAAGCTTCCGACAGTCAAAGCTCCCTTCATCTGACGAAGGTATCTGACAAACAGCCCATTCCTAAAGGGTGGGGGGAATGCCCATAGGAGCCAGCATCACCCTGTGCCAGCATAAGTGCCCACTTAACCTGGGATAAGAAAAGGAAGAAGAGTTGGTTTTTATATGCCGACCTTCCCTGCCATTTAAGGGAGAATCGAACCAGCTTACAATCACCTTCCCTTCCCCTCCCCACGACTGACACCCTGTGAGGTAGGTGAGGCTGAGAGAGCTGTGACTAGCCCAAGATCACCCAGCTGGCTTAGTGTGTAGGAGTGGGGAAACCAACCTGGTTCACCAGATTAGCCTCCGCCGCTCATGTGGAGGAGTGGGGAATCAAACCCGGTTCTCCAGATTAGAGTCCACTGCTCCAAACCACCACTCTTAACCATTACACCACGCTGGCTCTCTACCCAGTGTCTCTACCTCCACTGGAACTAGGCTACCCAGTGTCTCTACCTCAGTGGTTCCCACTCCTTAGCTCACGGAGAGCCACATTCACCATTCACATCGACCCAAAGAGCCGTGTTTACTTCTATCCCTGGGATGCAGCCTGCACCTCAGGGAAGCTAGCAGCTGACACTTTCCTCTGGCAGCAGCTGTTTCAAGGCGAGAACCACCTGCCAACTGCAAGCGCCGCCAGACAAGGGTCTTGCCCACTTTCTTGAAACTCAGGGCAGGTGCCGAATTGGGCTACAGTGCTCAGAAAGGCCAAACGTGGCTCCCCAGTCACTGAGCAAATATCGTTGCTCTACTTGTGGGACTCGCCAGGTACACAGAAGAATATGTCTTTATAAATGAACCCGGAGGGGCTTTAAAAATGGCCTGCAGAGGAATAAATAAGTTCCAGAGGGATGGACTACTGAGCGCAGCTGTGCTTCAGTTAAAGGGAAAATAAGCAGAGGAGAAATCAATCCACTCAAACGCCAAGAGTTTAGAGAAACCCAGAGAGAGAGCTTAAGCCAGGGTGGGATGTAATTCTTTGCAAGCTTCCAGCTTGTCGGTTTTATTTTTTTCTGCAGGAGGAGGGCTGCATTTGGTTGCCTTACTTTGGTTTTCCTTTTTCTTTGCCAAGACAGTGATGTACATTTTAAAATGTAATACTGGAGAGGCAGCATAAACATCTCTTAAATAAATAAACAGATAAACGCAGGTGCAAGCATACACTGACCTTCTGGGGCGGCTATAATCTAGTCTCAATGAAATGGAGGAGAAGAAGCATGCCTGCACTGAGCTCTTATAGAGTCCAGGCAGAGATAAAAAGCAGAAAACAAGATGGAATCGTTATTTAAAACTAAGCCAGACTCCCAGAGGACGTCAATGTCACCATCTTGCCTTTGCAGTTTTTTTTTAAAGTTGCCTCCCATGAATGCATAGGATTGCCAGCTCTGGGTTGGGAAATCTGGAGATTTTGGGGGCGGGGTTTGGGGAGGGGAGGTACGTCAGTGCCATAGAGTCCAATTGCCAAAGTGGCCCTTTTCTCCTGGTGAACTGTTCTCTATCGGCTGCAGATCAGCTGTAATAGCAGATCCCCAACTGGTACCTGGAGGCTGGCACCTCTATCAATGCAAACAGGGAAGCTGCACCTGTTGAATTTCACCCTGCCATTAAATTGCAAAAATCTGCAAACTATAGTCACGGCAATCGGGGGGCAGAAAGAGCTTGTGGACGGCAATGGGGGGGGCAGAAAGAGCTTTTGGGCTTTCTTTGGGGTCGCCCACACTAATGAACGCAACCTTCCTCGCTACCGGTCCCTTCTGAACGTTCCCTTTAAGAGCGGGAGGCGCTCCAATATGCAAACGAAGTCGCTCTGTGGGCCCCGCCCCTTTTACGTCCCCCCGACGCGCCCGCGTCATCACGGCCCGCCCCTCCTCCGCTCGCGCGCCTGCGCAGGGAGGGCGGCAGGGGGAGGGGGAAAAAGAAGGCCGCGGCCGGCCGCCCCTCCCCTTTCGAGTGACTCAGTCGCCTCCGCCGCCGTTCGCGGTGCGGGCCCTGCAGGGGTGGGGGGCCGTGGAGATGCCGCGGGTCTACATCGGGCGCCTCAGCTACCAGGCCCGAGAGCGGGACGTGGAGCGGTTCTTTAAGGGCTACGGGAAAATCCTCGAAGTGGATCTCAAGAACGGGTGAGGCGGCCCGGCTTCCTCGCGGGAGAGAGAGAGAGGCCTAGCCCAGAATCCATCCCTCCCCCCCCCTCGCGTTTCCTCCTCGCCTCCTGTCAGCGCGGCCTGGACACGCACGGCGCATGCGCGCCCTTTCTCCGTCCTTTCCCGCGCGCGCCTCTCTCCTTTCCTCCTATCTCCCCTCCCCCCACATCTAGATGGACGGCAAAAGGGAAAGGAAAGGCCGGTCTCTGCTCTCATTCTCCCCCTTCCCCGCAGTGGGTTGGTTGGTTGGTTGGGGGTCCTCTCCGGCCTGCAAGCCCGCTTGCCTCTATGGTGGTCCCAGATCTTCTAGGCTTGTACGCCGTCTTTCCGTCCCACTTTACCCCCGAGGCGGCTTAGTTTAAAAATGTCACCAAGCGCAATCGGAATGGAGCAGGGGTTCGTGCTGGGAATGCGTTCATTTTCTTTCCTTTTTTTTAATAAATATTTTTATTGATTTTCGATAATAAATAGGGGTACAGAAGGAAAAAAAGGAAAAGGGAAAAAAAACATTACATAAATATTGTTCAACATTGATATGCCTAGTACTACCCCCTTGTAGAATATAGTAATACATTAACTTCCTAGCAGAGTGGATTTGATCTCCAGTTTAATCCTGCTGTAGCTCATAGAGTTTAATTTTCAGTAATATCATTGGATCTGATATTGTGTGTGTGTGTGTGTGTTAAGTACCGTCAAGTTGCTTCCGACTCATGGCGACCCTATGAATGAAAGTCCTCCAGAATGTCCTATCTGTGACAGCCTTGCTCAGATCTTGCAAAGTTAGGGCTTTGGAATATTGTCGAAGGCTTTCACGGTCAGAGTTCATTGGTTCTTGTAGGTTATCCGGGCTGTGTAACCGTGGTCTTGGTATTTTCTTTCCTGACGTTTCGCCAACAGCTGTGGCAGGCATCTTCAGAGGAGACACTGTCCTTCAGTGTTGCTCCTCTGAAGATGCCTGCCACAGCTGCTGGCGAAACGTCAGGAAAGAAAATACCAAGATCACGGTTACACAGCCCGGATAACCTACAAGAACCAATTAGGGCTTTGGCTTCCTTTATTGAGTCAATCCATTTCTTGTTGGGTCTTCCTCTTTGCCTGCTGCCCTCAACTTTTCCTAGCATGACTGTCTTTTCCAGTGACTCTTGCCTTTTCTCATAATGTGACCAAAATACGATAGCCTAATCTGATATTATCAGTGTGTAATATGATCAGTGTGTCGATATAGCTGCCTGTGTAACCATTAAAACCCACCTGGGCGAAGGGGAAGAGAGAGCTTGGGGTGTTCTGTGGCTCTCTTTTTTTCTTCTGACTACACCGATTCCATCTTAAATGAACAGTCTTTGTCCAGTTAATGGCAAAGGCACTAGGGCAACAGATGTGCATTAAGCACTTCTTAAAAATTGTCACATGTCAAACAACTTTAATCAGAGCTAGATCAGTATTGGCTACCCCTGCTAGGCATCCACCAAACAGGGTCTCAGGTAGCACACCCTATCCAGTCTTTTGAAATGGAAATGCTAGGGGCTTTATGCATGCAAAGCAGGAGCTTTGGGCCCTCTCTGTTAAGCTTTTGTTCTTTGATATGTAAAATAACTTTTTAAGTGAACCCAAGTGGTTTAGTTTCTGGCTGTTCAGCATTGCTTCACCTCTGTACTGTTTGGTGTTTGATTGGTTTTTTTTGGGTTTTTTTAATCCTTTCCTTCCTTCAAGGAATTCAGTGTGGCTTACATGTTTTTACATGTGGCTTACTTGTTTTTTCTCTCTCATCCATTTCATCCTGGCAACAAACCTATGATATTGGCCTTGGCTAAGAGAGTAAAGCAGGCACAAAGTGGGGGTTTGTACAAGGGTCTCCCTAGTTGAATGGTTTTATTTGCATTTAGCCATAGGCCATTACAAACATGTCAAGGATACCGCAGATACATAATAAAGGAAATATAATGTTAATACAATTCTGGATTGATAATAAATATAATAAAACTATGTTAAAATATACATAATAAAACTATGCTAAACTCAATGCATTCAGAGAAATAGTAAGTAAAAGTTGTGGTGGTGTCCCAATCAGCCAATGGGACCTAGTAACCATTAAAATCAACCCAAAGCTCCAGCTCTCTTAGCAACCTTATTGGACCCTATTTTCTTTGCCGCCAGAGCATACAGGGAAGTCCTATAAGAAACATTGGCGCCTTTTAACAAAAATACTAATTTCTCAGCACTAGAACAAGTGTTTAGGCCAGAAACCAACCCAGCAAGAAACTTAGCCCTGGGTTCCACATATAGAGGGCATTCAAATAAGTAGTGGTATAAGTCCTCCAGAGCGGACATTCCACAGATGCAAAAACGTTGATCTTTTGGAATTTGGCAATAACGCCGTGTTGGTCTCCCTAGTTCAACACATTAACCACTATGTACAGGCAGTTAGATCCTTTCCCTGTAATGTTTCTGGCTACAGATCCGATATTTTCCATTTACACAGTTATCCAGTGCGTGTTTATTTCACCCATTTTTAAGACACTCAGAGTTGTGTATGTGATGTCATCCTTCCTAAAACCATGTGATGTGAGGGAAGTCCCGCTACAAAAAAAGTGACTGACCCATTCAATGAGCTTCATTGCTGAGTAGAAATGTGAACCCCAATCTCCCTCTTTCTAATCTAATTTACTAAACGTGTTTGCTGTTTTCGGCTTGAGGCTTAGGTCCAATGATGCCTTTAATATGCCAAACCCTGTGGCAGCACCAGAGTTTGGGTTTGAAATGTGGGTTTGCCATTTAGATCTGCTTGAGAATTCTTCCTCACCCCATCCCGGAAATATTTTATATTCTATTTTTATTTCAGGGAGATGTCTTGGGAGCTGACTTTTGATTAACTGGCAGCCCATTCCTGAGGGGAAGGGCTGCGCTGGTGACTGGAGGCAGCATAGCTGCTCTGCCTCCAAAGGAGGTTCCCCCCCCCCCAGGCCAAAACCTTCCCCTTTCCTCAAGAACCCGTGCAACCACTCCATAGGGTTGCTCAGGGATATGCCACCTAAAAAGGTGGCGTATCTCAAGAAAAGGGAAACGGGGTGTTCCCGGACTGAAAGGCCTTAGGAGGCCACCTAAAGGTGGCTCCTCCCCTAGCCCTGCACGGGAACACCCCAGGAATGCCCCTGGGAGGATGGCGCACAGAAGTGCACCATCCGGACGCTGGCGCGAGGATGTGCCAGCATCCTTGTGCAGTGCTGCTGCAGCAGCGCCAGGAGGATGGCGTTTGGGCCACCCTGGACAGCATAAGTGGCAGGTGCGCCCGCTCGGGGCCCAAACGCCGGTGCAGCCCTTTCCTGACCTCCTAAGCACTTTTGTCCTTTAGGCTCAGGAAGGGGCTGTCACAGGAAAGAAATAGAATATCAGTGGCTTAGCAAATTTCAAGAAAATCCATTTCAGTGGCTGGTTGATAGATGTTATGTGAGCACTCAGGTTTTCTGATTACTCTCCATGCACTCCTTGTTGGAGCAACTGGCAGATTTTTGAGAAAATGGGAAATCTGCATTTGTCAGCAACTCATTTCTGAATATTTCTAACTGTTGAAAGCTATGCCTTGCAATTAAATTAGCCCAAGGTTGCCAACTCCTGTTTGAGAAATTCTTAGAGATTTGGAGAGGATGGAGTTTAGGGAGGGAACTCAGTGGAGATATGGTACCCTTGAAAGCTGTCATTTCCTCCAAGGGAACTGGAGATCAGCTGTAATTCTTGGAGAGTTCTAGGCTCTAACTGGAGGATGGTAACAGGAGGGCCACTGCATAGGAGTCATCTTTAGTTCTGTTATCTTTGTAAAATAGCAAGTACCGTTCATGTTCACTTGTGCATGTGATTCTAACAAAGTGAACGTTTCACTCCTGCTCTGATATACCATGAACAACTGAGAGCCAGGGTACCTCAGCAAGATGGCAGCATTTGCAGATGATACCAAATTATTCAGGATGGTGAAATCCCAAATAAATTATAAATAACTCAAAATGAACGTCTTCAGGCTGGATGAATGGGCAACAGAATGATAATATAGTCAAACGAGTAGAAAGTGGTGCTAATTAGAACAAAATTGTGCATTCATTGTTGGAGTCTGAATTAGCTGTATTGTGACTGCTTAGTGAAGGATTTTGAGATTCTGAAAACTTTCTGTGTGGAAAAAGTAATTATGTCTACATCAGCAATTTTTTTTTTAAATGGTGACTTAGGAGTTGAGGGAAATAAAATACACCAGTTTGAATACTGGGGTCTTTAGGTGGCAGAACTTAACTCTGGTAGTTTAGTTTTAAACATATATTGAGAGGTCATGCTGGAGGCTTATAAAATTATGAGCAGTGTAGAGGAAAAAACATTTTTTCTTTTAAATACTTGCCAAGTGTTTTCCAAATTCAAGGAGGATGGGGCTTTATCAATAGGGTGTTGACTACAATTACCAACTGGAACTAGAAATATGAGGAACTAGAAAAATTTGGAGGGTTGTGATTTTTTCCTGGATTTTTCCAATGGAAAATTTGGGGGAACACTGAAAAGAAACTCCTATGAAATATTTTCCCTTTTTCAGTGAGAAAAAAAAAGGATTTTTAAAGGCACGTTTTTTTCACATTCAAAATATATAGAAAATGGAATTTTCCGATGGAAAAATTGGGCTGTTTGGGGTAGCACTGGAAAAAATCCTCTTTTTGAATGAGAAAAACCTTGTCCAATCATTCACATCTTTAAAATGTCTGAGGACTTTCTCAATTTTTCCAGTGGCAAACATGGGAAATTTGGGGGATCAGTGGATGGCAGGAACTCTTATACTGTAGATATATACACTATTTCCAGGGGTCTTTTTGTTGATATTGTTTAAACCTAAATAATTTTGGCAACAATTAATATGCTATAATTTGTTCAATGGTAAGATTATTAAAGAGTTCAATGTTTTCGGTGTTGTAAAGTTTAGCTTATATCCACGCATGCTGGCTGGTCCTACCTGCTGTGACTGAGAAAGTTTGGGTCCAAATAATACACTTTTGTTCACTGCAGAATCCTTCTACCTTCGGCTTTTTCCCCCCTTACCTTGGAGATGGCAAAACTGAAAGCTAAGATTGCTATGGTAGCAAACTGAAGTTAGCGTGCTCTCAACAACTGATATACAGAAGTACAAACTTGTACAACTTGTCAATAGCAAGAATTATTACATGTTAAAAAAATTTTGGAAATACACTGTGCATAATAGCATGTGTAGCTTGTCTCTTGTCCAAGAGGAGTGTAAGAGTTCTTTCTACAGATGTCCGGTAACCATCTGTTTCGGCTTGTAACAAAGCCTTCCTCAGGGACCAACGCTTGCTGTTAATAACTTGCTTGCGCGTTCTGTATATCTGTATACCAAGTGTTATATACAGAACTTATTGTTTATTTACACTACAGTGGATATGATAAATTAATACCACTTGTATTCTTCGCATATCGTTGCTGTTTTGTTTGCTAAGATTGCTATGGTAGCATAGGGGGCAAAAGTTGGTGACTCTTTCTCGAGTATTGGGTGTCTGTTTAGCTCCTCTGTGCAGTCTTTGATTACCAGATGCTGAAGGCGGGCAGCGTTATCATTCTGCTCATGAGCCTCCGTGGCACCTGACTGTCAGCTTGAGTTCTATACTCGATAGACCTTAATCTGATTCATCAAGGCAAGTCCATTGTTTCATTCTTTTCATCAGCACATAAACTCACAGCGATGAGTGAGTATAGTTTGGATGCTGAAAAGCTAGTTCAGCAACTTTTCTGAGCAGCAGCAGTTATATCTACTTCGAGCAGTGAGGCTGATGATAGGTCATAGTTCTTTCAGTTGCAGTTTTAGTGGCGGAAAGGAAATGGTTCACTTGGAGTTTACGAGTGGATTTTCTTCTGGAACGAAAGGTATCTAATGCAATTTATTATTATTATTTCAGCAACCTTGTTTCTGACTCTTGCTCCTACTTTTGAGAGTACAACATTGTTGGGTGATTTGCAGGGGGAAAGGTATCTTGCATCACATACTTAGAACAGTAATTCTAGATTGATGGTTGTATTCGTCTAGCCACAAAACAGGAGCCCAGTGGTACTCTAAGCAAGAAAGGCAAACTGTAACCAGAGACCCACCAAATGCATTCCAGCTTAGGCTTTTGTGAGTCAGAGTTCACTTCATCAGCTGCATTTGAAGATGCGTACTTAGAATGAATGGGTCAAAAGTCATACAGGAGAGCTGATATTTTATTAACTATAAAAAAATAAGCAGGAACGCACAAGGATGGGATCTCATTTTCCCCCTCCCCCACTATTTCCTTTTTCTCTTCCCTGAAAGCCCCCATAGCCTCTCCCCTTTTCCTTCTCTTCTGCCCACCCATCAGCCAACCTACCTTTATCTGTCATGAGCCAGGCCCATTTGTGTTATAGGGAATGCTCAAAGACTTGTAGGAGGCACATCACTTTCCCCTGTGTCCCCCCTCCCCACGTTATTTCCTTTCCCCCCCCTCCTGGCAGCCCCCATATCCTCTACTTCTCCCTGTCTCATTCCCTCCTTCTCAGCCATTCACCAACTTACCTTTTACCGACTTCCTATCTTTATTATTTATTCACTTCCTTTTTACCCCACCTTTCTCCACAGTGGGGACCAAAGCAGCTTACATTATTCTCCTGTTCTCTTTTTTATCCGCACAATAATCCTGTGAAGTAGGTTAGGCTGAAAGTATGTGACTTGTCCAAAATCACCCAGTGAACTTACACAGCAAGATGGGAATTTGAATCTGGGTCTCCCAGATGCTACTCTGAAGCTCTGCTATACCACTTTGGCTTTCATAGGGTATCTGCTGTTAAACAGTAGCAAGCAGGCAGGCCTAGTTGAGTCATGGAAGTTGAGTGGTGTCTTCAGAGATTGCTGTGAGGTCTAGGTTTGCCAGCCTCCAGATGGGACCTAGAGATCTCACAAAATCCCAACTGAACTCCAGACAATGGAGATCTATCCCCCTGGGGAAAATGGCTGCTCTGGAGGGTGGACTCTATGGCATTGTATTCAGCTGAGGCCCTTCTCCAAACCCTCCGCTCCTGAGACTCCACCCCAAAATCTCCAGGAAGTTCCCAACCTTAAGCCAGCAACCCTAGCCAGACCAAGCCTTTTACTGACAGAAACAAGCCTGGAATTTGTGGTTGCCTAGCAACAGCCTCTGAGGGCTTCTGGTTCTTAAAGCTACAGGTGCTCCTTTGATCATTTTCAGGTTTTTAAAATCCCCAATGTATTATTTTTAGACTTCAGATTTTTCTGCAAACCTGGACCCCTTTTCAGGTTTGTAGAAAGATCTGTCTCACCCTTTCACAGCTCCATTCACTGGATTTAAGTGTCCTCAGATTTGGCCAACTTTGCTATTATTGTAAACAAGTGGGGACCCGCAATACTCGGGGGGGGGATCCCTCCCCCATCACAGCTCATTCCTCACACCTGATTTCCTACTTGCTGCTCAGTGGGGGGTGGGAGACACAGGGGAATCCCATTTCCCCCCCTCCCTTTGCCAAGCCCAGCACGCCTCCAGGACCCTCCACTGCTGCTGAGCATGGGGCATCCCCTGGTGTCCGTCAGAGCCAGCATCCTCCCCTGAGCCTGGGACAGCTGCCAGCGTCCCCCTCCGCCACTGCTGAGCCTGGGGCAACCGCTGACATCTTTCCTATCCGCTGCCGACCCCGGGCAGCTGCCAACATCTGCCGCCATCGCAGCCGACCCAGAGCAGCTGCTGACTGTCACAGTGGCTGGGCCCTGAGCGGCTCCATTCTCCTCTGGTAAGTGCATCGTCTGCGCATGCGCAGACAATGCAAATGTATTTGGGGGGATTTAACCCCTCTATATATTTTATTATTGGTATCAGATTTTTCTGTGAACATGGGGAGTCCTCCAGGTTTGAAGAAAAATCTTTTTAGCATCAGTGTAGCCCTAATCCATGTATTTAGGTATCTGCAGATAGGGGTCACACTTCACTGATAGATATATAGATGATCTTCATGTCTGCTATCTTGCATTGTTCTTTTTCTACGAGTGGTTTGCTTTGCTTTATTTGATTTTTTTTTAGTTTAGTTCTTAGGTAATAATTAAAAGTGCACTGCAGAATAATGCTGTGGGAGTCTTTGGATCACAAGGTTCATGACCATGGTTAATTTTAACTGCTCAGTCTGAAGACATATTCTGTATTTGAACCATGAGTGAAACTGGCTACCAAGGACAGACAGAAAGTGAAACTGGAATGTCATGTGCAGATCAGAAATACCAGCTCATGCTGTTTATTTTAATTAAAGCTCCAGCCTTTACACTTGTCTGGATGTAGGCCCCTGTCAGAACAGCGAATTACGAGCCCATCTGACTAGAGGTGTGGCGCTATGAATACTTTCCGCCACCAAGTACACATCGGGGAGAAGAATACTGGTGTACACACATGAAGCTGCCTTATACTGAATCAGACCCTTGGTCCATCAAAGTCAGTATTGTCTACTCTGACCAGCAATGGCTCTCCAGGGTGTCAGGCAGAGGTCTTTCATATCACCTACTTTCCTAGTCCCTTTAACTGGAGGTGCCGGGGATTGAACCTGGAACCTTCTGCATGTCATATCTGCATGTCATATCTGGCTTACGGCGACCCCTGGTGGGGTTTTCTAGGCAAGAGATGTTCAGAGGTGGTTTGCCATTGCCTGCCTCAGCGTCATGACCCTGGTATTCCTTGGAGGTCTCCCACCCAAATACTTGCCAGGGTCTCCCACCCAAATACTTGCCAGGGTCAACCCTGCTTAGCTTTTGAGATCTGATAAGATCAGGCTCGCCAGACTTGCAGATCAGGCTAGCCAGACCGACAGCGGCTCAGGCTACTCAGGCTACTCAGACCAGCAGCGGCTGTCCAAGGTCTCAGGCAGAGGTCTTTCACATCACCTATTTGCCTAGTCCCTTTAACTGGGGATTGAACCTGGGACCTTCTTCAAGCTTTCTGCTTGATATGCCAACTCTGTACATAGAGGGAATTTATTTCATGGGGAATTTTTTCAGCAGTGCGCGTCTCAAACACACAACCCTTGCAGCCTATGGTCCGGGACCCGTTTCATCATTACGCTTACCATTCGTAGGAACTTGATTCACTCTTGAGCTAGTGGAATAAAAGCTGTCCAAGTTTTGAAGTGCACAGAGTTTGCTGCAAGCCTGGAACTGGCAATATAAAAAGCTTCAGCCATAAGCCATCACTAGTCAGTCTGAATCCTCTGTCCTTCCTCCTCACTCTTTTTAAAATGCCAAACTGATGCTAGGAATCCAATGCCTGCAAAAATGAGCTCTCGGCATCCTTCTCTCAAAGTCAGTTCCACTATTCTGACAGCACTGTGTTTTGTTTAAAGGATGGCCATAAACTCAAAAGGTTCTGATATATTGTAGAATTAAGATAGGCTCCATACTAAATTGGCAATTTCCACCAATTAAAGCCCCCCTCATGTCGTTCTTCACGTCCCCCACAAGTAGCATTTTGTGGAGATCAGTGGGCTGCACTGAGAGGAGGGAGGCAGGAAAGTTCTGTTCAGCCATTGGGAAATTTAGTCTGAATCCAGCCCTCTGTCAAGGTGCCCTTAACCACTTCTGAGTCACCTTCTTAAGCATTCCTGGATTTAGCATCATGTGAACATATGAAACTGCTTTATACTGAATCAGATCCTTGGTCCATCAAAATCAGTATTTTCTACTCAGACCATCAGCGGCTCTCCAGGGTCTCAGGCAGGGGTCTTTCACATCACCTATTTGCCTGCTCCCTTTAACTGGAGATGCCAGGGATTGAACCTGGGACCTTCTGCATGCCAAGCAGATGCTCTGTCACTGAGCCACTGCCCTCTCCCAGCATTGACAGGTAGGAAAGCACTGCAGTACATAAAGTAATCTTGCAGGGATTTGGCTCAGTCTTGCAAATGTCCACTCGTCTGGCCAGCTCTGTCCAGCAGGTGACCAACTGAGTCCCCCCCCCCCCTTTGCCGATTTTTGTGCTTGCTTCCTGGAAGTTGAAGAGGGGAGAGGAGCAGCCTTGAGCTTTGATTCCAGAACTCTTTGTGTTTAAATAAGGAAACTGGACCTAGGGCCTTGCTCTCCCTTCCACTCTTGATGGTGCAAACTTCCTAGAAAAGACAGACAGACAACATTGAGCGCTTCCTTAATTCACACATTCTCTTACTAAAAGAATTTATCACATTTTCCCCCACAGTTTTAGATGGAACAACTTTTTTCTAGTTTGTCTGAACACATGAATACATGAAGCTGCCTTATACAGAACCAGACCCTAGGTCCATCAAATTCAGTATTGTCTACTCAGACCGGCAGGTCTATCGAAGTCAGTACTGTCTACTCAGACCGGCAGTGGCTCTCCAGGGTCTCAGGCGGAGTCTTTCACATCACCTACTTGCCTAGTCCCTTTAACTGATGCTGGGGATTGAACCTGGGACCTTCTGCATGCCAAGCAGATGCTCTACCACTGAGCCATGGCCCCTCCCTCTGCAAAAGGGGACAATGAGGAGGCTAGCCGCTAAGCTACAAAACATTGTGTCTATTCTAATTAGTAAATTACTAAATTAAAATAATGTATTTTGATTATTCTAACGTGGGGTGGAAATTTTTCCGATGGTACATTTTTCCATGGGAAATTTTCTGCCCTGCATATGTAAACAGAGTCTGTTTATCTGTAGTTGTCGGTGCTGTTGTGCTGCAGCTCAGTCATCTTAGTTGGGCTAAATACGGGATATGCAGCATGGCCAAACCGCAGTGCTTGTACACGGTCCAGGCTTGTACATGGTGTACTTGCCTTCTTTTGCTAACATTATTTAAGTATTGCCGGCATCTTTTATTTTTGCTGTCAATTCACATCTGACTTATGGCGACCCCGATGGGGTTTTCTAGGCAAGAGACGTTCAGAGGCAGTTTGCCATTGCCTGCCTCTGCCTGCCTCTGCGTCACGACCTGGGTATTCCTTGGAGGTCTCCCATCCAAATACTTGCCAAGATTTGACCCTGCTTAGCTTCTGAGATCTGACGAGATCAGGCTAGCCTGGAGCTATCCAAGTTAGGGCTGACATCATTTTTTAAAAGGTAAAGGTAGCCCCGGGTCATTACTGACCCATGGGGTGATGTCACATTCCGACGTTTACTAGGCAGACTATGTTTACAGGGTGGTTTGCCATTGCCTTCCCCAGTCGTCTACCCCCAGCAAGCTGGGTCCTCATTTTACCGACCTCAGAAGGATGGAAGGCTGAGTCAACCTTAAGCCGGCTACCTGAAACCGACTTCCGTCGGGATCGAACTCAGGTCGTGAGCAGAGCTTTTGACTGCAGTACTGCAGCTTTACCACTTCACTGTGTGAGAACCAGAACCATCCGGCTGCTGAGCCCATCCCATTAGAAGGAAGGAAATCGTTCAGGTCAGTCGCTTTCCAAGAACCCTGCCAGATGCTTTGTGTTGCTCTTTCTTTTCCCCCTTCGGCTGTGGAATTTGTAGCTGGACCTTCGGTGGGTGCAGCTCTAGGCGGCTCTCTCCTTGCTTTCCAGAAGAGGCTAGAAGGCAGAAAAGGGTGGCTGCAGAGTGAGAACTGGAGGTGTTCAGCCAGCTGCTATCCAGAGGGAGTGGTGTCAGGTAGCCTCAGTGCTTCGTTGGGAGAGCAGCTGCTGTTCTCTGTTCTCTCCGCCCTCCCACCCACTTACCCACAAACACACGCTGCTCTGCTGTCTGAAGTCAGAAGGCACAGTTGATGACAGCAGTGAGCTGATCCTCCGGTGATGTACTGTGGTCGTTTGGACCTCCCACTGTACCTGCATAAGGGGACGGAGAAGAGATAGCTGCTAGGAGGGGAAACGAACCCGGGTGAGTTATGGGCGTCCCACTCATTACTAATTTGCAAACGCTCTTTTGTTTCTTATTTATAATTTTCTGTACTTATTTATTTCTACCCTGCTTTTCGATCTAGAAGGATCCCCAAGGTGGTTTGTGCTAAATGATAGAATACAAGTAATTTGTGGCGCTTCCCCCTATGATTTAGCCAGTGGTCTGGGGTGGCACACAACTGAAACCCCAGTTCTCAACCCTTCTGAACGGTTCCATTGCCTTCCAATCTGTCTCACTTCCCCCGATTGGCTGGTCAGTTTCCAGGCTGCATGCTCTTTGCCTCCTTCCTCCGCAACTTCTGTTACAGCCGAGATGTTTATTTGGTTTCACGAAGCAAAGCATATTAATCACAAGGTTTGAGACGAAGCAGCAGCTTGAGTTGTAAACCTTTTTTTTTTTTTTTTTTGAGGGAAGCTGCTGGAGCGCACAGCACAGGCCCAATTATTTAGGTCCTTGGCCAAAGAGATTTCTTGAAGGATTCTAAGGAAGCGCCATAAAATCATTCATGAATATTTATTTATTTGCTGGACTTTTATCCCGCCCTCATCCCCAGGCCACACTCAGGGAGGCAACCAACAGATATTAGCATACAATTCGGTAATAATAAAATATAATTCAGTAAATGCACAGTTAAAAATTCTAAAAACATCATCTAAACAAAATCAAGTAAGTAGCAGACATCAAGGGTGGCGCTCATTACTAAAACATAGCCACAGTCGCATGGCGTCACTAGGTCAGCAGGGCCCCCTCCGTAGAAGAGTCGTTGACCAGTCATTAAATCCCCAACTACAGGCGTGGTGGAAAAGCTCTGTTTGGCAGACCCTGCGGAGCTCTTTAAGGTCCCGTAGGGCCCTGATCTCATGTGGCAAGGAGTTCCACTAGGCCAGGGCCGAAAAAGCTCTGTCCCCAGTGGAGGACAGCCGGATGCTCTTTGGGCCAGGGACCGCTAGCAAGTTGTTATTTGGGGATGGCCCAGGCTAGCCTGATCTCATCAGAAGCTAAGCAGGGTCAGCCCTGGTTAGTATTTGGATGGGAGACCACCAAGGAATACCAGGGTTGCTGTGCAGAGGAAGGCATTGACAAAACCACCTCTGTTACTCTCTTGCCATGAAACCCCTAAAGGGGTCGCCATAAGTCGGCTGCGACTTGAAGGCAATTTACACACACAGTGCTCTCTGGGGAACTTCCCGCTGATACAATGGTCCCAGACTGTATAAGGCTTTACAGGGCAAAACCAGCACCTTGAACCTGATCCAGTGTTCCAGCTGGAGCCTGCGCAGTTGACTTAGCACTGGCTGAATATGAGCCCTCGGCGGGGTCCCCGTGAGGACCCTCACTGCAGCGTTTTGTACCAGCTGGAGCTTCCGAATCCGTCTTGAGGGCAGTCCTGCATAGAGCGAGCAGCACACTCGCCTTCCGGCACCCGTGTGAACGGGCTGCGTGTTGCTGTGTACACTCGGAAGAGTGTGTGCACTTTAGGCTGGATGTTGGCAGTGCTATATGTTTTGGGAAATTCTTAGACTGCCTTTCCAGAGTCCTGCTTGAGGTATAAGGATAAAAGCATTAAAACATTTTTTAAAAGCATAAAAAGGTGCAAACAAAATCACTAGCAAAGAACTAGCCGGAGCATAAGAATGGTGCACTGCAAAAGTAGCATCCAACCTTGTAAAAAAATTAAAAAGCACCTGGAAAACAACATAGCACAGAACATAAAACAGCAGTCGTAGACCAACTGTCAGGCTAGCGGCAGGCCATAGATACAATCTTCAGTGAAAAGGGTTTATTGATCAATACACCTAATTCTGAACATGACCAAATCTGTGGACAATCCAGAGATTGGAGTCATGAACAGACAAGACAGATCTTTCTGAAGACCTGGGGGAAAGCCCCAGGTTTACTGAAAAAACTGAATTAAAAAAAAAAAAAACCTTTGGTGGGGGGGTAACTGCCCCAATAATAGAAACAGTGCCTGTGGCTTTAAAAAAACTAATACCCTCTCAGTGGCTATTGGAGTTGTTAGGCAACCACAATAGTATTGCCTGCCTTCAGGCTTTGGTTTCTGTAAGTAACAGGTGGGGTGGGACTTTCTGAGGCATCTGAGGGAGGTCTCAGTAGGGCCAGGCCTGTCAGTAACCACCAGACAACTTGCTACCGCATGACTCACCCAGAAATGGCTATTTGCTACGCCTTAAATAAGTTATATTTTCATTATCTATATATTTTATTTATCCCACCCAACCTTGGGTACCCAGCTTCTAGGTTGGGTTTCATTCCCCTTTTCTCGGCTCAGAGGGACGAAGGGCATCTTCATGATGGGTGTTTCCTTTTCCTCTTAGCTCTGGAGGCAGGATTTAATATTTAAATTTTTCCTGGCTTCTGAGGGTAAACGCCCCCTATGGCCAGTTCTATTTCCTGCCTTGATCGGGAGAGCAGCCTTTCGTAGCTCTCAGCTGCATAGGATTAGAAAAGCCTTATCTTTACTCTTTATATCTTCTTATCTATCTTATTATCTATTTCTCATCTAATACTATTCTTTCTAGTTTTCTGTCCGTAGGAGTTATAGAAGGGATAGTTTTAGTTAGCAGGATCCCTTCCCGCCAAAACAAAATGGCGGATCGGCAAGGAGATAATTTTATTGCATCAGCCGATCTGGATCCTAGCCTACTGCTATGCCTCTACCATCCGAGGCCATCCACCCCTCTACAAGTCAGCAGATTGACTTGAGGGCAAAAACAAAAAGAAAAAACGGCACAGGCAGCGGAGGAAAGCGCAAACGGGCCGTCTCGGCCGGCAACAAGTGCGCAAAATGCCTCGTAGAGGCAGCCCGCTCTGCAGCCACGCCGAACCGAAGCAGTAAAAAGCCCGCGGCGGCAGGCAGCACAAAGAGTTCAGCAGCGGCTGCTGCTCCTTCTCCTAAGCGCTTTCGGGCACACAGCCTGGAGACTGGCGGCTCGCCTTTGTCTCAAAATGCCCCGATTTCAGGCGCGGATCACACAATGGCGCCGGACGCCCAGTCCCGACAACTACTCAGGGAGCAGACCCAAGAGGCCGGCGGCTCGCACATGCCTCATGTCGTTTCGTCCTTAGCGGCTCGCCTCTGAATCAAGGATGGGAAGCGACAGCGGAGACTTCGCCTAATGGTAGGATCTCCCTTCCCCCATTGCAAGACGGCGGGCTAACGTTTCTTAAAGCGGAGCTCTCTGCTTTTATTAGGGATGCCTTCACGGAGGGTTTGAGAGCGGCTCAACCTGTCCCTATTCCAAATTTCCCTCATTGCTACCCAACCCAGGGAATGATTAGTCAGGGAACGCTTAACCAGACCTGTGCCAACATGGGATCTCATTCAAGCCAGGTTATTACAGGGAATGAGGCTGGTACCTCCATTGGGGAGGGCAGATGGCCCACTAAAGCAGCCCTTAAGGACAGTTCTGTCCAACAAACTATGCAAGGGGAAGAGGATGATGATTCTGTGTACTCAGGGGATGATAATAATGAAAGGGAAGACGAACAATTCAGTTCAGATGGGGAAGATATCATTGAACAACCCAAACAGTCCAGAGTCTTTAACACAGAGGAATTTCCTCTATTACTATCAAAGACACTGGCTGCACTTGATCTTTCAGATGACACTGAATCAAACACTCAGAGAAAAAAGGGAACAACAGAGTTTTTCCACATGCATGACACCCCTGATAAAGTAGTACCAGTACCAGAGTACTTTCTATCACTCATAAAGTCAGAATGGGAGAAACCTGTGGCCTCCAAACAATGGTCTATAACATCAAAGAAATTTTACAACTTAGATCAAAACACATCAGACATACTCAACGTTCCCCCGGTGGAAACACCGGTCACTACACACATCAGACCTGGTTACAGAGGAAGACCAGACATTGATCAGGGATCCTGCTGATAGAAAGGCAGAGCTAGCATGCAAAAAATCCCACGAGGTTTCAGCCTTGGCAATCAAGGCATCAGTGACATCAGCACTGGTTTCCAGAGCTGCAATAATATGGGCCAGAAAATTAACACAGCTCATTCCACAGGAGGAAAAACAAGCCTGTGAGGGAGTGACCAGACTTTTAAGAGCAGTATCCTTCCTGGCCGACTCAACATTAGACACTATGACATACGCAGCCAGAGCCATGGCAACCACAGCAGCCGCTAGGAGAGCCCTTTGGCTAGGCCCATGGCAAGCAACACACAGATCAAAATCTGTTTTAATGGGTTTCCCCTATTAAGGAAAAAGACTGTTTGGAGACAAGTTAGACCCCATACTGGTGGAAACCAAAGATAATAAGAAAGCATTACCCAAGAGCCTCCAAAAAGAATTCAGAAATACCTCAACCTACACTCCATTTCAGACTTACCACACACTGCAAAGATATAGGCCAGACCAACGTAGTGGTCAATGGAACCAGAACCGTAACTCCTTTCGTAGAGGAGGAAGGTTTAATAGAGGAGCAAAATTCCACACTTTCCAAGGCAACAAAGGGAATAAACCTGGCCGCCAAACAAAACAATGACGCCACACTACAACCTGTGGGAGGAAGGCTCAATCTTTATCAACCACAATGGTCAACCTCCCAACCAGACCAATGGGTACTCAATACAATAACGCAGGGCTACCAAACAGAATTCTCCCGCATCCCAACAAACAGACTGGTAACATCACCAACATCCAAAAACAAGGACAAATGTCAGAGAACCGCACAGGCAATACAACATCTGTTGGACGTAGCAGCTATAGAAACAGTGCCCCTACCAGAACGCTCATTGGGAATCTATTCAGTATTCTTCACAGTTCCCAAAAAAGATGGAGGATGGAGAGCCATCCTAGATTTGAAGTTTCTGAACAGAATTATCCCACTGAGACGTTTCCGAATGGAGACACTAAAGTCAATCACAGAGGCACTAAGACCCATGGACTTTCTAACGTCCATAGACCTCACAGAAGCGTACCTGCATATTCTCATATATTCACAACATCGCCGATTCCTGAGGTTCCTATATCAAGGATCACACTACCAGTTCAGGGCCCTCCCCTTCGGGTTAACATCAGCCCCAAGGGTATTCACCAAAGTACTAGTTACTCTGGTAGCAGACCTGCACAAAGAGGGAATAAGAATACATCCCTATTTAGACGACATACTGATATGTGCAGATTCAAGACAACGAAGCGCTCTACACACACAATTAGTGATAGAAAAATTGACAACACACGGATTCCTTATCGATTACAAAAAGAGCAAATTAATCCCCTCTCAACGACTGACTCATTTAGGGGCAGAGATAGACACTCAACAGAACACACTATTTCTCACAAGAGAAAAAATCAATCTCATCTCGTCTCTAGCAAAAAAGATTTACATTGCCAGGTCATCAAAACTCATGTCCCTTGCCAAGTTACAGGGTCACATGGTGGCATGCATACCCACTGTCCAATGGGCTCGACTCCATGCGAAACCCTTACAATGGCTTCTCAGACCCTACCAACAGGATATACAAAGGAAAAGGGATATCAACATCCTCCTCTCCAAAGAATCCAAGAGCAGCCTACTATGGTGGTCACACCAAGACAACCTGTCAAAGGGCCTCAGATACATCTACCCTGTTGCGGAACAGATCTACACAGACGCTTGCACGACAGGGTGGGGGGCCACATTTCACACACACATAGCCCAAGGCACCTGGACACCCCAGGAGCAGAAATTACACATAAACGCCTTGGAGATCAGAGCGATTTACAGAGCCTTACAGAGCTTCAAACAAGTTCAGGGCAAGGACATACTGATCAGGACAGACAATGTAGCCGCCAAGGCACATTTAAACAAACGGGGGATCCAGATCATCAGTCCTTCACAAGGAAGTGTTACCAATCCTACAATGGGCAGAGTCCAATCTAACATCACTCTGCAGAGCACATACAGGGAGTGACCAATGTGCAGGCAGATTGGCTCAGCAGGGAGGCACTCAGTGAGACGGAATGGTCTCTACATCCAGACATATTCCACCTTATCACACAGAGATTCGGAACACCGATAGTAGACCTGTTTGCAAACAGTACGAACCACCAGCTTCCACGTTACTTCTCCAGATATAAACAAGTAGGGGCGGAACAGACGGATGCACTGACAGCACCCTGGCCCAAGGGAATGTTATACGCCTTCCCACCCCTTCCACTCATTCCAAGAGTGCTAAGGAGGATACAAACATTGTTCATAGCACCGTATTGGCCCAGACGCCCATGGTTCCCCACATTAATACAGATGTCACACAACCATCTCTGGAGACTTCCAGACTCTCCGGACCTACTGATACAGGGACCAGTTCGCCATCCCAATCCAGGATGGTACAAAATGACCGTTTGGGTATTGAAAGGGGAAGATTGTACAGGTTAGGTTACACCGAAGACATAATTAATACTATTCAGGTCGCACGCAGACCCTCCGCACAGAGAATTTATAATTCAACCTGGAGGGCATTCACCAGATGGTGCAGACGCAAAAATATCAACCCACTCAAACCTCGAACACTAGGCATTCTCTCCTTTTTGCAAGAGGGTCACAGAATCGGTTTAGCCACATCCACCCTGAAAAGACAGCTAGCGTCGATAGCCACTATCGTTCCAAGAGTAGCAGGATATAAAGTGACCAAACATCCTCACATAAAATCATTCCTGAGAGGCATGACTATTATCGCTCCTCCTGTAAGACATAGGTTTCCCACCTAGAGCCTACATACCGTACTCACTGCACTCACAAAACCGCCATTCGAACCTCTTGCAAAGGTCGGTTTAAAATGGTTAAGGATGAAAGTACTGTTTCTCACTGCTGTAACTTCAGCACGTAGAGTCTCGGAGATAGGAGCCCTATCGGTTAGACCAGGACTGATCACATTTCACAAGGACAAGGTGGTACTTAGACACGACCACTCACTCATTCCAAAGTGCAACACAAAATTACATAGAGAGCAGGACATAGTACTCCCATCATTCTGTCCCAATCCAAAAACACCTATGGAAAAGACATGGCACTTACTAGATCTCCGAAGAGCCTTACATATATTCATGTCTAGAACAAAGGACATCAGAACATCTGAATCACTATTCACCAACATTTCACAACCAAAAAAGGGTAAACCCATGTCGAAGGCGTCTATCAGTCGCACCATTGCCTCATGTATAAAAACGGCATATAAGGAAAGCAAATTACCCGTACCGGGAGGCATAACTGCCCACTCAGTTCGAAGCACGGCCACCTCAACAGCCTTCGACAGACAGGCTCCCATTGAGGAGATTTGTAAAGCGGCCACATGGTCGTCTGTGTCTACCTTTGTACGACACTACAAGTTAAACCTTTACTCGTCTGCAGATGCCGCATTTGGTAGACGAGTGTTGCAGAGCATACTACAGGACATCTAACTCTCCCAGGGCGGGGACAGCTCTTGTACGTCCCATCATGAAAATGCCCTTTGTCCCTCTGAGCCGAGATAGAGCCTTGGCTAGTTACCGTGAAGGCTTCTTCTGCTCAGAGGGACGAAGGGCATCTTGCCCTCCCAGACATCTGTTACTAGTTGAGTTATAGTATTACAGTTAGTTGAAGTTCAGGTTTGTGTATTTAACATAACAGTTCAGAAATACCAGTTCCAGTATAATACCACATGTTTTTCTTAGCTTTTTCTACTAACTCTAAGGCTTGGAAAGTTTTGTAACTGGCCATAGGGGGCGTTTACCCTCAAAAGCCAGGAAAAATTTAAATATTAAATCCTGCCTCCCGAGCGAAGAGGAAAAGGAAACACCACCCATCATGAAGATGCCCTTCGTCCCTCTGAGCAGAAGAAGCCTTCACGGTAAGTAGCCAAGGCTCTTTCTCTTTTTTTCTTCTATATTTGCTACTGTTCAGCAGCAGCCACCCCACAAAAGCCAGTGTGATATGTTGGTCAGCGTTTCAGACTAGGATATGGGAGGCCCAGATTCAAAGCCCCGCTCTGGTGTGAATGCTCACTGGGTGACCTTAGGCCAGTTTCTCTCTTCCTCCCTGCCCCTTGTGTAACTTACTTCACAGGGTTGTTATGAGTATAAAATGGAGAAGGGAAGAATATTGTATAAATGAAGTAAATAAATAAAAATGAGAGTCGTGGGAAATTTGTGGGGAACTTTCTGCGTGACACTTTGCATCCTGCATCACTGGATGAGGCATATGGACTCTGGAAAGGCATCCTCTCTGCTAGCAGACTGTGCGCCTGTTACTTCCCCTGTCTGATAGAATGATGTCTTAAATGTTTGATTTGAAAAAGGGATGGAGGCCAGCCACATAGAGTTCATTGTGTGTAGTGGCTCCTCCACATGAGCAGCAGACTCTAATCCGGTGAACAAGGTTGGTTTCCCCCACTCCTTCACATGAAGCCAGCTGGGTGACCTTGGACTAGTCACATTCTCTAAGCCTCACCTACCTCACAGGATCTGTTGTGGGGAGGGGAAGGGAAGGTGATTGTAAGCCAGTTTGAGTCTCCCTTAAGTGGTAGAGAAAGTCAACATATAAAAACCAACTACTTCTTCCCCTTCTTCTCCTTTGTTGGAGGGAGGGAAACCTACCAGGCAAGCCCCATTGGCTACACCTTCACCTCTCTCGGATTTGACCGCCAGAAGGGATGGCGGCAAAGGGATAGCTGCACCGTTGATTCTCAAGCACCTTTTGCCTCTTCCCCCTGCCCAGGTATGGCTTTGTGGAGTTTGACGATGTGCGAGATGCCGACGATGCCGTTTACGAGCTAAACGGCAAAGATCTTTGCGGGGAGCGAGTCATTGTCGAGCACGCCCGGGGCCCTCGCCGGGACAGCAGTTATGGTTCTGGACGCAGTAAGCACTAACCTACCGTTCTCTTGGTGATATTTTTTTCTTTCTATTTGAAATGTAGCATTTTTTTAAAAATAATGTAATTTTCATTATTATTAATATTATTATTTTAAAGCTTGTTGTTTCTATTAAAAGTAATGTGCATTAAAACTTTTGTATTTTAATTGACGTAAATGAACTTAAAAATAAGCTTTTAATTTTTTCATTTGTTTTATTTTCTGTAAATATATGAATGGTTTTGTTTGTAAATGTGATTGTTTAACATAGACTTAACAAAGACCTCAATGTTTCAATTAAGAGTCCTTTGAGGCTAAGATGACTGACTGCCTGTTCCATTTGCTGACCCTGGGTTGCCTTTCCATGAGCGGCTCTTTGACCTTTGTGGCCCTTGGCTGATCCAAAAAGGAAGCCATGTGACGACCGCAACCTTTTCCCATTAGACGTGGGTGGTGAGGACCCCCAAGGGTTAGAGACAGATGTGATTAGACTGAAATAGGTGCCTGAAAACCTTTATTCATGCCAAATTTCAGAAAACTTTAAATCAATGTAAGTAACATTAGTAACTGACTATAGTGATTTGGTTAATTTTTTTGTTTCTTGTTTTTTTAAAGAAATGTTAATTTCTGTTAACTTAAACTTAGCTGCATGTTGGATTTTTAGTTGTAACTATAAAATATACAGCTGTATTCTAATATTCTAGCTGTATTATGTAATACACCTTTTTAATGTCTGACTCTGTAGTACATATATGCATATATATTTCAAAGAAAGGAGACTGTAGTTTAGACTAGTGGGTGGGGAGGATTTAAATGTATTTACTGGCATATTGGGTAGACTAGTTTTTTTTTCCTTTGGGAGGGGGTGGGTGTAGATTAAACAAGCGACTCCACTACCTTAGCTGAAGTATTTGCATCTGCTTATCGCCTCCTCAAGGTGGATATGGTTATAGAAGAAGTGGAAGAGATAAGTACGGTCCTCCGACTCGTACTGAATACAGATTGATTGTTGAAAATCTGTCGAGCCGTTGCAGTTGGCAGGATTTGAAGGTGCGTAACTGGTGGGCCTCTGCTGGTGAGGGTGAGGTGCGACAGCTTAAATGGCAGGTGTGTTCTGAACTCTTAGCTTCTGCCTTGGGCTCCACACAGTAAGCAGCCTTCCATATTGTTGGTTGAGTCCCTGTTCAGAATGGCTCTGCTACTGAGGCCATTTATCATGATGCTCGCTCAAAGCTGCTTTTTTAAATCCATTCTTTAAAATGACGATTCACAGTCCCGATGCAAGAGGAGAAAGTCAAACGAATTCCACCACCACCCCCTCCACTCACCTGCTCCTTTGTTTGCATAGCCATTAGCAATGGTCGTTTACATAGCTAAGCCTCGGCTGGAATTTTTCATGATTCCTTCAGTAAATGCTTCGATGCGGGGGCGGAGCAAATACAAAAGGTCGTGTTAAAGAGCTCTTAAGAAATGTGAAGCAGGTATGCAGCAGCTTCCACAGAGCCAGTTCAGTGAAGAAATAAAAAAAATACGCGGGGCACTTCAGCCTGGAACATGTGGCTAATTACCAAGCATAAACGGCCTGAGTGTAGGTACTGTCACACCTGACAGAGGGAACTTTTACTTTCGAAGGCTTATACCACAAAAATCTTGTTGATCTCTAAGGTGCTACTAGACTCGAATCTAGCTGTAGTACTTATGTGTTTTTCCTGTTATAACGGTGAGCCGCATTGAGCAAGCCTGGAGAGGAAACATAAACATTTTCTCAGTTGATCAATAAATGTGTTCCCCTGGGGAGAGTTGGTGTGGTATAATGTTTAGTGTCTCGGTTTAGCATCTGGGAGACCCTCCCACCCCCTTCTGTTAAACCTTCCTCACAGGTATGTTGTTAGAATAGAAGGGTAAGGAAGAGCACTTGGGCCACCCTGGGGAAGAGTGAGAAAACTGTGCTAGATGCACAGCATGATACCAAATTGTTTTGGGTGGTTAAAGCAAAAACGAACTGTGAAGAGCTCCAAAAGGATCTCTCCAAACTAGAGGAATGGGCATTAAAATAGCAAGTGAGATTCAATGTGAGCAAGGGTAAAGTGATGCATGTTGGGGCAAAAAATCCCAGCTTCTCATATACACTGATGGGATCTGTGCTGGCAGTGACAGACCAAGAAAGGGATCTTGAAGTGGTAGTGGATAGCTCAGTGAAGACGTCAACCCAGTGTGGCTGCTGTGAAAAACAAATTGCATGGTGGCCATAATTAGACGAGGAATAGAGAATAAAACTGCTGCTGTCATACTGCCCTTCTACAAATCTATGGTGAGACTACACCTAGAATACTGTGTACAGTTCTGGTCATGACACCTAAAAAAGAATATTGCAGAGCTTGAGAAAGTGCAGAAAAGGGCAACCAAAATGATCAGGGGGCTAGAGGAACTGCCCTATGATGAGCGGTTAAAACGCTTAGGGCTGTTTAGCTTGGAAAGAAGGCAGTTAAGAGAAGTCTATAAAAGTATAGATGTCTATAAAATTATGCATGGTATGGAGAGAGTGGACAGGGAGAAGCTTTTCTCCCTCTCATAATACCAAAACGTGAGGTCATTGCTGAAGCTGGAGGGTTCAAAACAGATAAAAGGAAGTATTTCTTCATACAATGCATAGTTAAATTGTGGAACGTGAGGTCATTGCTGAAGCTGGAGGGTTCAAAACAGATAAAAGGAAGTATTTCTTCATACAATGCATAGTTAAATTGTGGAACTCCCTGCCCCAGGATGTGATGATGGCTGCCAACTTGGAAGGCTTTAGAAGGAGTGGACATGTTCATGGAGAATAGGGATATTCATGGTTACTAGTAAAAATGAATACTAGTCATGATGCAGACCTAGTCTTTACAGTATCAGAGGAACATACTGATAGTATTAGGTGCTGTCAAACACAGGCAGGATAATGCTGCTGCAATCATCTTGTTTGTGGGCTTCCTAGAGGCACCTGGTTGGCCACTGTGTGAACAGACTGCTGGACTTGACCAGCCTTGGTCTGATCCAGCATGGCTTCTCTTATGTCTTTATGTGGCTTGCAAAGTGTGCAGTTTATAATGTGCTGTAAAGTGGTATTATTGTAAGTGGTGACAGAAGTGCGGGCTACAAACAGTTTTCATCAATAGGTACTAGAATGCAGATCAAGATCACCCAAGCTCTCTTTCTCTCCTGCACACCAACCTTTCTCTCCTGCACACGTCATAAAAGCCAAGCATATTGATTCATATCCATCATCTGATGGGGCAGGGTGGGGAGTAACATGCCCCCTCTGGATTTAGAAGTATAAGCCTTTTCACGGATGGTGTTCTTGTCTTTCCTCTCCTAGGATTATATGCGTCAGGCAGGTGAAGTGACATATGCCGACGCGCACAAAGGGAGAAAGAATGAAGGGGTGATTGAGTTCAAATCCTATTCAGACATGAAAAGAGCGTTGGAAAAGCTGGACGGGACAGAAGTAAATGGTAGAAAGATAAGGCTGGTGGAAGACAGACCTGGGTCCAGACGACGACGCTCTTACTCCCGAAGTCGGACTCATTCAAGGTAGGTCTGGTCATTCCCTGATCATGAAATCCATATGGCACACTTCTGTGGGCCTGCTAGAGGAAAACCCACGATGATGTTGGTGACGTGGAAGCAGGTGGGTGTTAAAGGTGTGCGCTTGTATTCTGTTTACATCCCGATCCTCTGCGGAGTTACTTCATTGCGAAGCCCTTTGATATTAACTGACTTAGGCTGGAGAACTCTTTAGGACTGCACTGCTAGATTTGCCCGTTTGCCTGGTCATGGATTTTGCAGAACTGGGCTTATCTTTCCATACCATATTCCAAACTGGGAATAATCTGCTTCATTTGGGATTTAGATCAGTTTTTTAGACAGTGAGTAGCAACTGCTTAGGGCTCCTTTGCTGCATCTCTTCAGTCCAGCATAGCAGGATGCAGCTGCACAAGTAACTAATCTTTCTCCGTTGCCAAGGGGAGAAAGGGACTTTCCATCTGACTTGTATTCCTGGCCAGATCTCTTTAAGTAGGCAAGGTGGGGCCCCCTGCAGGAGTCTTTGGGCCTGGCTGAGGCTCCACCCTGCCCTCCCCACCCAGTGCTTATCTTGATAACAGCCAGGAATAATTGCCACCCTCTGTATTTGTGAGTGCTACATGTTAGCGCAGGCACGCACTTGCGCTCTTCCAAAAGCTGCATGTTCTGGTGGAACCTCCTGTTTGAGCTGAGAACATGAGAAAAAGTTGGCAGCTGAATCTTTTCATGTGCTCGGGGAGGCGCTGCCCAAATTGAGAGATCAGCCCAGGTAACGTTTTATGAACCTTTAGCTTGTTGACTGCAATGTCAGTGGTGCAGCTCTAAAACGGTGCATTTAATGGTTCTTGGTTGCCTCATGATGGCAGTGTATTTAATCCTGACGCAAAGTGAGGGGTGGGCTTAATGCCCATTAGTGTGTGTGCATGTGTGTGTGTTTTGGATAAACAACCAGTGATGGAGCCTTCCCATAACTTTCTGTTCGTTTTCTGCTGCTTGGGATTCCCCTGTAGTCTCGCTGGCTACCTGTCTGTTTTCCAGCACAATTCCAAGTTCTCGTTCTTACCTTTAAGGTTCTAAACAGCGTGGGGCCAGGGTACCTGAAAGACTGGCTCCTTCCACATTATCCAGCCCACCTGTTAAGATTTGCCTCTCAAGCCCTGCTGTCTGCCCGTGCCTTCAGAGGTGAAGCAGGTGGCGACAAGACAGGGCATTTTCTGTGGTGGCACCTTGCCTTTGGAATACCCTCCACCTTGAGGCTCTGTCCTGGCGCCTACTTTACTGTCATTTAGGCACCAGGACAAAACACTTCTTTTCGCCCAGTCTTTTAGTTAGGGGTTTTTATCTTACCAGCATGCTGTAGTGGTTAAGAGCAATGATTTGGAGCGGTGGACTCTAACCTGGAAAACCGGGTTTGATTCCCCACTCCTCTACATGAGCGGCGGAGGCTAATCTGGTGAACTGGGTTGGTTTCCCCACTCCTCCACATGAAGCCAGCTGGGTGACCTTGGTCTAGTCACAGCTCTCTTAGAGCTCTCTCAGCCCCACCTACCTCACAGGGTGTGGGGAGGGGAAGGGAAGGAGATTGTAAGCCAGTTTGATTCTTCCTTAAGTGATGGAGAAAGTGGGCATATCAAAACCAACTCTTCTTTTTTAATGGTTTGCTTCTTTCATGGATATTTCTTATGCTACTTCTGTCCAGTGCCTTGTTTTTAATGTTCTGGTGGTTTTAATTGCAAGCTGCCTCAAGCAGGATTCTGAAGAGGCAGCATGGGAATATCCTAAATAAGTAAAACTTGAGTCCAGTAGCACCAGTCTAATGATGAGAGCTTTGACTCTTGAAAGCTTACACCCTGAAACTCTTGTTGGTCCCTAAGGTGCTACTGAACATGAATGTAACTGTTCTACTGCAGACAGCTACCCTGTGAAATTAAATAAAAATTTGCATTCTTTTCACTTGATGTCGTTACATCAATCCTTGACTTAAGAGATCACTCTGGCAGAATTTGAGAACTCTTCTGCTGTCCTCTTGGGCATCCTGGAAATACAAACAGACCTCTCTCTCTGAAAAATTGTGACGTTGCTTTACCAGGTTGACTGGTAAACTGCACACATCGTATAAGGGAGACGTATGTAAACCAGTATTACAACTAGCGTCACTCTTACCAGATGTTTGAGTAATTGGTAATATAGTATGCAAGCTATATACATGCCTGGTTTGATTTAAACTGTTTGTATATGTATATATTTCTGTAAATGTGTGCAGGTGTTACATGGGTTTTAATTGACCACTGATGAAGGCCAAATAGGCCGAAACGCTTCTGGCATGTGGTTAGAGACATCAACCTCAGGAAACGCCATTGTGCTATTTTAACGTTTTTTAATAATTTTAATCTAGACGTAGCGCTTCCAATAAATTATATTTTCATTAATTATTTATATATATTTATATATAAATACATATATTTCTACCCAACCTTGGGTACCCAGCAAATACTTGGTACCAGGGTCTGGGGAGGGGTACAATCCAAACTGCCCTGCCGCTTCTGAAGGTTCTAATGCAAACTGTAGAGATTTCAGCCTTGTCTTCTTTTGCTTTCAGGTCTCGCTCTCGAAGCCGGCACTCTCGTAAAAGCCGGAGTCGTAGTGGCAGTAGCAAAAGCAGCCATTCAAAAAGCAGGTCACGATCCAGGTACAGCGATGAGGTTTGCCGGGGAATTTTGCTGTCTCTGCATTGCAGAATTGATGAGTCTGCTATTTATGCAGCAGACCAAGCCCTGCGAGGAAAGGCTGAGGGAGTTGGGAATGTTTAGTCTGGAGAAGAGGAGGTTGAGGGGGACATGACTGCTCTCTTTAAGTATTTGAAGGGCTGTCACTCAGAAGAGGGCAGGGAGCTGTTCTTGCTAGCAGAAGAGGATAGGACTCGCAGTAATGGGTTTCAATTCCGGGAGGAAAGGTATGGGCTGGATATTGGGGGGGGGGGTTATAGTAAGAGTTGTTCGACAGTGGAATCAGCTACCTGGGGAGGTGGTGAGCTCCCTCTCACTGGCAGTCTTTAAACAGAGGCTGGACAAGCACTTGTCAGGGATGCTCTAGGCTGATCCTGCATTAAGCAGGGGATTGGACTAGATGGTCTATACAGCCCCTTCCCCACTCTATGATTCTGTGATGCAGTCATCCCATCACGAGACCAGCTAAGAACTTTCAATCATCAAAGGTGCAGGGGTTGGGAGGAGGGGTTGTATTGGCTTTCATTTAGCCCCCGCCCATCTTAAAATTTCCCCAGAATCCAGACTTCGTTATCATTTTTGCTAGCTTTAAAATCTAGCGAAGCCAATTCTGTCACTTTACCATTTCTGTCCCCCTAGTTAGCTTAGCAGTCCATATTATCTTGAATGTTTGCTGCTGTGCTTATGATGCAATCATACATGTATAAGTGCTGTGCAACCCGGGATGGGTTTTGGTTACGTATCTTTTGCAGTCAGTCCTCTACAAGGAGTTTTTAAAGCATTAACACAGAGGCTCCCAAACTTTTTGAGTCACGGAGCACTTTTTAGGAGAGAAATTCGTCACGAAGTACTAATTTTCACCTGGCGCCTATATACTAAACCAAATGACCGTAGTATTTTTTCTTCCCAGTCTCTTCACGGAGCACTAGAATCATAGAGTTGGAAAGGACCACCAGGGTCATCTAGTCCAACCCCCTGCACAATGCAGGAATTTCACAACTACCTCCCCTCCCCATACCCCCAGTTACCCCTACTCCATGCTCAGATGGCCAAGATGCCTCCCTCTCATGATCTGCCTAAGGTCATAGAATCAACATTGGTGACAGATGGCCATCTAGCCCCTTCTTAAAATCCTCCAGGGAAGGAGAGCTTACCACCTCCCAAGGAAGCCTGTTCCACTGAGGAACCGCTCTAACTGTTAGAAAATTCTTCCTAATGTCTAGATACTAGGAGATGTTTTGCAGAGCAGCAAGTGCTCCATAGAGCACAGTTGGGGAACCTCTGCATTAACAGATGTACCCATTGTTACAAAAGGCATTCCACAAGGAGACTGGTATTGTAAGCTGTTTTCTTCCCAACGGGGTGGGGATAGGGCGTATAAATAATATTGACAGTCTTTGCACACACACAAAAAGGCAATCTTCTTTGCATTTTCTCAGGTCTGCGTCCCAGTCCAGAAGCAAGAGCCGCAGTCGGAGCAAAAGCCGTAGCGGAGGCCAGAAGGAGAAAAGCCGGAGCCCAAGCAAAGACGACAAGAGCAGGAGCCGCAGCGGAAGCGCAGAGAAGCCCCGCAGCAAAAGCAAAGACAAGCCCGAGGATGAGGTTCACAATGACAATGACAAACGGGCAAAGAGCAGGAGTCCCAGCAAGGAAAAGAGTAAGAGTAAAAGCAGGAGTAGGAGCGGTAGCAAAGAAAGAGCGGAAGAAGAGGAGAGGGGGAGTGTGAGGGGGAGTAGGAGTAAGGAGAGAGAGAAGAGCAGCAGCAAGGCCAGGAGCCGGAGCAAGGAGGGGAGCAGGAGCCGCAGCCGGAGCAAGAGTAAGGACAAAAGGAAAGGCAGGAAGCGGAGTAGGGAGCGGAGCAGGGGGGAGAGCAGGAGCCGCAGCAGGAGCGAGCGGAGCAAGAGGCGGAGCAAGCGGGACAGCAAGTCTAGCAGCAAGAAGAAAAAGCGAGAAGACCACGAGCGGTCCAGGTCTAGGTCTAGGTCCCGCTCTCGCTCCAAGGACAAGGAGCGCGCGAAAGCAGAGCCCGACAAAAAGGAAGCCAAAACCGAGGGTGAGGAAATGGACACCCGTTGCAAATCCCGGTCGAGGTCAAATTCCAAGTCCAAGCAAAACGTCAAGTCGAAATCCCGCTCCAGATCCAAATCTGTTTCAAAAACCAGGTCCCAGTCCAAATCTAGATCGAGGTCTGCCTCTAGATCGCATTCCCGATCGAGGTCCAGGTCTCATTCCAGATCCTAAACTTGCTGCAACCCCACACTTAGAGCTCTGTGTGCGTGTGTGTGTGTGAGAGAGAGAGAAGTCCTCCTTCTTTTTTGTACATGTTTGGTAGTTGTAGCACAAGTGATTGGAGTAGAACACATGACACTGCTGTACATTTTTAATCCCCTTTCTTCGGTAGTGTGTCTTTAACTGTTTGGCCCGGTGCTCCCTCTCTGTGCCCGTTCTGGCCCGAGAGGTTGCGAGCCTTGTGTTAGCGCCACAAGCCACCCCTGGGGTTCCCGAAACGGCCCTAGAGAGCGAACACTGCATTCTTGATGGGCTTCTCAGATTGGAATGATGACTCCTAGGTAGGTATGGTAACTTTTGACAATTTGCCCTTAAAATTTGATGCCCCTTGATGTATCTGCCATTTAGTGAAAAGTGCAAAAGTCTTAAATTTCATATTCCTTTTTCCCCCCCTTTCATATATTT
The DNA here is from genome assembly GCF_029931775.1 of Euleptes europaea. Classification (NCBI taxonomy): domain Eukaryota; kingdom Metazoa; phylum Chordata; class Lepidosauria; order Squamata; family Sphaerodactylidae; genus Euleptes; species Euleptes europaea. Next base: position 22,714,284 of record NC_079314.1, read on the forward strand.
TGGACTTGCAGAGTTGTGAATAGCAAGAGTCAGGAAAAAATAGATTAACAGTGAAACCATAGGAAAGGAAGCGCAAAAAAAAAAAGTAGAGTTCCACATTCTGGTATTGTGACAATATCCTTGTTTTATATTTTTTTATTTTTCCCCGTCTTGCAAAAGTACAGTGACCCCTGTTTCCATTAAATTTGAATAAAGACTATTTTTGCTTGACAGCGTATTGTGTCGGTTTTCAAAGCAGAGCTGATTGTTGCCGAGAGTTTCCTCAGAGGTGCAGGATCTGCACCGAATGATAACATCCCCGCCAGATTAACTTCTGTTATCCGTGTCGTGCGGCGCTACAAGCAGGTGCAGATGGGGGAGCTGAGGTGGTTCTGCTTTTCGTGAAAACAAAGCAAACATCCTTGACCCTCCCCAGAAAGGTTACGTGAGCAATTACTGCAGTAGACTGTCTGAATGGTTTGCTTAAACTAACTGGAGAGGAACAAGGTTAGAAGCCTATTGACGGGCTTTCCACGCTTTTCACACAGCAACAGGACGAGTGCAGAAGTCCCTTGGTGATTATTATTACAGGTACCTTGACAGGATCGTCGAGCGCAGTCCCTGGAGTATTCAGTCCAAGCGCTGAAATGGAGCAGATCTCAAGGGGGGTATTCCTAACATCTTTATTTGTCAGTTGGCATGAGTTGGACTGCATATGGACAGATGGTGTGTTGAGCCACTCAAACCCTCCGGGAAGTGGTTGTTCATATATGCACGTGGAGCAGTGGTCTCTTTAGCCGCTGTTTGTGCATTGGGATTGATAAATTAGTGAGAGCAACGTGTCCAGGGAACCTTTGTCCTATTTTAATGTTATTTATTCATTTTTAAGATGAAGAAAAAGAAGAGTTGGTTTTTATACTCCAACTTTCTCTACCAGTTAAGGGAGAATCAAACCAGCTTACAATCACCTTCCCTTCCCCTCCGCACAACAGACACCCTGTGCTGTAGGTGGGGCTGAGAGAGCTGTGACTAGCCCAAGGTCACTCAGCGGGCCTTATGAGTAGAAGTGGGGAAACCAACTCAGTTCTCCAGATTAGAGTCCACCGCTCCAAACCACTGCTCTTAACCACTACACCATGCTGGCTCTCAATCATTAATACATTTATATTCCACCTTTCCTCATGGTTCAAGGCGGCGAACAATAACAGTTAAAAACATTTTCAGTTAAAGCCAAAAATAAAGTGGCAAACCCTGAATCTCTCCCTCCTTTCTTAAAAGATGCCTGCCTTTTAACCTTGTCAAAAGCCCTGGTGCACAGACAGGTTAGTGCCTCCTTGAAGATCTACCATTCCATTCCATTTATTTACTAGCTCCTTTGACCAAAGGTCTTGAGCTTAACCATAACAATAATACATAATACAACAACACATAATCAATTTACAACACCCAACGTATACTTAAGGTTAAAACACAGTAGAAACAATTACTAAACATAGCATCACTAATACCATAACAATATATTCCCCCTGAACCAGTCTCATTGAAATCACAAAATCTGTTTCAACATTCAACTCGTAGTTTACGTGCTTGTTTTATTTTGACGTTTGAGCGACATCACCTCCGCCAAAAATCTTGCAACAGAACTAGTGATATCAGGATGAATATCTCCCATTATGTGGGATATCACCCAGGACTCCAAGGGAAGTTTGTATTTAAACAATATTGGGGTGATCCAACGCAACCGAGGAGCTGACCAGTGCTGACAAAACAATAAGAGTTGAAGATCTACAAGGAGGGCCCCCCCTCACCTCTTCAAGGAGCCAGGACGGAAAAGGCCTGGTGTTACCCGAATTGCTCCTTGAAATGGGGAAATTAGCTTGAGCAATCGGAAACTACAATATTTATATAGCAAGATCAACCAACTATACCAGAGCCCGTTAACTGTGACCTTTGAATAATGACAGAAGCAAAAGGATTCCAAATTAATAGTGTTTATGTAGTCAAGCATTCAATGGTGCAACACAAACACAGAGAATCTAAGAAATCAAAAGGTAGTAGAGCAAGGACGGATGCCAATGTGGCAGGAGATCGTTGGTGGGGGAAATACATCACCTTTCCAGTAGAGGAGTTGTTCCAAGTTCCAGTAGACTAAGATGAAGAAAAAGGGCATGGGGGATAAACGGGGCAGGGGTAGCCCCCTGCGTATTCCAGCAGAGCGGCAGGCTGTATGAGATGGGAAGCCCTAATGTAACGTTATGGCAGTGGGCAACCCCAGTTATATTATTTCTCTGGGGGCAGGGTGATTGGATTACCCCTTCGAGGTTCCCAGGTGACAAAAGATGACAAAAGGATTAATGTTCTGCTGCCGGGGTGGGGTAGTGAGAATTTAACTATTCTAATTCCAGTGGCTTGTACAACTCGGGAGGATTGCGCTGATGTGCTTAGTGATCGTGAACAATAGGCGTGGTTTCTGCTAACGTTCGGGAGCGCTGCTTCGTATAGCTGGAAGAACGACTCATCGCTGATATCAGGATCGCTGCTGATGACCCATTATGCTGCTGAAGTTGCAATGGGAGGTGGGGTGTTGGCACTGACTTCGTGACTGTCCGCTTTTCAAGAAATGGCTGCGGCTGGAACAGAGTTTGAACAGGAACATGGAGTCTCTCAGGTTCTCTGGAGGTTGCCCTGGTCTCTGTCTCTCGGCTGCTCAGAACACACAGGAGAGGTCGTGTCAGTTTCAACGGGGCACGCTGCGGCCATCCCTGTAGCGTGTGGGGCGGGCGCGTGGCTGGAACAGTAGTCGTGTGCCTGCATAGCGGGGTTGCCATGACCAGTCCGGGAGTTTAGGCGGCCCGTATGCTTACACTGGGGTCTAGTCATTGCCAGACAGGGTATCCTAAATGGTGGGGTAGCCAACAGATGGCTGCCTGATAACCATAATTGGCACACAGGGACATATGGAAGAAGACAGTCCTTCAGATATGTGAGTCCCAGGTCATGAAAGGCTTCAAAGATCATAACCAGCACCTTGAACTGAACTCAGAAACAGGCTGGCAACCAGTGTCGCTGCTTCAAATGGGCAACGTATGTTCCCGGCAGCTAGCGTCTGATAACAGGCTGCCACATTCTGCCCCAGTTGTTTCTGGGTTGCCTTCACGGGCGGCCCTACATAGAGCACGTTGCAGTCATCCAACGGTGAGGTTACAGAAGCATGGATCAACATGGTCAGATCTGCTGAGTCTAGGTAATGTGAGCGTTGGCAATCGATAGAAGGCGATCATGGCCACCTTGCCAAGGAGTGAGAAAACCTTAAGGCTGGGTCTTGCCAAAGAGACATCATTTCCATCTGTTGCTTATCTGTGCTTGTGAAGCTAGTGTAGATAATTTTATATGCCACCTCTCCAGAGACCCTCCTTGAGGCAGCTTACCAATCAACCATGATAAAAACCATAAAGCAGCATCCAATCATGAGTATTAACATGCTCTTAACCCAGCTGGAGCATCAAAACGGCATGAAACATTTAGCAGCCTAAAATGAAACTTCAAACACATCCAACCTGGAGTAAAAGTTCCACAGAACACAAAAGATTGAATAAATCCTATCTCTCTTCAATGCTAGTTGGCCAAAAAAAAAAAAAAAAAAAAAAGCCATCCTAATTGTCCTCCTTGCTGTGATTCTCATTTTGGGGCAGCCTGACTGCAATGGTGCTTCTTTTCTATATTACAAATGCGACTCTTGAATTTCGGCTGAGATATTAATCCCACCCGGGCTCAAGACTGGACAGACTCATGAAGAAGAGGTGCATCTATGGCTACATGAAACCTCTCAGTGGTGGTGGTAGGGGGCAACATCAAGAATACATACATGAATATATGGAGCTACCTTATACTGGTCTATCCAAGTCAGTATTGTCTACTCAGACCGGCATCGGCTCTCCAGGGTCTAAGGCAGGGGTCTTTCACATCACCTACTTGCCTAGTCCCTTTAACTGGAGATGCCGGGGATTGAACCTGAGACCTTCTGCATGCCAAACAGATACTCTTCCACTGAGCCACAGCCCCTCCCAACATCAGAGGAAGGAATTGTGCCTCTCTGTCTTGTTTGCTGGCCCTCCATGGAGAGTGGTTGGCCACTGTGTAAGACAGAATGCTGGATTAGATGGACCACTTAAGTTCACAAGCTCCAACTTCTTCCCTGCACCCAGACTTCTCAGAGATTGTGGGTAAAAATTACACGTCCCCTTCCGTTAGCGGAAAATTTAGCCTGGATCCTGCCAGTTGAGTTGTACTGAAATGCCTTTCAATTGAACATGTTGTAACAGAAGCTCAAGGTTGACTCAGCCTTCCATCCTTCCGAGGTCATTAAAATAAGTACCCAGCTTGCTGGGGGTAAAGTGTAGATGACTGGGGAAGGCACTGGCAAACCACCCTGTAAACAAAGTCTGCCTAGTAAACTTCGGGATGTGACATCGCCCCAAGGGCCAGTAATGCTCAGGGGACTACCTTTAACAGAAGAAAGTCTGTGTAATGCAGCGCTCCTCTCCCATTAGCGGAAAATTTAGTTTGGATCCTGCCGGAGCATGCCTAATATAGAAGGTGCTTTGAAACACAGGCAGGACAATGCTGCAGTCGTCTTGTTTGTGGGCTTCTTGGAGGCCCCTGGCTGGCCACTGTGTGAACAGACTGCTGGACTTGATGGACCTTGGTCTGATCCAGCATGGCCTTTCTTATGCTCTAGAGCAGTGGTTCTCAATTTACATGCCACCAGTGTGACGCAGAAGTGCGCTGGGTGGGATGCAGGGTTTTTGTGACAATTGCAAAGAAATTTGTTCTTCAGTCTCCATTTCCACCTTTCAAATGTGACGTGCCATCTCCTGTGACCTTTTGACATGCTCGTAGTAACCTTGGACAGTCAGTGTTTCTCTTAATCCCCCTGTTCCCCCTGCCTTTCAGCAACTTCCTTCGATATGCCACTTCCTGCTGACCTTACCTGCCAGGGATTATTCATTGTGCTTCTACAATTTTTGTTATGGCCTTAAAACTTAAAATATAATAACAGAATGCCTGTAAACATGAAAATGTTCTTGGGGAAAGTGTGCTTTTTATTTCTATTGTGGTGGGTTGGCCCTGGCTAGTATTTGAATGGGAGACCTCCATGGAATACCAGGGTCATGACACAGAGGCAGGCAATGGCAAACCACCTCTGTTAGTCTCTCTTGCCTTGAAAACCCCACCAGAGAAGAAGAGTTGGTTTTTATGTGCCGACTTTCTCTACCACTTAAGGCAGAATCAAACCAGCTTACAATCACCTTCCCCTCCCCACAACAGACACCCTGTTAGGTAGGTGAGGCTGAGAGAGTGTGACTAGCCCAAGGTCACCCAGCTGGCTTCATGTGTAGGAGTGGGGAAACAAATCCAGTTCACCAGATTAGCCTCTGCCGCTCACGTGGAGGAGTGGGGGGATCAAACCCGGTTCTCCAGATCAGAGTCCACCGCTCCAAACCACCGCTCTTAACCACTACACCACGCTGGCTCCATAAGGTCACCATAAGTCAGATGTTACTTCAGCCTCCCCCCAAATAATAGAATCAAGGTTCTTTTATAGTGGAGGTAAGGAGGTAAGGTATGAAAGGCTGAGAGCCACTGCTCTAGAACATGTCTTTTCCAAGTAAAATGTGGCTAAAATGAATTTCCAGCACATGAAATATACATGGGACTTAATGGGGCAGAACGTTTGTTTTTAACCATTCTGCTTTTGGTGTTTATGCGGTACTCAGCAAGACGGGGGAACATTTGAGGAAAGCAATATTTTAATCGTTTTCCGTGGCGGCGCGGTGGGTCAGTGCTGAGTTTTGTGTCTTTCTAGAGAAGACCATGTCCAATCGTCCCTGATTCATAAGCTCCCCGCATAAAGAAGTTAAATGGAGAAAGCTGCTTACTGCTACAAACACCCCCATCTTTTTCTGCTTGCTCAGCACAGTTTGAAGGCTGGCCCACTTTACCGAGCCTCAATGGGAGAAACCAGAATTGTTAACCATTTGCAAAGCTCCTCGGATGCATCTGCGGCATTCTGCGCAGTGATTGACCTAGCAGGGGGACTCCTGAAAACCAGTTGTGCGGCTACCTTAATAAAAACCGTCTTTATTTCAAAAGCATCCGGGGCTTTCCTTACACCTGAGTATCGAGCCTGGGTCGTGGTGATACGAGGACTCAGCTGTGGTGCTTACGAAGACTGGCAACTTAAACCAACAACATTTTAAGAGAGGCCCCCCCAAAAAAATGGCAAAAATCAGTAGGAACAATAAGTTACTGGGGGTAGGAACCAGAGCATAGGAGCTACCGCTGATCATAGAATCGTAGAGTTGGAAAGGACCACCAGGGTCATCTAGTCCAACCCCCTGCACAATGAAGGAAATTCACAACTACCTCCCCCCACACCCTCAGTGACCCCTACTCCATGCCCAGAAGATGGCCAAGATGCCCTCCCTCTTGTGATCTGCCTAAGGTCATAGAATGAATACAGTAGGAACAGGCAGAGCCCGCAGTTTAGCAGGAGTGCGAGGGGAGGAGATTAAGGGGTCAAACAGCTCTGGGACGACCACAAGGCTGAGGAAGCCCCGATTTATTGGTTCACATCACTTTAAATTTGGTTGCACCGGTGTGACCTTTCAAGGCTATGGTTTACCGAATCAAATCATACCACATCCCCATGCTTAGCTTGGATAAAAGGGGGGGTGGCACTAAGGATAGAGTAATTTTTTTCTACTAACCTGGGGTAATCCTCAGTTTTGCAGGAAAATCTGAAAACGTCCAACCTATAGGGAGGATCCCAAAACTAACCCTGGTTGACATCTTGGGTCAAAATGTGTATGTGTGGGGGGTGTGGGGGGATGGAAAAAATGATGGCTAACTAATTGGGTTAGAGAGATGTAATGAAGCATTTGGGGGAAGCAGCCAAACAGTAGCAAGGGGAGGAAACCAAACAAGTGGGAGATGAGAAGAACAAAGACAAAATGGGAGGAAACGGGGACTGATGGGGAGGGGAGGAATTTCCCTTCCTTGCAAGTCCTTGTGGGTCCCCTGCTCATAGGAAGCTTATTTACATATATACTGAAAGAACATTCATGGTTATTAGTAAATTTCTCATTATATATTGTAGATTAAATTATAAAATATATATCTGATGTCAGTACTCCATGTTCTTATACATGCTGTTATCTACTATTGGGGGAGTAGAAGGGGGACCCTAGGACTATGTTTTGCCCTGGGTGACCTGTCTGGTTTACAGTATCTCAGGGGAACAAACTCAGAACCCGGCTCTAATATCTTTGCTTTTTCCCAATCTGATTGGAAGCTTCCCTACATGTAGGGGTGCCAACCTCCAGGTGGTGGCTGGAGATCTCCTACTATTACAACTGATCTCCAGGTGACAGAGGTCAGTTCCCCTGGAGAAAATTTCCGCTTCGGCAACTGGACTCTATGGCATCGAAGTCCCTCCCCTCTCCAAACCCCACCCTCCTCAGACTCCAACCCTAAAACCGGAGCTGACAACCCTACCCACATGCTTGGGGGGAGAAGGGGTTATGCCAGCCTTAATGGGGCTTGATGCAAATCTCGTCCCCAAATATCTTGGTAGCTTTAATGAAGCTTTGAAGAAGGCTGCTTGAGGAATGCAAAGAGAGGCAAGACTGGCCCTTCAGCAGTACTTTCTGTGCGGGTTATTGCAAGAGATGTGATTTCACGTCTCAGTGGTAGAGCATCTGCTTGGCATGCAGAAGGTCCTAGGTTCAATCCCCGGCATCTCCAGTTAAATGAACCAGGTGATATGAATAGACCTCTACCTGAGACCCTGGAGAGCCGCTCAATACTGACTTTGATGGACCAAGGGTCTGGTTCAGTAGAAGGCAGCTTCATGTGTTCATTTATGCATGGGAGGTTTTGCCTTGGATTTGCCACTCTCTAGATGCACATTTTTACCATCTCAATTCTCAGAACTCTGCATGGGAGCTTATTTTTGAGTGTTGAGAATTCGGATGGGGAAAATGTGCTTCTAGAGAGTGGCAAATCCAAGGCGAAACCTCCCATGCATAAATGGCCAGAGGTTTGCAAACAGGTTTGGCTTTGGTTTTGAAAACGGGGCATTTGCTCGCAAAAGGACACCATAAAGCTTTGACAACAGCCTGGTCAAAAAGTGGGGGGGACACCCATTTAACGCTTACCTGCTAATCCTCTGGATGTGTGCCCTTCACATCAACCGAATTTTTTTTAATCTTTCCAGAGCCTGAAAAGGTAATGCTTCTGCGAGACCTGCCTAAATGCCCTGACGAAGTCTATTTAAAGGGTCCCAACCTCTCTGCCTTTATGCCTTTCAGGCAGACGCTTTCTTCCCTCGCCACAAAGAAGCCCAATAAAGGAAAGTATTAGCAGCCCAAATCTCCAAGCAGGATTTAGCACATAAAAAGGCTTTGTTCCTGCTTTTTCTAAAAAAGATTCCGCAGAACTGTGTTTTTCCCCTTCTGCAGCCTGTTCCGCAATAAGCAGCAAAGCTGTTCAAAGTATCTCTCGCTCCCACCCCTCCACCCCCAGAAAACTTTCCTGCTCTTCTACAAACTTGGCTCCTTAGCAGCGTTTATCTGCAATCCCAGACCTTCTGCACAACTTCATTCTGTTCTGACATTGCATTGAAAAATATTTCGAAAGGGAAATAATCCTTTTGTGCCTCGGACTGGCACGCTTAAATCCCGGCCTAAGAAAGAAGCTGGAACCAAGCTCTTCTGCTCTGCCTGGGGGCTAGCCTGCCTGGGGTTCATTCATCTGCCTGGGTCCCCCCTACCCAGGAGTGGTCAAGTTCCCATGTGAGCTTTCCTTAAATATTCTCTTTTTCTAGAAAAACAAAACAAAACACTTTGGTTAATTCCTCCTGGCATTTTTCCCCATCAGCCAGACTTGCTGTCTATTTGGCTGGCAGCAGTGGGGCACCCCCTTTAGCTTAGGTTGCCAAACTATGCGGCCCTCTTGCTTAGATGGTCAGCTCTGGGATGGAAACTCCAGCAGAGTTTTTGAGATTGCAGGCTCCATCCAGGAATCCTCTAGAGCAGTGGTTCTCAGCCTTTTTTACGCCGTTCCCCCTTTCACCATTGTTCAGAATATAATCCCCCCCTTCCCAAGATAGTCATAAACTTTATTGAATGTCGCAGATTAAATTAAAAACAAACTACATTTTTACAGATTGTACATAATCTACAGGACATCACACTTGGCTGAATAGTGGTCCCAATCCCCCCCCCCGAACCCTAAAATCCCCCCCGGGGGGGAATTCCCCCCTTGTTGAGAACCCCTGCTCTAGAGTGTGGCACACCAGGGTTTTGAAAGGTGCTTGTCATGTAGAATGGGTGCATGTTGGGGCTGGCATCAGCGGTTGGCACTGTTAGGCACCAAGGCCTATGCCCTAGCTAGGGGGACCCAGCCAACCTCTGAAGCCCCTTGGCCCCTCTTTGCCATTGTGGGGAGAGGTTGTGGCTCAGTGGTAGAGCCTCTGCTTGGCATGCAGAAGGTCCCAGGTTCAGTCCCCGGCATCTCCAGTTAAAGGGTCTAGGCAAGTAGGTGATATGAAGGACCTCTGCCTGAGACCCAGGAGAGCCGCTGCCGGTCTGAGTAGACAATACTGACTTTGATGGACCAAGGATCTGATTCAGTATAAGGCAGCTTCATGTGTTCATTGTCCTCTGCTTGTCTGGAGCAGGGAAAAGGAGCAGCTACCTCCGTTCTCCTCAACATCTGCCTTGGGGTTATAGTAAGGATCGGTTCCAGAGGGAGAAAGGGAAAAAAGACAGCAGCAAAGATATTACCTTCTTAAAGAGGAAGTCCTGCTGAGAACATCTTGATCAAGACCCCGATCAAGTTTGGAGCCCCCTCCTCCTCCTAAATGGCCTAAGAGAGCGTAGCCTCCTAAATATGTCCAAGACAGCAACAATTCCGGTGGAAATTTGTACCGTCCTGATAGATATACTCAGAATCCCAAACCTACAAACAACCTGTGAAGAGGATTTAATCACTTATGTCAAGACTACTGAAAAGCAAACACCTTATCTCTCAGCTTCAAAACTCTCTCTGAAAAATGCTGCTTGAGAACATACTTTCTTGATAGGGCCAAAAGGTACAGAAGGGCAGCTATGGCTGGCTATCAAAGAATTTTTTCTCTCTCCTTTTGTCAAAGCAGAACAAATGTGGGGGTGGGCGGGGGGGGGGGAAGCTCAGCTCATGCATCCACCTATTGGATAACTAATCTGCATTTAAAAGAGTTCATGAATATGTATTTCATGCGCCCTGCACATTCAAAAAGCACCAAGTAATGCTTTGCTGTGGATTTAATAAAAATTTGTGTACAGAAAGACCTTAAAAAAAAATAGGCTTGATTAGAAATATCTCAGGATGGGGGAAACAAGTCCCTGACACTGCCTCTAATTTAATTCAGGACTGTAAGCTGACCACTGATTTTGTCAGGCACAACAGAAGGAACATTTACAAAATCTAATAATGATTCTGATTCTAAATGCTTTTTATTCCTAGGATACCACAATAGGCTGCTTACTCTGGATTAGTCCCATATAACTCCTGTAAAGCAGGGGTCCCCCAGTCTTTTTGAGCAGCTGCTGCCAAAGCAACATTCTTTAAAAAAAAAGTCTGCACAACCGATCAAATCTCCAGTGGCCAAACAGAAACCTGGCGGGGGGGGGGGGGGGCAAAAGGCACACCTGGCTGGCCCCATCCACTTTCTAAAAACCCTTAGCGGGCACCACGTTGGAGGCCCCAGCAGAAGCAGGCTGGAGCCTGGATCTTTTTAAAATGTTCAGTTCATGCCATCCCAGTCAAAAGTAGATGTAGGTAGCTATCAGCACCCTCTGACTTCTGGCTGTACCAGCTCAGGACAAGGCTGTTGGTGGTGTTGGGGAGGGGCCGTGGCTCAGTGGTAGAGCCTCTGCTTGGCATGCAGAAGGTCCCAGGTTCAATTTCCGGCATCTCCAGTTAAAGGGACTAGGCAAGTAGGTGATGTGAAAGACCCCTGCCTGAGACCCTGTAGAGCCACTGCCGGTCTGAGTAGACAATACTGACTTAGATGGACCAAGGGTCTGATTCAGTAGAAGGCAGCTTCATGTGTTCATGTGTGTGTGTGTGTGTGTGTGTGTGTGTTTTTTCTTCCAAATTCAAATCTTTAATAATACAGTCAATGGCCAGCAATACATATACAGAGCATTTTAACCTGTGCCTATTTGCACATTACACATCTAAAAAGTAAGGTTAAAAATGAAAAACATCACAGGCATATCGATGACCTCTTTACATAATACGTCGTACCACGTATTATTTTCCTTGCAAGGTATGCCGAATTCTAATGGCAGTGGTACAGAATTTAGCTGTCTGGAGAGAACCCAGAGGTTTTTCGTCTGTCAATAGCATTTTGGCCAGAATAGCTATTTTGGAGACATGAATTGTTCTGATGTGTGTTTTTGTTCATGAACACTTTCATCTATCAATATATTGGTGGCGGTATGCCAAAAAGCTGCATCAAGACTGTATTGTATGCCTGTCAGAGTCTTCTCCCAGCTGCTTTGCCAGCGACGGATGTGGCTGGAAGTCAGCAGTGGGCTGTTTCTGGCTGCTCTGGCCGATAATGGGAATGAGCCCTTGGAGCGCGTACATTGATGTAATGTCTGTGCCTTCTGCCGCTGTGACTCCATCATGGCAAAAAGCAGGTGCAGTGTTCTACTGTGTGCAATGTCCCACATGGATCCTGAAATTCAAGCCGACAACAACTGGCAAACTTGTTTGTGGCCAAAAAATCTGTATGGTGGTCTGTGCTTGTCAGAGGAAGGGTGAGATAAAAATGCGTCAGATAAATCTGCACAAATGAAAGAAGTGCTTGAAAATCCCGAATTCCCTTACCAAATGTCTATTGGAGTGAGAGCGACTCAGTAAGCCTGGACATTGGGGGGGCGCTATGTTATTCTTAAGTTTGTAGTTAATACAAACTGATAACGGGCTTTTGACAACTCCTCTGGCTCCCTATTGACCTTGGACTGCTTGACTTCGCTTCTGAATTTCCCCAGCCCTGTTCCTGAGAGACGCGGTATCCTGACTACGGCCGCTGATAAGACAGCTAGAACACCTCCAACGCCCTCCTTCCCTTTTATTATTAAGCTTGTATGACCGAAGGTCTTAAGCATACAACCAATTCATCACACCAGATCAAAACAGACAAACCAGTATAACATGACAACAAAAAAATACAAGATCAATAAAGTACGTATACCTCGTAAAATCTGCGACACGTTAAAAATAATATGTAACAATGGGTCTCTACCGTTTCTCATAAATCAACAACATTTTAGGGAAATCACTATTGTCGGATATTTAGCAACAGCTCGGGTTGTTTCTGGATCAAGATCGGCTAATAATAACGATACCACCCAGGGCTCAAGAGGGAACTGATATCTAAACAGGACTAATCCAGAGAGGTCTGGGGACAGGCTGTGGATCACAAAATAGCAAAACACAGTCTACACTCTCTATTGCACCAAGTAGCCAGCGTGGTGAAGTGGTTAAAAACGGTGATTTGGAGCGGTGGAGTCTGATCTGGAGAACCGGGTTTGATTCCCCACTCCTCCACATGAGCTGCGGAGGCTAATCTGGTGAACTGGATTTGTTTCCCCACTCCTACGCACGAAGCCAGCTGGGTGACCTTAGGCAAGTTACAGCTCTCTTCGAGCTCTCTCAGCCTCACCTACCTCACAGGGTGTCTGTTGTGAGGAAGGGAAGGTGACTGTAAGCTGGTTTGAGTCTCCCTTAAGTGGTAGAGAAAGTTGGCATATAAAAACCAACTCTTCTTCTTCTACTCAATCACAGAAGCGTTCTGAAAATGGAGTTTTATCGAATTGTTCTCTTATTTCTGCAGTCGGCAGGACATTCAATCTGGCGAGCATAAAAGCATGCCGATGGCTAGGTGTGAGGAATTTCAAATACGAAGAAATAACAGATTGTGGAAATCTCGTCACCTCCCGGCTCAATGCTGCACCGACTGATTCTTCAGTATCTCTGACTGAAAAGCCGAGAAGGTGATCTTTCTTTTGGATAGACTGTGTTATGCGCTGTCAAGTTGCTTCCAATTTAGGGGACCCTGTGAATTCATGGCCTCCATGATGTTCTGTCCTTAACAGCTTTGTTCCAGTCTTGCTAACTGAAGGCTTTATTGAGCCAATCCATCTCATTTTGGGTCTTCCTCTTTTCCTGCTGCCGTCAACGCTTCCTAACATCTTTGTCTTTTCCAGCGAGTTTTGACTTCTCATGATGTGACCAAAGCACAATAGCCTCAGTTGAATCATTTTAGCTTCTAGGGAGAATCCAGGCTTGATTTCATCTACAACCAACTTATTTGCCTTTTCTGCATCCTGTGGGATCTGTAAAACTCTCCTCCAACACCACATTTCAAATGGATAGACTTGGAAAACATAATTATCCTATCATGTTCTCAATGGTTCTTGCTAGATCTTAGCAGTTGCCATGAAATGGTAACCTGTGCACAGCTGTAGCGGTCATGCACAGGTATTTACCTACATGTGGACTTGACTAGAAGCATCCCTACACCTATGCAGAGAAGTAACCTCTAGAAAGCCCAAACAGGATCTGAATGATGATGTCTCTAGGAGCTTTTTGGGGGCCGTCAAGTCACATCTGATTTATGGCGACCCCTGGTGGGGTTTTCAAGGCAAGAGACATTCAGAGGTGGTTTGCCATTGCCTGCCTCCACATCACGACCCTGGTATTCCTTGGTGGACTCCATTCCAAATACTTACCAAGGCTGACCCTGCTTAGCTTCCGAGGTCTGATGGGATCAGGCTAGCCTGGGCTATCCAGGTCAGGGCAGAAGGTCCCAATAATAATTATCCCTGGATACTTGTGTGTGTGAGAGTGCTCTGAAGGACACTCCTATTGCCAAGGTGTATGCACAATTGCACATGTAGGCCATTTGGGTAACAGCACTGCTCCACGTTAGTTGATGTAATGCACATCCTGATACGCTGGATATCATATGCAAGATGTGAGTCAAAAGCCTAGTTATAGGACACCTAGTTAAACTGTGGAACTCCCTGCCCCAGGATGTGGTGATGGCTGCCAACTTGGAAGGCTTTAAGAGGGGAGTGGACATGTTCATGGAGGAGAAGGCTATTCATGGCTACTAGTAAAAATGAATATTAGTCATGATGCATACCTATTCTCTCCTTGATCAGAGGAGCATGCCTATTATATTAGGTGCTGTGGAACTCAGGCAAGATAATGCTGCTGCAGTCGTCTTGTTTGTGGGCTTCCTAGAGGCTCTTGGTCGGCCACTGTGTGAACAGGCTGCTGGACTTGATGGGCCTTGGTCTGATCCAGCATGGTCTTTCTTATGTTCTTATGGACTAACTTTATTTTACACAAAACCACACAGAATAAAAGGTGTTTATTTTTTCTTATCTTGAACAATGTTTGGGTATATGTCAGGATGTGTATTGTGAAACTGTGTGTGTATGACCACTGAGGAAGGCCTCTAAAAGGCCAAAACGCAGCTAGTCAGATTTTGGTCATTATATGTATTAGCATCAACTGAGTATGTGTTTGTAATATTTGTAACCATTTCTTCTTTGTGCTTTTTAGGAAGCCTGCATTTTAGGCCCTGTGTTTTTAAATACAACTGTGTACACTATACAATAAAAGTATATTTATTTGTTGTTACATTAGATAGTATTTAGCTCAACCCCTTGGGTTTCCCCCCATTCCTTGAAGGTCTCCCATCCAAATATTAGTCAGGGCCAACTCTGTTTCATTTCTGATGCAATCAGGCTAGTCTGGTCTCTCCAGGTCAAGATCACTAGGCGCTTAAGCTAACCAAAAATTAACAAAGCCTCCCAAAAGTCAAAAACAGGGACGTGCTTTACAGGGACAAGGAGCAAAACACAGAAACTATGCCTGGTCAATTAAATCCATTTATTTAGTGGATTAGCCCAAGAGCCATAGCAATTAATACAATAAAACAGTAGAATCATCACAAGACATACAACCTATAAAATAGGAATGATCTCTTCATAAATTGGTTTTCAAAAAACACATAGCAATAATAATAATGAATACTGTAATATCAGCATTTAAACCCCAGTAATAACACACTACTATTTAGCAACTTTTGACAACCTGAATCAGATATCAATCTCGAAACCAAATACCAGAACCTGAGACAACAACCAGTTAACTTAATAGGGAGCCATTACGATGGAGTTTTTAATATCATCTTCGCATCAGAGGTAATAAATCTTGCCATTCTAATTGCAACAAATTTATCTCTACCTGTCAACAGAAACATTAATTTAACCTGATCTGGCTTCCCGAAGAGTCATGATAAAATGGTCCCATGAAATAGGGTTGCCAACTTCTAGGTAATGAGCAAAAAAACACAGCAGTACTGACCAAAACAGGCTATCCAAAGGGTCATGTGCAATAATCAATTGTATTGAATTGCGTGCACAAAACAGATACAAAAACAATAGAAAACACAGTAGTAGAAGTACATATCAGGACATCAAACTAGTCCTAGCAAAAAGTCCCAAGGTAAATTCATGTATTGCGAACAGAAGCATGGGCTTCCTTATGAGTCCCAATGAGTAGTCCAGTCATGTGTTGAAGAGCTGCTGAGAAGATGCTATCGGCAAAGAATCAAGATCTGGACCATGTTTTCACTGGTTCCCAAGATTTGCTGGAGTCATATGTCCGTTTCTGAACAACCGGGTTTCATTCCCCACTCCTCCCCATGCAGCCTTCTGGGTGACCTCGGGCCAGTCCCCTCAGTCCTTTCCCCCTCTGTACCCCTTTTTCCTTTAAAAAACACAAAAAACAACTATGTAGCACCCATGCAGTCTAGCACATAGGGAAGAGATTCAGAGAACTACCCCGTGAGAAAAAGGTGGTACTAAGTGTAACCCTTTTGGCAGTAAAAGGGCCAGGTGAATGACCACAGGATTGTAGATGCCCCCATTCAAAACTTGAAACACTTGAACGCTTGAACAAGTAACATTTATTGAGAGGGGAGGGGAACAAGAATATCAGACTTGGAGTGTGAAATAAATCAGGGTGAAGAACAATTATATGAGCCAGTCCCAAAGTCAATGGGGAAAGAGAAGGAAGTCTCTTTAGTCTCTGGGTTCTGACTGACAAACTGCAGGCAGGTTCCAATCTCCTCGATCATTGAGAGAAACACATTTCCTCACAGTCACAGGCCCAGTAATGTTGACTGGTGACTGTTTTTCAGCCCAACAGATTCGTCCCTTGGTGTCCCGGCCTAATAAACACACCAAGGAGAAGGTTTAAAGATTTATCATTCAGGCTCCGGTCCAAAGCAGAAGTAAACACTTTTAGTCCAACATAAGATTATATACTTGCCAAGATGTCAGTCATTGCAAACGTCATGTTCTCCTCCTCTTTACATCATTCTTTCCCCATCTTAGACATACAAAGTCATGTTAAGCCCACATCGTACCTCTCCACGCAACCCATGATCAAAAAAATGGAGGTGATTCTGCCTTTAGGGTAGGCAATTTACTATACTAATCAAGTAACACTTCTACCTCTGTCCTTGACCAAGTTAGCATCCTAATCCACAATTGCTGAAACAATGAACGCCCAGAGAAGTTCTGTGGGAGATGGGCATACATCATCCTTTTCTTATCTCCTCTCTTCTTGCAGTTACTTTTTGCAGCTACTATTTGCCAAAGAGTCCTTCATTCATTATCTTGCAGCTTTATGGCTGCCTTTTAGCTCAGTTTAGCGAATGCCTTTATTTCTGTAGTTTGTTTTTTCATTAGCCCTTTGGTCAAGCCTACAGTAACACTCAAATTCGAAGGCTCAGTCCAGAAGATGGCCACCTTTCTGCCAGCTGTCGCTCTCTGTGTCCCCGGCTGTTTCTTCTTTGGAGTTTTTTCTCTCAATTCCCCACAACATCAGGATGAAGGGGGGAAAAAAAAAACAGCTTCTCCTCTAGTTGAGTCTTCATCTTGGGGCGAAAACACATGGTCGCTTTAGCCTCCTTTATTCCCTGTTTCGGGCCGGAAGGCAGCATGGTAGCCTGATCTCATCAGATCTCGGAAGCTAAGCAGGGTCAGCCCTGGTTAGTATTTGGATGGGGGACCATCAAGGAATACCAGGGCTGATATGCAGAGGAAGGCACTGGCAACCCACCTCTGTTCGTCTCTTGCCTTGAAAACCCCATAAGGGGTCGCCATAAGTCGGCTGCGACTTGACGGCACTTTACACACAGAGACACATTTCCTGTTTCAGCCAGGATTCAGCCAGGATCGAAAGCACGTTCGGCGAAAACGCATGCGTTCAATCCTGGCTGAATCCTGGCTGAAACAGGGAATTAAGGAGGCTAAAGACCGTGCATTTTCGCCCTTGGAGTCCTCTTCCCTCCTTTTTTCTTCCTGTTCCCCCCCGCCCAAAATCCTATTTCGTGGCCTCCCCTGTAATGGACAGCTCCCTCTAGAGGGCAGTCCTTCCAGGTTAGTGTTTCATAACTTTGCAAGTGAAACAAGGCAATACACTTTTCAACATAAATAAAAACTTTTTACAAGGCTTACATACGTGAAGCCAGAAAAAATAAGGGTTGGATTCAAAAGGGGTGGGAAAAGAGCAAGAAAAAAATTACAGGGAAAAACACACAAAAACACAGAGCTCAGAATTCCAAAATAAAAAGCAATATAGTTGAACTAACTCAGTTAAGGATGCTATCCTAGGCTGTAGCAGGTTCCTCGGAGCATGCACAATGTTTCTTGCAAAAAGAAGATTAAGGAGGAGTCCTTTTTTTTTAAAGAATTTTTTATTATTTTTCTTAAACATCTCAATCCAGTTTTTCAACAATATGAAAATTTCTGAAAACATCAATCAAAAAATATGATTTTTTTGACAATATACTATAACTATACATTAAAGAACAATTGACCTCCCCTCACCCCTTCCGTCTGTTTATAAATTTGAGTCTCTTTTGCATAATTATACTAATCCTCGTTTCTTATTAATAGTGGAACGCTATCAATTCATAATCACCTTATACTTTAAAGAATATAAATCATTATTATGTTAATCTAAATAAAATAATACAAAAAACAAAAAGGATTTGATCAGGGAATATCCTTTGAACATCCCCATTTGAAATTCGATATTATTCTGTAGGATCAGTCTGATTTCATTATATATCATGTCCCAATATTTTTTAGATTTTTCACAAGTCCACCACATATAGTGAAATGAGCCAATTTCTTGGTTACATTCCCAACACTTCGGTGACATTGTTTTATACATCTTTGCTAGTTTTTTCGGTGTTAAATACCAACAGTACATCATTTATGTAACATTATATCATGACCCAACATCTGTGCCCAACTGACCATAGTAGGTTTGATTCGCTCCTGCTCACAATAAAGCTCACAATAATTTATACATCTTGGAAATCAGGTGGTCAAAGGAGGAGTCCTTAATCCCTACCCAACCTCTTGCGGACCCCAGTTTTCACTGAAGACAAGGGGAAATCCCAAATGTCAAGATATTTATGGTCAATGGAGTTGGAACTAAGCCAGCCTCCTCTTTAACAGCTCATTCTTGAGCCTTGCAGCAGCCGGGGACGGTGTGGCCAAGCCAAGGCGCCGCCACTGCGCCTCCGAAGATGTTTCCCAGCCGCTGCAAGGCTAAAAAAGGTGGGAGGGTTTTGGGGCAGAGCCTGAAGAGGGCGGGGCTTGGAGAGGGGAGGGACTTCAGTGCCATAGAGTCCAATTGCTAAAATGGCCATTTTCTCCAGGTGAACTGATCGACGGGAGATCAGTTGCAATAACAGGAGATCTCCAGTTAGTAACTGGAGGTTGGCAACCTTCTCAGCGACTCAGAAAGATGAAATATACAAATATTGAAGGATCAGGACCCTACAGGCATATCATCCTCAAGGATTAGGCAAAAAGAAGGGCTTATTTCAGGTGAACGTTAATAGCAGGTTTTAAAAGTATCTCGTTCTAGCAATCAAGACCATTTTGATATGTACTTCAAGTGAACCATTTAACTACTCTCTTATAATCTTCCTTGGGTCCCATTCCATTTAAATTGTCACAGCTTCTGGCCTGCTGGAGGCTTTATTTTTATTATGTGTATTTTACAGCTCCGAGGGGTAGGAGGATCATTGTGTGAGTGCGTGTGTGTGAGAGTTGTTATTGTTGTACTATTCAAACATAACTGAGAAATAAAGCATTTCCAATTATGGAGGTAAGCCATTTGAACAAATGGAATGAGAACAAAAATCAAAGTGGCATAGCAAGCGTGACAGCGTGCCAAACGTCCCGAGCCATAAAAACTTTAGTGAATGCTCAAAAGCCCTAGGTGTATATTTGCGGAGAGAAATAGATTTGGCTAAACCATTTTGTGCAAGCTTTTGACGGCTTCATTGAGCATGTTAGACTATATCCAAGCCCTAACCAAGAACACACACAAGTATATATTTGCAGAATTTTTAACTGTCATGGCATAGCATGCATGTAGTGACCAGGCCAAAGATCTAGCGATGTTTCCTTCTTTGATTGGGGGAGGGGAGGTGGGATATTAACATTTTATTTATTTATTTACTTCCTTTACAGTCCGCCTTTCTCATTGACACTCCTGGTGAATTACAGGATTCAAAGACAATATAATTAAAAAAGTATAATACAGTATAATACATACTATAATACAAACAATGCAATGAAAACAGTTTAGTACATACTATAAACCATAAAAAATATACCTGGAATAAAAAATAAAATAAAAAATAATGCTGTACAAACAGCAAAATACATAAGAATAAAAGATAACAGCCAAAAGGTTTTACAGACAGTAAAATTAGAATCCTGTTCATAAAAATGCTCTCCTGTTTTACCACCTATTCCATTTAAAATACAAAATACCTTTCTAGCCTTTTGACCCCACTGCTTACAATGTTGTTTTCTCTATTCATGTAGAACTCTATAAATGCTAGTTGTTGCCAAGTCGTTATTCATATTAGCAGTAATAATTCAGAAAGGTGTATCTTAAATACAAGGGATGTGGAATGGTATGGTATAGTCCACTCCCATCAGATCTCGGAAGGAAAGCAGGATAAGTACTAGGGTTGCCAACCTCCAGGTGGTACTGGAGAAAACAACAGCACGTAGGCTCAAATGATTTTTTAATATAAACTAAGCATTATAATAAATGCCCATGAATAGGAAGAGAAGGAAAATATTATCCCAAAGAACACTATTCAAACAAACTCAAAATATTGGTGTATTTAAATCATACCACAATAAGTACATTAACACAATAAGTGCGTTGACTCGTGCCACGCAGGGCTTAAGGCAAAGACAATTGCCAATGGAGGCTACAATTCTCCGCTCAAGTGGGCGGATATGATGTATCAGGAGACGAACCTCGCTCCACCCGAGCCTCGCCGGGCTTACACACACAAACAATGAAAATGCCACAATAGGGCTACAAACAACCGCTCAAGCTGGCGGAAATTGTATTTGGGGAGACAGCCAGAGGCGGACCTCGCTCTGATATGAAGGGAAACTTCACTCAGAATATTGAAAAAGTCCAAGAAAGGATCAAAATCACAGCCAGCAAAGCAGCAAGAACGCGCGTTTCGGATAGTCCTTCATCAGCTTGCTACATTGACTTGCAGTCGTGTTGTAGCTGGCTTGTAGGCAACAAATTTGTGGTCGTATTGAAACCGACCTGTCTCTCATTTATTTGGATAATCCCATTCTAC
The DNA here is from genome assembly GCF_029931775.1 of Euleptes europaea. Classification (NCBI taxonomy): domain Eukaryota; kingdom Metazoa; phylum Chordata; class Lepidosauria; order Squamata; family Sphaerodactylidae; genus Euleptes; species Euleptes europaea. The sequence continues at coordinate 22,735,108 of NC_079314.1, forward strand.
GTCTGTAAAGCCTAAAGATTGGCAAGGAGATTCTCCCGGGAATTCTCACTGCTCCAAACCACCGCTCTTAACTACTACACCCCGCTGGCTCTCTGAGTGGGGCAGCTTCCAGGGCCCAAGGCTTCTGTTGGGGCCCACTGTTGCTGACCATCCCCTTCCACACATCTCCCCTGCCACCTGTTTGCATGCCCATTTCCCATCTGTTTGCTACATTTGCCAGGGGCCGGGACTTGGGAGGTGATGTTGTATAATGTTGCAATATCACTTCCAGTTGAGTACCTGGAAGTGATGCCACGACAGTCTAGGAATTCCTTGATCTTTGTGGTAAAACCATAGAGATCTGAGGAATTCCTAGAGTGTTGCATCATTAATTCATAGGGTCATCATAAGTTGGAAGCGACTTGATGGCAACTTAACACACACTCATGACGTTACTCCCCGATACAACCAGAACTGACTTTGTGACTTTTTGTGACTTTGCTTTCTTCCCCCTCCCATTTATGCTCCTGTTGGAGTAAAGAGCTTGGAGCTCGGTGCAGGAGATTCACACCACTTGGAGGTTGGCAAATGGCATCCCTACCATGGCTCCAGCTATCCAGGATTACTGGAGAAGGGCATGTGGCTGATGCACTGTAGCAGCACTCCCAGTTTAGGGTTACCAACTCCAGGTTAGGAAATTCCTCGAGATTTGGGGGTGGAGACTGGGGAAGATGGGATTTGAGGAAGGAAGGGACCTCAGTGGGATGTAATCCCATAGACTCTATCCCCCAAAGCAGCTATTTCCACCAGGGGAACTGATCTCTGTCAACTGGAGATTAATTAATTCAAAGGAGAGCTTACCACCTCCAGAGGAAGCCTGTTCCACCAAGGAACCGCTCCAACTGTTAGAAAATTCCTCCTAATGTCTAGACGGAAACTCTTTTGATTATCAGGAGCCCTCCTCAGGCTCCACCCCCAAAATCTCCAGGTATTTCCCCAGTCTGGAGCTGGCAACCCTAGGTGTGCAGGCGGTGCAGGCTAACTGCCCATGGGTGGTGGGAGGGCTTGTGGGTGTGAGAAGGATGCGGTCAGGGAGGTGGGGGGGGAGGCTCACAGGTGGGGGTACTGGAAAGAGAAGAACAGTGAGTGAACAGACAGGGGCTCCTGGACACTGCCCCCAAACCAGCTCTGGTGAGAGCAATCCTAAGCAGGTTTCCTCAACAGTAAGCCCCCATGTTAGTCAACGGGGCTTACTTCCAGGATAGCATCCTCGGGGTCACCGCCGCTACCTGACCAGAGCACTGCTTACTGTGTGTGTAAAGTGCCGACAAGTCACAGCCGACTTATGGCGACCCCTTATGGGGTTTTCAAGGCAAGAGACTAACAGAGGTGGTTTGCCAGTGCCTTCCTCTGCACAGCAACCCTGGCCTTCCTTGGCGGTCCCCCATCCAAATACTAACCAGGGCCGACCCTGCTTAGCTTCTGAGATCTGACCAGCTCAGGCTAGCCTGGGCCATCCGATCAGGGCTTACTACTGCACTGTTATGAAGCAACGCTGCAAAGAGCCCGCCCCCTCCCCGAACGCAAGCCCCGCCCCCGCCCTTCAGCGCCGCCGCCAATCCGCTCGCGCGCTCCCTCCTGCCTCCGCCTGGACGGCCCGCCCCCTTCTCCCCCCACCATGCTTCGTTGACGGGCCGCGGCCGGAACGGCCCGCGCCCCGGTGGTTCCGCGCACGCGCAGTGCCCGTTCCAGTCAACCCCTGAGGAAAATTGTGAAACAATAATATTTCTTTTTTTTGGGGGGGGGTGAGGAAAATTGAAAGGACGAGGCGGCTAGGGTGAGTGGCCCGGGCGGGGGGGGGGGGAAGGAAAAGGTCTGGGAAGAGGGTGGGGGGAGCGCTTTTAAACCGCTTCTTCTCCCCCCCTCCCCCTTTCCCCTGCTTTCTTTGTACTTTCACCATCTTAAACTGAGTTTGGGGGGGGGGATAGAGGGATAAACACTTCAAGCTCCTCTCGCCATTTTGGGAAGGGGGGGGGAAAGGATATAATAAGATTGTATCTGGGGTGGGTGGGGAGAGCAGTTTTCTCCCAGAAAACTGGGGTGGCGAAGTTGGAGGAGGGATGGCGAGTCCTTCTGCCATCTCTGCACTTTGGGTGGGTGGGAGGGAGGGAGGAATAAAATAAGGGGTGTTTTTGTTGTTGTTGTTGTTGTGTCTCCCCCCCCCCTCTCCTCCTCCTCGCCAAGTTCCTCAAAACTTTTGCCTTCTTCCCTTCATGGTTTTGGGATCTTAGAGGGAAGGGAGGCTGCTGTTGGAGGGGGGGGGATCGCCTTTTCCACCCTCACAGGGGACGAGCCAACTGTTGGGGGAAGGCCTGCTTGCTTGCTTGCTTGTTTGCTTGTGGGTGTGTGAAGTGCCGTCAAGTCGCTTCCGACTCATGGCGACCCTATGAATGAAAGTCCTCCAAAATGTCCTCTCTTTGACAGCCTTGCTCAGATCTTGCAAATTGAAGGCCGTGGCTTCCTTTCTAGAGTCAATCCATCTCTTGTTGGGTCTTCCTCTTTTCCTGCTGCCCCCAACTTTTCCTAGCATGACTGTCTTTTCCAGTGACTCTTGCCATCACCAAAATACGTCACCAAAATACTCTTGACGTGACCAAAATACGACAGCCTCAGTTTAGTCATTTTAGCTTTGTTTGCTTACATTAAAATATTGTTGTTGGGGGGGATTGAGAAGGGACGTGGAGGGAAGGGGGGGGACTTGAATGGCGTCGAGGGGCTTCTCCGTGGAAATGGGCCGCGGTCCAACCGGAGAACGGTGCTTGGAGGGGCGCTTTTTAAACTAGGGTTTTCTTCCCTGTAATACCCTCCCGATTCTTTTTTCTTTATGGATTGCAGTCTGTATTAACCTCCTTTTTATTCTTCTCGCTCCACAGTGTGCTCTCTCCCAGTACTCCACAGCACATGTGTTGTTGCTCTGCCTGTGTCGTAATGCACTCCTTCTTGTCCTCCCTTTACCCCCATGGATCACATTGGCTCCTCACCACTTAACTTTAAGGTTGGGGGGGTGTACTAAAAGGAATGACAGGATTGCCCTTTGGAAACAATCAGAGAGAGGTTTGAAGGCCCATTGGAGATAATGGGAGCCAGGAATGCTAATTGGCTTGCACGGGCTCCATTGAAATACAATACAGCGCAAAAAAAAAAAGTTGCAAAGAAAATGCGGAACGGATTTTCCATTATGGTCTCTGGGCCCAGATAGACCACTTTGTGACTGGGATGAAAGCCCCAGAATGCTTCTGCTACTCCCAGGGGCTGTCACTCCACTCTGTGACCTGTCATTCCAGTCCCAGGACACCTCTGCTACTCCCAGGGGCTGTCATTCCAGTCCCAGAACACAGATCCTATTGCTAGGGAGCGTCATTCCACTTTAGGGGCTGTCATTCCCATCCCAGAATGCTTCTGCTACTCCCAGGGGCTGTCATTCCACTCTGGGGGCTGTCCAGTCCCAGAGCACAGATTCTGTTTCTGGGGCTGTCATTCCACTTTAGGGGCTGTCATTCCATTTCCAGACTGCTTCTGCCACTCCCAGGGACTGCCATTCCACTCTGCGACCTGCTATTCCAGTGCCAGAGCACTGAGACTACTCCCAGGGGCTGCCATTCCACTCTGTGACCTGTCATTCTAGTCCCAGAGCACATATTTTATTGTTAGGGATCGTCATTCCTTTCTGTTTTCTTTGCATTTTTTTTTTTTTTTGCTGTAATGTATTTCAATGGAGCCCATGGAAGACAGTTGGCATTCCTGGCTCACATTGTAGGACTGTTGAATTTTTTAAAATTTGGTATAATTCGGATTCGGGTTTAAATGGCCTTTTTTTATTCGGGAAATCCTGAATTCCCCTATAGGTAGGAATTCGGGTTTAAATTTGGGATTCCCAAATAATTCGGCCATTTAAAGCCATTTAAACACATTCACGACTTTCAGTGGCTCGGGGGGGGAGGCATTTTTGCAGTAGATGTCCCAAATTTTCAGGGTAGCTTGAAGGGACCCTACTTGCAAGAATCCCCAAGTTTTGTGAAGATTGGGTCAGGGGGTCCGGAGTTATGGGGTCTGGAACGGGTCACCCCCTTCCCCCCATTAGAAAGCATGGGAGCCGGTTTGCAAACTGTTTGCATTGGTTTTAATGGAGGGGGGGCTACCCCTTCCAGACCCCATAACTCCAGCATCCCTGACCCAATCTTCACCAAACCTGGGGGTTCTTGCAAGGAGAGTCCTTTCCTGCTACCCTGAAAATTTGGGACCTCTACCTGCAAAAAGGCCCTACCAGGAGCTGTGCAAAAGAATTCCCTATGCTTCTCAATGGTGGCAACAGCTCTTTGGGGGGGGGCATTTTTACAGGTAGAGGCCCCAACTTTTCAGGGTAGCTAGAAGGGGATCTCCCTGAAAGAACCCCCAAGTTTGGTAAAGATTGGATCAGGGGGTCCGGAGTTATGGGGTCTGGAAGGTTTCCCCCCATCCTCCTCCATTAAATGCATTGGCAAAGTGGCTGTGTTCAGACTTTAATGTGATGTTTGCAATGTATCTGAATGGAGAATCCGGGCTTTATAGGGTGGGTAAGTTCACCCCACACCTCCATAGAGACAAAGTGTATCACAAAGTGTATCCTCTACGAAGGAACCGGGTGAACTTTCCCACCCACCGTTTAAAGCCCAGCTTCTCCATTCAGATACAGTGGAAAGATCATATTAAAGAGTCTTCCAACACATTTGAATGGAGGAGGATGGGGTGACCCATTCCAGACCCCATAACTCCGGACCCTCTGACCCAATCTTTACCAAACTTCGGGGTCCTTGCAAGGAGAGACCCTTCTAGCTACCCTGGAAATTTGGGACCTGTAAAACCTGTAAAAATGCCCCTGCAGGAGCTGCGGAAAACTGAATATTCGAGAATGGCAAATTCGGCTTTGCCAACCTCCTGGATTTTGCTGATTCGGTATACCCAAACCAGAAATTTACCAAATTTGCATTTATTCAGTATTTTTCCAGTTCGGTTTTTGCCGAATCAACAGCCCTATCGCATTGTCTCCATTGGGCCTTCAAATTTCTCCCGTTGTTTGCAATAGGCAATCCTGTCATTTTTTTTTTAGTACATCCTGTTAAGGTTGCTATCCACTACAGTGCACACAGCCTTTCCTGATGTCCCTACATAACATAGTGCAGTCTCTCTCGGCACCTCATAATGGCACTTTCTGCTACCATAGTATGTTTGTGCACTGTCTCTTACTCTTCCTGCACCTCTTTCTCTTGCTTCACCTTAGGAGCACTTCATAGTACACATGCTTACTACACATCATAGCATCTGTGCAGTTTCTGCATCTCACTGTATGCGCTTGCTTTTTTTCTCTTCTCCACTTAGTGTGTATTCACAGTATTGCTCTTCCTGTACCCCATAGCACACTTTTCCTCTATTTTGGTTCACATATTGGTCTTATTCTTCTTGTACCCCATGGTACATACTATTTCTTTCTTGCTCTCCCTGTACCCTATAGCATGCATGCCCTCTCTGTATGTAGGATTTAAGTCCAGTAGCACCTTAAAGACAAAAAAGATAAGCTATTGAGAGTCAAGGCACCTTTCGTCACAGCTCTGACGCTTGCAAGCTTATACCCTGGAAATCTTGGTGGTCTTTAAGGTGCTACTGGACTCGAATCTACTGCAGACCAACACAGCTACCAACCTGAAAAATCTTTGTAAATAGGGTTGCCAACAGGACTGGAGAAAAATGTCCTGTCCCTTTAACAGGGGCTTAATTCATGGATCCCCAACATGGTGCCTAAGGACACCATGGCACTCACCAACACCTTCCCTGGCACCTGCGAAGTGTTTTTAGAAAATGTGTGCAGCTTTCGCTTAGCAAGGCTTCTGATTGGCCATTGGAGATTTTATTGGCTGGGCAGATTTGTAAAACTACTGCTTTTCTTGTGCCACCACTGCACAAGAATTTTCATTCTGTGACTAAAGGTAAGCTGTGGCAGTCATTTTGTGGCTGGTTCTGCCTTCTGCAGCAGCCAATTTGTGGCTGTGCCCACCATGCTGTGTCAGAATTCCAGAGGCTCCCACAGGCTCAAAACAGTTGGGGACCCATGGCTAAATGTTTGGAAGTGGATAGCTGAAGCTTTCCAAGGCATGGCAGTAAATAACATCACCTTGTAAGTAACATCTCATTAAGTATCTATTAAAGGGACAGGTCATTTTTTTCTCTGCAGGCAACTCTTCTCATTGTGTACACCTCATCGCATGCACACCACTATCCTGCACTTGCACCCCAGGTTTCTATGGGTGTACACTTCAAAAAACACAATGTGTGAATCCGCCCAGAAGGAGTCTGGAATGCAGGTGTCATGGCTGGTTGGTAGCAACAGGCAGGAAAAACTGAAGCCATCTCTGCTGCCGACCCCTGAATTCAGGGTGAAGAGAAGCAATGCAGAATATAGTGCATGCATTCTTTCTTCATTTATACCTTGTCTTTCTCCCCAGTGGAAACCCAAAGTGGCTTACATTGTTCTCCTGATCCTAATCTGTCACTCTGACCACTACACCACACTAGCTTCTTCCTTCCATCCCATCAATAAGTAGGAACAGCCTGCACACAGTAGGTGTTTAGAATTCCCAGGCTGTGCATAAGAAGAGGCCCCAGTCAGCCCACGGACCTCATGTTATATAGAGAGAAAGATATGGCTTGGAAATAATAACTTAGTAGGAATTTTATCCCCCTTCTTTTTGCTTAATTGCTCTATTTTTATTATAGTGAACTTATTTTATTTCTTATGGGCAGTGGGCATGTTTATAAATAACTGAGCTAGGGTAGCAGATCGGCTAAACATGTGAACCTGGAAGTAATTAGTTTAACTCTTATCTCAGCCATGAAATTTCTGTGTGACTAGGTAAACAACTCTCTGCCCCTCAGCTATAGCATGGATATAACAATACTCACTTGCCTTACAGGATGGTTTTGAAGATTATTGATAAGCACTTTGAACCACTGAAATGTGCACACTATTACTGTTATAGCTTGCTTTATGTAGCCACTTCTCAGAGGGATTGGCATGGCTGGATTTGTCAGCTTCAGTCTTTTAGTAGAAGACTTCTGCCTCCTCTCTGAAATCCTTGTATTCCCTGTGAATATATAGCTAAATAAAAACATTAATAGTATTTTTATACTCCCTAAATATACATTTAAAAATGAATTATTTTGAAGCAGTAGATATGGTTGGGAAAGCTGTTTTGTTGTTGGAGAAGATAATTATTAATTATGGAGCTATACCATTTCACTGAAAATTAAAGGCATTTTTGGTCTTGTTTTGGAACCTATATAAAGTTACATCTTGAATTTACTGGCCACAACCCAGCATGGAGTTGGATGCTGTGTCATCAAAGTCTTCATTTCAGTGGGACTTGAACATGCAAGCAAACACTTGGATTGTGGCTGCTTTCTCTCTTGAAGCTCTTGGCAATTTGTTATATGATTATAGCCTAAACCAGGAGATAAAGCATCACTGCCTTCCTATGGTACCAGTCTCTGTTTGCGGGTGCATGTACATGAGGATGAGCTAGGATGATGAAATACTTCTGTAAGGTTTAGTTCAGATGTGAACAAGGTGAGGTGGTCCTGGGATTCATGCACTCCCTCCTCTAGTGCACTGGATCTAGTGAATGAATTCTACCTTCACTGCAAATCATAGTTTGACATTACATCCGAACTATGTTGATTTTAATGTTGTTACTCGCCCTGAGCCCGGCTTTCTCTGGAGAGGGTGAGTCAGAAATCGAAATAATAAATAAAAAAACTCTGGTAAACTATGGCTGGCATGTTTCCTGCAAACTAGGATTCCAAATGTGTGTGCGTGCTTGTGCTGTCAAGTCATAGCTGACTTATGGCAACCCCACAGAATTTTCAAGGCAACAGACTTTCAGAGGTGGTTTGCCATTGCCTGTCTCCATGTCCCGACCCTGGTAGTCCTTGGAGATCTCCCATCCACATTCTAACCAGGGCCGACCCTGCTTAGCTTCTCAGATCTGATGAGATCAGGCTAGCCTGGGCCTATCCAGGTCAGGGAGGATTCCAGATAGTGGATTATTATTCCCATTTTGTGATTCTGGTTTGCAGGGGGAAAGCAAAGTGTAGTGACATAACAGCAAACAGTGTAAGTGGAAATCATTTGTTAGCTTGCTGGGGGGCAGGCGGGCATGCCCTTTGCTTGTTTCAGTCAGGCAGTCTCCTGATGGTCCATCCCTCCCACCTGACCTTGTATACAGGCCAGTGGGACAGACAGTAGTGGGTGGAAATTATGTCAGCTGATTAAATGTCCACCCCTTCCCCCCCCAAAAAAAGCTCCTGGGAGTACCAACCGGCAGCCTGGCACTCCTAGGGGTGGGGAACATTTATGTGCCTGATTACCAGGTCTTGTTTATATAGTGGCCAACCATGGTTTGTTCTTACATCTGAACTGTGCCTTAGAGTCAGAGTGGCAAGGAGTGTCAGAGAGGAAGACAAAGGGAAATAGCAAGGAAAAAAAGAAGCTATTCTAGAAGGACACTATTACCACCCTTCAATCTCTTTTCATTTTCGATGGCCTGGGCCAATAGTCCTTTATTTTGCATGTGGGATTGTCATCTCTTTTCTGGCAGCGTGTTATCAGTGCTTGGTTTCTTGGTGATCATTTTCTGTTTTAAAATTTAAAATTCCCAACCAGAGAGGCATTCACATCAGGGTGGATTTGATTTAAATCAAATCGATTTAAATCATTATTGAAATCACGATTTAAATCGCTATTCAGAAAGACTAGATTTAAATTATGGTTTTCTACATAAAGACGGAGTAGTCTGTTCAAAAGGTTTCACTTTCATTTTGACTGCTTGCCCCTCTCTCCCCACACTTAGCTCCTTGTGCAGTTATATTCCACTCCAAACAATCTTCTGTTCATTGAACTTCTTGAAACGTAGTGCTTAAGAGGTAAGGGGTTGATTCTGTGTACATAGATTTGCAAAGGAACAATGGGATTAATGTCTTTTTCTCAACTCTATGTTTATTTTATAACATTTTTGCTGTGAAGAAGAGTCATGTTATCTCTGCAGACACAAATTCACAGTTTTGAGAACTGCAGAACCAAGCATCTGTGATATTCTAGGTCAAGGGTGGGGAACCTTTTTCCTGCCAAGGGCCATTTGCTCATTTATAACATCATTCGGGGGCCATAACCAGGTGTAGATCTCCCAGCATGGGGGGGAGAGGCTAGGGTTGCCAGGTCTCCAGCCACCACCTGGAGGTTGGCGACCACAGGGGAGGCCACGCAGAGTAGGCCTGGAGGGCACACACCCTCCCCCCTCCCACCCCCCTCCCAGGCGGGAGGGCAGCTAGCGGTGGGCCCCTAGCAAACGAGGCGCCAGGGGGGAGCAGCCCGCAGCCGATCCTCAGAGAAGGAAGGAAGGGAGGAAGGAAGGAAAACAGAGAAATGGAGGGGGAGAAAAGGACGGAAGGAGACAGACAAAGAAAGAGACGAGGGGGAGAAAGGAGAAAGAGTGACAGAAAAAGAGGAAGAGAGAAAAGCCTTCCCCCCACATACACACACCCGCCGGCCCCACCAAACGAGGCCCCAGGCTCCCCGCCTCCCCCAACACACACACACGGCAGCACACTCAGCCCCGCGCGACCGGGCCCCAGCCTCCACGCCCCCCACCCCCCCACCCCAAGTCCACAAAAGGCCCTCTAAGCCCAATCGGCTCCCGCGTGCATGTTCCGCCGCCAGGAGCTACCGGCCTCTCCCCCCCTCGCCGCTTGACAGGCAGCGAGAGGGGCTTACAGTGTGCCGTGGCGTTCCTGCATGCCGTGACTGTAGGGGACAGCCTTGGGGGAAGCGTCCCTCCCCCTCCCCCTCCTCTCGCCGACCAACAGTCGACAAGAGGAGATCCAAAGGGCGCCGTGGCCCCAGGAACAGCCTTGGGGAGGGCCCCGCTGAGCTGCGCCTCCGCGGCTGGACCCTAGAGCTCCCTAGGGCTACTGAAAATTTCCTTGGGGAGTGCATATGGCCCCCGGGCCAGATGTTCCCATCCCTGTTCTAGGTAGAAAAAATGCCCAAAATAATCTTACAGAAACCTTTGGAAGAGCACGACATTGTGAATGGATTAATGGAATTCATTTACCAAAAAAAGTAAACTTTGCATGAATATACAGCTCCATGTTACATAATTAAAAACTAATCCTTATTTCATGATGAATAACCTTTGGACTATAATGTAACTTTAGATAGGTTTTTCCTCAAAAAGCATTTTATTTAAAAATCTGATTTTTAAATTTAAAAAAATCATTGATTTTTATCCACCCTGGTTCACATTGGCAGCTTTAGGCTGCAATCCTAAGGACACTTTCCTTGGAGTAAGCTTCACTGAACAATGTAGGTCTTACTTTTGAGTAGACCTGCTTAGGATTGCTCCCTCAGCATTTCAATGTTAGCATCTGTACTATTGTAGGTTACTTTTGGTTAGGTGAATAGGATAATACATGTTTAAACTGTGAATTGGGAAAAAGAATGTTTCAAAAATACCAATGATAAGTAGTGAAATGTATTATTGGAGCCTAGTTAGAGAGCTTTTTCAAGATGATTGGTGATGGAAAGTGCCATCCACTTGACTTATGGCAACCATGTAGGGTTTTTCAGGCAAGAGATGTTTAGTGGTGTTTTGCCATTGCCTGCCTCTGCATAGCAACCCTGGACTTCTGTGGTAGTCTCCCATTTGAATAGTAACTATGGCCATCCCTGTTTAACTTCTGAGATATGACGAGATCAGGCTAGTATGGGCCATCCAGGTCAGGATCAAGATTCTTATAAGTAGGGATACCAATAGGACTGGAGAAAAATGCCCTTTCCCTTTGTGTGTGTGTGTGTATGTGTGTGCCATCAAGTCATAGCTGACTTATGACGACCCAGTAGGGTTTTCAAGGCAAGAGATGTTCAGAGGTGGTTTGCCATTGCCTGCCTCCGCCTGGGCTGAGAGAGTTCTGAGAGAACTGTGACTGGTGCAAAGTCACCCCGCAGGCTTCATGTGGAGAAGTGGGGAATTGAACCCGGTTCTCCAGATTAGAGTCTGCCGCTCTTAACCACTACACCACGCTGGCTCTCTCCTGCCCCTTTAGTAGAGGTTTAATGGGATGTTTGACCAGGTGATGTTATTGAAAAACTGAGCTGCCCATTTCCATACACTATGCCTTTATTAAAGGGACAGGAATTACACCCATTTGCAACCTTAATTACAAGTATACAGTAACACAAAAGGGAATGTGAATCAACTTTAATAGTCATCAGCAGTATAAGAAAGTCAATTTCTCCATGGATATGAATAAATGAAAACCCTTGATTTTGGGATAGAAAGCAGCAAGTGACCAACATACGTGATTTAGTTCTGATGCCATTGAGTAGTCCCACTATCTGTAAATGTTTCCCATTGAAAGAATTTGTAGCAAAAATATAACTCTCCATGAATCAAGGTGATGAAACTGATCTCTGTATTTGGAGTCATATAGAAATGCAGTGTAAATTCCTGTCAAACTGCAAATTGCTTCCCATTTGCTCTGATTAGCACGAATCTCTCTTGCTTTATGATTTTATCTTTTATTGCCACAGCAAGTGACAATGTTAATTTTAATGGGATGAATGGTAAAGTGCTGGAGAGCGCATTACAGTCAGTGAACAATAAACATCTTGCACCCTAGGCAAGACTTTAATTTACTGCTGTCATCCTCTTTCGTCAGGCTACATTATTAAGGAAATATAAAATCTGACCATTTTAATTATTTCTCAGAGAGATGAAAGGGGAGAAGGTGTCCAGGCTGGCAACTGGGAGTCAGGCTGGAAGTAGGGCTTCTGGGCAGTCTAAGGCAGCTCAGTCTATACTCTTATGAATAACCAGGTTAGAGTCAGGACTATGTGGACTCCTTTGCAGTTGACTTCAATGGACTTAGAAGGGTGTAAATCTGTTTAGTATTGTACCGCAGGACACCTGATCCTACTGGTTTTGGTACACCCAGTGGTCCTTGCAGCAATGGCATTAGCGGAGCAGTGGAAACCAAGCCAGCAGTTCCCTCTGCCTGCAGGCTGTGCCAGTAGTGTAGGAAGTTAGGCACTTGATTGAAGCTGCTGCTATGGGGAGATTGCAGTTCATACTCTTCGTATTGTTATTGTTGAATTAAATACATATTTGCATTCCCCAAAACTCAGTAAATTCCATTGGCCTTCTTAGGATGCGTAAGCCTTCAACTGGCTGGAGAACTGTAGTCAAAGCTTCTAATAATTAGAAAAGCCTTTTTAAAACCCACACACTATAGGATTTTTATTTTTTTATTTTTCCAAATAATTGTTTTGATACCTAAATAATCAAATATTTCATCATATATCACCATTTGGGGTATGGTTAAGTTCTGCTCACTGTTAGGGCAACAAAGCAAGAACCATCTAAATACGTTGCAAGGTTATTGCGGGGTTAAAAGTTTCAGGTACGGTAATATGTATACTGAGTAGCACCACTTACAGGGCCATCCTAAGCAGAGTCACACCCTTCTAAGTCTTGGATTTAGAAGGGTGTAACTCCTTTACACATACATTGTTCTTTCTGTGGCAATATATTGTCAAACAATACTTCCCTTTGTAGAGTTCAGAGTTGGCTTCTGTTTAGTGCTCTGTGAAATATTGCACTTTCTAGAATAGAGAATTTGCAGGCCTAGGGGATGGGGCAAAGAATTTGGAATCTCAGTGCAAAATATTGTACAGAGGTCTTTGAACTCAGGGCATAGCACAAACATAAGAATGAACTTAAGTGGACTTGGAGTAGTTATTTTGACCGATGAATTCAGGAAAATGACGAGAATAGAGACAATAAACGGTATTGAAATGTTTTTGGCTTACTGCAACTCAATCCTGTCAGAGCTAAGCTTAGAAAATTCAGTTGATTTCTATAGGCTTATGCATGCCTAACTGCTTAGGTTTGTATTCGTAACTTTTTTGTTATTGGGAAGAACAGACATTCTTGTTGTTAACATACTTCCATATTAAGCCATGCTGTATCTGAAGTGCCTTAGCAAATGAACTTTATTCTTTACCTTCATCCTTTTGAGAGATGTTTGGATGACTTTTGTGAACTCTGCTCTACTTCCGTCCAAACCATCAGCTGTCTGCTGTATTCCTATACCTAACTGCTGACCAAATGCCATGAAATCTTATGGCTCCTTGTCTTAGGTCTGTCGTTACTTTTTTGATGTTTAATGGGACATCTAGGCTGATGAGCAGATTGGTTTCCTTTCATCAGTGGCTAATTTGAATCCAAGTAATCTTTTGAATGTACTGAATTGTTAATGCTTTTGTAAGGGCCTATTTATAAATCCAACCCTTTGCAGTTTTCACTAAAAAATCAAGTGGCTATCCATTGAAACCTAGGTTATTCTTTTAATGTTGAATGCACTCCTTCCATATTTAAAACATGATCAGTTTTGCTTTTACAGTGATCAGTTTTGAATGTACTGATTCATAATGTCCTAATTTTGCAAAATATGTCTTCAGGATAAATTGTACATTGCAAGTTCACCCGAAAATATTCTTAACTAAGCTTTTAAAGACTTTTTAACTAAGCTTTTAAAGTATAAATATATACTATATATACTTTATGTTGTACTCTTTAAGTGGATTTCAATATAGACATTTTAATTTAAGTTTGTTATTTAGAGATTCAGCTTCTTCACCTTTCTGTAGAAGCAGAATATGGATCTGCTTCAACTCCAAAAGAAAAAAAATATCAACATTAAACAGAAAAGTTTTCTGTAGTCTTTTAAACAGACATCTAAAAGATAGGCCTTACAATGCTTCTTAAAGGTGCTCATGCTTAGACTGTGGCCAATCTCCATAAGTGGATGCTCCGTACCTGAGGATAGACTCACAGTGCATTCCTAAGGAGAGTTACTCCATTCTAAGCCCATTCATTTCAATGGGCTTAGACTGGAGTAACTCTCCTTAGGAATGCACTGTTAAACTTCAGTCTGTGAGAGATCCCCCTCTCTGAGTTTGCTTCTCCAAATCAGTTGCTCAGACGTTGATACAGAAACAATCGATTTATTGAAGCCTTCAGGAGATGAGACAGGCACAGGTAGAAAGTTGCAAGTGAGGGGCTATACGGGTTTACAGAATATATTGACTCCAGGGCACTGGGGCACTGGGGTTCACACTTATTGTTATGGGAAGTTACAAGCTTGGCATAATACAAAACATCAGACAGATCCCAGGAAGTCTGGGCGGCTATCACACTTCCAAGGCCGCATCGGCCTGAGGGAGTACTGGCAGGAAGAACAGCGGGGGGGGGGGAAGATACATGGGCCATCAGGCCTGGCGCCTGAGACCAGAAGGTGTGAACTGCTTTTACGAGTTCACTGATAACACAGCAGGTGATGGAAAGCAGAGACACAAAGACAGAGACCCTCACATTCTGCCCCCCTTAAGGCCCCCCCCCGGGGTCCCCGAGAGGACGAGGCTTATCGGGATAAGCAAGGTGGAATTCCCGGACTAAGCGAGGAGCCGCCATGTGGGGTGCGGCCACCCATTCGTCATGAGCGGAGCCAAGGTTTTTCCAGCGAACAAAGTAAAACAGTTTCCCTTTCTTCCATTTGGAGTCTAAAACCTTGGATATTTCCAAATGGGTGTCCCCTCCTACTACGGTAGGAATCTCGTGTGCGGGAGGGGGGTGGAACTGGGGGGCTGCCACATAGGGTTTGAGGAGGCTTATATGAAAGACTGGATGGACTCCTTTCAGAGTTTTTGGGAGGTCCAGTTCCACAGTAACCTCGTTGATTACTCTGGTAATGGGGAAAGGTCCCACATAACGGTCGCTCAGTTTTTTGCAGGGGCGAAGAGAGCGGAGGTTTTTGGTGGACAGATAGACTTGCTCCCCCACCTTGAGTTCCCATCCCGGAGACCGGTGTTTGTCTGCTTGTTCCTTGTACTTGCTTTTTGCCCTTTCCAGATTTTTGAGCAACCATGGCCAGGTGGATTTAACCACCTGAATCCACTCCTGAAGGTCAGGGGTAGACTGGAGCTCTGGCGAGACGGGGGCAGAACCGAAAGGGCCGAAACCCGTCCCGTATATAACTTGGAAGGGACTAAAGCCGGTAGAGGAATGAGGCGCATTGTTATACGCATATTCGGCAAATGGCAGCAGGTCGACCCAGTCGTCCTGGTGGAAATTTACATAGCAACGCAAATAACATTCTACCACCGCATTTACTCGTTCTGTTTGACCATCCGTTTGGGGGTGATAGGCGGAAGAAAGGCCCTGCTCTTCCACTCCCATTAACTTTAGGAAGGCCCGCCAGAATTTGGCAACAAACTGGACCCCCCGGTCGGAGAGGACCTTCCTCGGGATCGAGTGTAGCCTGAGGACGTGTGTGATGAACAGTTTAGCTAAGCCCTGGGCTGAAGGAAGGCCTGCACATGGAACGAAGTGAACCTGTTTGGAAAAGAGGTCTGTGATAACCCAAAGAACCGTTTTTCCCCGACTCGGAGGTAGGTCGGTGATAAAATCCATGGCGATGACTTCCCAGGGACGGGAGGGGCTCTCAAGCGGTTTGAGAAGCCCTGGGGGTTTTCCCATCCGTTTCTTGGCTGTGGCGCAGGTGGGGCAGCTGCGCACATACAACTCTACATCAGATCTCATACCGGGCCACCAGAATTGTCTTCGAACCAGGTGAAGCGTTTTTATGAAACCAAAATGACCCGCTAGCCTGGCACCATGTACAAGTCCCAATACTTCCTTGCGAAGAGAGGAGGGGACGTACAGTTTCCCCCCTTGCACCCACCAAGTGTTGGTACTTTCCAGACCAGTGGGGAGGAGATGATGCTCCTCCTCCTGCAAGGAGGCGTCCCGGAGTCGCTGTTGGAAGGCTTCCGGGATGCCTTTGAGTGTAGGGGGGGTCTCCGGTGGTCGGGCTTGGGACCGGGTGGTGACGGCTAAGCTAGGAACTTCCCCTCGCTGCTCGGGAGTGAACAGGGAGTCGACTGGGCGATCGAAATCGTTGCGATACTGGGGAAGTCGTGACAAAGCGTCGGCTAGGGCATTTTCTTTGCCAGGGACATGTCTGAGAGTGAACCGGAACTTAGCGAAAAATTGGGCCCACCGAACCTGTTTGGCATTGAGTTTTCTAGCCCCCTTGAGGGCCTCAAGATTCTTGTGATCGGTACACACTTCGAATGGCAGTTCGGCCCCTTCCAAGAAGTGTCGCCATATGGTAAGGGCATGTTTGACCGCTGCTGCCTCCTTCTCCCAAATGGCCCAGTTGATTTCAGACTGGGAAAACTTCTTGGAGAAGTAGGCGCATGGTCTCAACCGTCCCCCCTCATCCCTCTGCAATAGGGCCCCGCCCATGGCTACATCCGAGGCATCCACTTGCACCACAAAAGGCTTGGTGCAATCTGGGTGAGCCAAAACGGGTTCGGATGAAAAAAGTAGCTTCAAACGTTCAAAAGCTAGCTGGCACTGGGGGGACCATTGCAAACGGGCTGAGGGAAGCGCGGCGCTAGCCCCCTTGTCCTTGGTACGCAACAGGGCAGTGAGGGGAAGCGCAACTTGGGCAAAGTTAGGAATGAAGTTCCGGTAAAAATTGGCAAACCCCAAAAACTGCTGAAGTTGGCGGCGGGTAGTGGGGGGTTCCCAGTCCCGCACTGCCTGGACCTTGGCGGGGTCCATTTCCAACCCTTGGTGGGAGATCACATACCCCAGAAATGTAATGGAGGGTTGGTGGAATTCACATTTGGACACCTTAGCATACAGTTTGTGCTCCCGCAGCCGCTGGAGCACCTCTCGCACTAGGCGCACATGGTCTTCCATGGTTTCAGAGTAAATAAGGATGTCATCGAGAAATACCACCACCCCCCGAAACAGCAAATCATGCAAAACCTCATTAATTAATTGCATAAAGACACTCGGAGCCCCCGAAAGTCCGAACGGCATGACTAGGTACTCAAACATCCCAAAACAACTGGAAAAGGCCGTTTTGGGTTCGTCTCCTTCTTTGATGCGAATGCGGTGGTAGGCTTCTACCAAGTCCAGTTTGGTGAAGATTCGGCCCTCCTTTAATTGTGCTAGAAGGTCAGGAATAAGAGGGAGGGGGTAAGCATTAGACTGGGTGACTGCGTTCAGTCTGCGAAAGTCAATACACAGTCTTAAATCTCCCGTCTTTTTCTTTACAAAGAAAGCTGGGGCTGAATAAGGAGCCTTGGAGGGGCGTATGAAACCCCTCGCCAGATTGACATCCAGATAGTCTCGCAACACTGTCTTTTCACTAGGGCTCATGGGGTAAACCTTTCCCTTAGACAGTTTGCCTTCCCCTACAATCTCGATGGCACAGTCCGTTTCTCTGTGGGGAGGCAGTTCGTCGCACTCTCTAACATCAAAAACATCAGTAAATTGCGAGTACTCAGAGGGTAATTGAGGAGAGACTGGGGCGGGGGACCCTACCAGTGCGGCGGCTGGAGTCCTGAGTACCCGTTCCTTGTCATGCAACCCACAGGGGTTTTCGGGGAAGGAAAGCACCCGTTTAACCCAATCAATGGAGGGATTGTGCCCCCTTAACCAGTTCATCCCTAACACCACAGGGGTTACAATAGGGGCGATAGTGAAATACAACCGTTCCCAATGTTCCCCCACGGACATAATCACGGCTGCAGTTCTGTGGGTCACCGGGCCCCGTTTAAAGTCACTCCCGTCCATTTGGGAAAAACGGAGGGGTCCCGGAAGCCGCTTGCGCCGGACACCCAACTTCTTGGCAGTTTCCTCATTTATCATGGTGCGGGCACACCCCGAGTCGACCAACGCGGGGACCTCTAACGGGGGACCCCCTTTGGGTAGGGACAGATGGACACGCACAAATACATTGTCCTCTTGGGCGCTTACCATCGGTGGAGCTCCTTGCACAACGATAGGGACGGTCTGCTGCGGAGCCCCCTCTACAGCAGACCGACGGCGTTTTTTGCCGGCTGTTCCCACTCTTCCTCCTCGCTGGAAGAGGGGGACGGGGTAGTGGCCTCCGGGGAGCCGTCCGAATCAAAGACGGTATTTGTAATCCGGGACCCCGATGGGACCGTAGAGTCGGATGCCCCATCCTGGGGACGTGCGTGGAGAGCGGAGGGTGCGCCGGAGCGCCGGCTCAGTGGTCCACTTCTGCGGCGAGGCTGGCTGTCGGCGGCCGGTTTCGTCGGCTCGGCCTGGGTTTGGCGGGGAGGGGTCGGACGGCCTGAGCGAGAGGGGCATTGCGATGCAAAGTGACCCTTTCCCCCGCAGATCAGGCAGACGCCGGCCTCGAACCGCTTGCGGCGTTCCGCGGCCGAGAGGACCCCGCCACCCCCTTGCCGGAGTTCCCGGCCACGGTCACCCCGGGGCCTGGGGTCTCGCCCAATCCGTTGCTTGGACAAGTTCAGGAGTTGTTTGCGATTCTCGATGTCAGCAGCATGGCGAACCCAACCTTCCACATCCGGGGGGTTCCCTTGCATGAAGGCCCAATGTTGGAGGTCTGGGTTGAGACCCTCCCTGAAACATTGTACCAAGGTAGCCTCACTCCAGTCCAGAATTCGGCTAGCCAGTGACTGGAACTCACTTGCATACTGCGCCACCGACTTAGTCCCTTGGCGCAGTTGCATCAGGGAGGCTTTAGCCCGCTCACCTAGAGTCGGGTCCTCAAAACGGTTTCGGAGTGCTACCATGAACTCGTCCAGGGTTCGCAGCACCGGCGAGCGGAGTTCATACTGCAACACCATCCAGGCAGCCGCCTCCCCTTGCAGTAAGGAAGCCACGTACTGCACCCGGGACTCCTCAGAAACGAAGGTTCGGCCTTGTTCCCGCATAAAAATGTCTACTTGGACCATAAAAAAGGTCAACTGGTCTCCCGACCCGTCATACGTGACTTTCAGGTCCCGACGGGCCGGGGGGGCAGGGGTTGCGGGCGGAACTACTGGCGCCCCGTCTGGGGGAGCACCGGCTGGAGGTTGCAATTTCAGCGCATCTAGGGTCGTGGCCATCTCACCCATTACGCGTTGCATGATCTCCATCTGTTCCTGCATAGCCCGGCGGTCTTCCTGCCACTGCTTTCGTTCTTCCTCCATGAGGGCCTCTTTGCGGGCCGGGTCCCCTTCGAGTCCCGTGCTGGGGAAGGCCAACCGGCGATCCTTCGCCGCAGTCCGCGAGAGCGACCAGCCCTTGGGAGAGTCCAGCCAATAAGTGAGCCCCCGGGGACGTCCGTCCCGATCTTGGTCGGGGGCGCGACCCTTCGGTTTCTTTGGCTTGGCTCCCTCCTCTTTAGGGTCCGGCTTCTCCGGCTCGTCCGGTTCCTTGGGGGCATCGGGGTTAGGGGTGGTGTCCTCGTCGGCTGACATTCTGTCCAAAGCGGTACAGCTGCAGTCCGAGAGGCAAGGACTTGCAACTTAATGTGAGAGATCCCCCTCTCTGAGTTTGCTTCTCCAAATCAGTTGCTCAGACGTTGATACAGAAACAATCGATTTATTGAAGCCTTCAGGAGATGAGACAGGCACAGGTAGAAAGTTGCAAGTGAGGGGCTATACGGGTTTACAGAATATATTGACTCCAGGGCACTGGGGCACTGGGGTTCACACTTATTGTTATGGGAAGTTACAAGCTTGGCATAATACAAAACATCAGACAGATCCCAGGAAGTCTGGGCGGCTATCACACTTCCAAGGCCGCATCGGCCTGAGGGAGTACTGGCAGGAAGAACAGCGGGGGGGGGGGGGGGAAGATACATGGGCCATCAGGCCTGGCGCCTGAGACCAGAAGGTGTGAACTGCTTTTACGAGTTCACTGATAACACAGCAGGTGATGGAAAGCAGAGACACAAAGACAGAGACCCTCACACAGTCGTTTGAAAATGACATGTGGATGGTATCCTTAAGAGGATAACCTTCATTGATCTTGAAAATTGCTGTGGAATTTATGGGATGAGGCAGGCTGTGAATCATGTTATGCCAAACTGTGGTGGCTTTTATAATTTAAATTATCTGCATTTATTCTTGTGGGGACAGGGGAGGAGAGGAGCCAGTGTAGATACTGGACGGTTGATGCAGTGTCTTCGCAATTTTGTCCATCTCAGGGGATGGTTTTCTCCAAATGGCAGATGATCTTACACACAAGCTGAAAAGGTGGATACTTTTCATGGGCTGCTCTGTACAGCACATATTGATACAGTCAAGTCTTGAGCTAAGTGAGATATGAATAGTGGCAGCCAGATAACTCTATGATAGAAAGATGCATGGAATTCTTCATAAGTGGAGGAGGTAGGAAGTGCTCTTCTGAAATCCTGTATCAAGGATATGTGCCTGAGTTAAAGAGGAGGTTGAACTCATCTTTGATAGGAAACTAAAGCTCCTAGACCAGCATTATGGCCCCTAACTTCAGTCTTTGTCAAGGCTCCTTGAATAAACACAAATTTATTTGTGTAAATGTTAACCGTTGTGACTGTGCTTAAATAGAATTTTCAGGAATAAACTTTTAAATAGCTGATGTGCTAATTAAGCCATGTCAGGGAACTGCTTATAATTCAGCCAGCCATCACTATCCGCTGGTCACTTCCCACGCTGAAACTTTATGCTGCAGTTGTTTAAAATGGAGCGTAATGAGGGTGAAACAATCATTGCATGAAGCATTCTTAATGGTGGATTGCTTGATTTCGTCTATTACCCTTTCTTCCCAACTGCCAATTCCCAATTGTTGCATCTTGCACTAAGGGCTAATTCTCACAGCCGCCTCTGTTATGACAGTAGTCTACAGGCCTTGTTCACAGTTATGTGTGAGTTGACCCTTTGTCTGCAATTCCAGTTATATATAACAATGTACATCTTCTTACAGTATAAGTAGCCTTGAGCACAAGGAAATATGGGATACAAATTCTTGAACAAGTAAAAGTGAATGCTTGAGAGACCCCACTTAGAGTTATGTGCAAAAATTCACTCTACACCAGTGAAAACTGGTGTTCAGGCAGTAGGGCTTCTGAAAGTGGAGCAGTTCACAAACAAGTATATTAGATGTTAACTCACTTTTAGGGGGGGGGGTAACATTATCTTAGCTTTTTTCTGGCAAAATTTGAAAGCCAGCTATGCTAGCAGTCGTTTTCCACCTCTGCCCTTCCTGCCTTGTGTATTTCTCACCACAGTCACTTATAGCTTTGCTAAGAGAAGAAGGGGGAAAAGGTGATTTGGATGGTGTAGAAAATGCAGATATTTTTAAAAAGGGT
This sequence comes from Euleptes europaea, assembly GCF_029931775.1. Lineage (NCBI taxonomy): Eukaryota > Metazoa > Chordata > Lepidosauria > Squamata > Sphaerodactylidae > Euleptes > Euleptes europaea. The sequence goes on from NC_079314.1 coordinate 22,756,414, forward strand.
TATTAATTTCAAAAAGCAAGTTCAAACATGCAGTTTGCCCCTAGGTAAACGGCCCTGCTGTGGCATTAGAGAAGAAAGCACGTTGTTTGCAGGCAGGATGAACATGTAGAGTTTCTAAATATTTATTTGCGGCTTGAGGCCAGGTAGCTCCTAGAGGGCAAGGCTGAGATATCTGTTTGTTGCTTTGGGGTAATATTTTCAACCAATGTCTCTGAGAAAGAGAACGGTGCAAAGAGCAAGAACGTGAAGGATACAAAACAGGTTTTTCTGAAGTCCTATTGATTTCAATTGAGTATAATTAATGCAGTGAGCCTGATACAGTTCCTGAACTTAAAAGAAAAGAGGAAGACCCAACAAGAGATAGATTGACTCAATAAAGGAAGCCACAGCCTTCAGTTTGCAAGATAGGACATTTTGGAGGACTTTCATTCATAGGGTCGCCATGAGTCGGAAGCGACTTGACGGCACTTAACACACACACACATTGATTTCAATTGAGTATGATTCATGCAGTGAGCCTGATACAGTTCCTGAACTTAAAAGAAACATTTTAAATCCTCTTTATCTTTCAAACAGCAGGCTGTTAAAGAGCAGTTGTTTCATCATACCATCCTATTATTGTTAAGGAAGCTCAGGCTTCTGTAACTTCATCATACGGAAACTCTATGATTACTTTGTAAAAAGTAGAGGTCCTGACTTTGACCTCTATGGCTACAGTAAAAATGACTCATTTTTCAAGACAGAGACAGAACAATCCTATGCAGGTTTGCTCAGAAGTAACTCACATTTTATCAGTGGGGTTTATTCCCAGTTAAGTGTGCATAGGTTTGCACTGATAGCAATGTGAGCGAAGTGTGTTATTTCTTATGATAGTAAAACTACATTATCTCCACATCCCACATATGCAGACTTAAAGAATAATAATAATTTTTTATACCCTGGTTTTCTCTGCCTTCAAGGGGTCTCAGAGCAGCTTACAGTCACCTGCCCTTTCCCTCCCCACAACAAACACCTTGTGAGGTAGGTGGGGCTGAGAGAGTTCTGAGAGAACCATGACTAGCCCAAGGTCACCCAGCAGGCTTCATGCGTAGGAGTGGGGAAACAAACCCAGTTCACTAGGTTAGAGTCTGCCGCTCATGTGGAGGAGTGGGGAATCAAACCTGGTTCTCCAGGTTAGAGTCCTCTGCTCTTAACCACTACACCACACTGAATATTTGCCAAGATCTGCCTTGAACTACTGTGAGTGGTGGGAAAGGTGAATAAATATTTTGATAAATAATTGAAGATCATCCTAGCAGAGGGATGCTTTTGATTTGTAGACACATTGTGAATTAGAGATGATAACTCTCTAGACTTGCATTGTATGTTTCTTGTTTAATTTCTCTGCAGCAAACTGATCATCAAGAGCTGGCCCTCCTTGTTAACATGGGAAGTCCTTAAGCTAATGTCCATAATCATCACTTTATCAAGGGTTGTCAACAGACTGCAGAAAAAAAATGTCCTGCTCCCTTAATATAAGCGTGGTGGTGGAAAGTGCTGTCAAGTCGCAGCTGACTTTGGACAGCTCGGTAGGGTTTCAAAAGACAAATAGAAGTGGTTTGCCATTGCCTGCTTCTGTGTAGCAACCCTTGGTGGGCTCCCATCCAAGTACTGGGTTGAATCCAGTTTGGTTTCTGACATCTGATGAAATCCGGCTAGTGTGGGCTATCCAGGTCAGGGCAAATCTTAATGAGATGTTATTTACCAGGTAGTATTACTTAGCTCTGTGCCATGAAGCTTAACCTGCCCATTTTCACATGTTAAGCAGCAGGAGATTTTTGTCTCTAGGTGTTGGTAACCCTGTCTTTTTCACTGATGTATTCTATGGAAAGGTGATTTGGCAACATTGCATAGTGCTAATCTCAGGAAAGTTGCCCCCCACACGCCCAACCTGGCAAAGAGTTCCCAGTAAAGGAGCAAGACGAAGCTTTCATAAGAATATAACATAAGAACATAGGAAAGGCTGTGCTGGATCAGACCAAGGTCCATCAAGTCCAACAATCTGTTCACACAGTGGCCAAACAGGTGCTTCTAGGTAGCCCACAAACAAGACAACTGCAGCAGAATTATCCCGCCTGTGTTCCACAGCACCTAATATAATAGGCATGCTCCTCTGATCCTGGAGAGAATAGGTATGCATCATGACTAGCATCCATTTTAACTAGTAGCCATGAATAGCCCTCTCCTCCATGAACATGTCCACTCCACCTGCGAGGTGTAGTGGTTAAGAGCGGTGGTTTGGAGCGGTGGAGTCTGATCTGGAGAACCGGGTCTGATTCCTCACTCCTCCACATGAGTGGTGGAGGCTAATCTGGTGAACTAGATTTGTTTCCCCACTCCTACACACAAAGCCAGCTGGGTGACCTCGGGCAAGTTACAGCTCTGTTAGAGCTCTCTCAGCCCCACTTACCTCACAGAGTGTCTGTTGTGGGGAGGGGAAGGGAAGGTGATCGTAAGCTAGTTTGAGTCTCCCTTAAGTGGTAGAGAAAGTCGGCATATAAAACCATTTCTTCTCCTTCTCTTCCTCCTCCCCTTGTTAAAGCCTTCCAAGTTGAAAACCATCACCACATCCTGGGGCAGGGAGTTCCACAATTTAACTATGCGTTGTGTGAAGAAATAATTCCTTTTATCTGATGATCATGTATGATCCCACTTCCAACAAAGGGTGTTAGGAGAGAGGTTTTGTAATTAGGCAAGTAGGAACATTACTGAAAGAACAATTACTGAAGCTCTCTGTGATAGCAACGTACTTCCCATATCTTTTGTGCTGTAGCACAGTGGTCCTTGTCTGGGGGACCACGTGAACACAGATCACCTCCTTTCTCACTTGGGAGCAATATCAAGAAAATATATTAACAATTAGATGGACCAATTATTACGAAGTATTGCAGTTGTATTTGTTTGGATTTTGCTGTATAAGCAGCACTTGTAGCAGGTTTTTCTGCTGTTTATTGTCACCTCTATAAAGATATACCCAAGGACCAATTCTAAAACAGGTTTACGGAGAAAGAAATCTCATTTTATTCAGTGGAGATTACATTCAGGGAGGTGTTCTTAGGGTTGCATGTCCAGTCTAGCAAGACAGTCAGTGCACAAAAATAGGCTTTGCCATTTGCAACGCCATTCCAAATTGGTTCATATCTGTGCAGTTTCTGCGCCATGTGGTGTACCACTGAACAGATGGTTGGCACCATCAAGTTACAAGGGAGACCATAAAACTGCTAACAACTTCTGAAATAGTGTGTTTTAATGTGACACACACTTAATTCTTCCTTTTTAACAGTGTTAGGTGAATGTTTTTACCAACATAAGGTCTTAGTAACACCTAGTAAATTCAGCAGAGGTGCTGTGACTCCCATGTCTGAGTTCCCCTGTAGTGACCCTGATAGATAGATCAAGTAGAATTCCTGGAAATAAATCTGTTTGTTGTATTATCAGGCATTGCTTTTTACTTTAACTTTTCTTTGATTACTTTCATCAAAAGGTAACTACCGTATATACTCGGGTATAAGCCGACCCGAGTATAAGCCGAGGTGCCTAATTTCCCCCCCAAAATGGGGAAAAATTAGGCACCCACGTATAAGCCGAGGGGGAAATGCACCCCCCCCGCAGGCTTACCTGACCCGGCTCCAGGCGCGCAGGCAGGCGGTGGCGGCAGCTGCTGCCCCCTCCCTGCGCGCAGGAGGCCCCGCAGGGCCAGCTGGCAAGCGGGAGGACCGGCCCGGGGGGGGAGAAACCGCCGCCGCCGCGCAGAAGGCGCGATCACGCAAAAGGCGCAATCGGGTGGGGTGGGGTCGGGGGGAAGAAACCGCCGCCGCTGCGCAGAAGGCGCAATCAGGTGGGGGGGGAAGAAGCCGCCACCGCCGCCGCGCAGAAGGCGCTATCGGGTGGGGGGGGAGAAGACGGGACAGCCCGCCCATCAGCTGGCCGGCGGGAGCGCGCTGGGAGAGGGCCCGGCAGGCGAATTACCGTATTGACCTGAGTATAAGCCGAGGTGAGTTTTTTAAGCCAAAAATCATGGCTAAAAAAACTCGGCTTATACTCGAGTATATACGGTAATAAGGATTGTTATGTCTGAACTCCAAATTTAGAATTGCTGATTTGGGAAATATGCATAGCAGACAGGAAACTCGGGCAAGTACTGATTGGGCTATTCTGCTCAGCACCCAGGAGCATGTGCTGACTGCAAAATATAGAAATTGAGAGAGACAGCGCTGTTATCTTATCTCCTTAGGCATAAAGCCATTCTGATTGAAGTTTGATGAACTAATCAGTTAATATCTTTACCCAGCAATTAGAAAAGTACTAGATCAGTGGTAAACTCCAACATGTGCAACCGTCTCTGCCCCATCACCTTGCCCTTTTAATCAGCGGTCTGTGGGGAACCTGACTTTCTTTCCTCCCTTTTCCTGCACCCGGTTATGCATACTTTTGATTGAGGCCATCCATCCCGTCTCGTGCATGCCACCCATCTATTTCTCCAGCATGTCCATCTTAGTGTCTGGATATTTTTCCCTCATCATAGAATCATAGAGTTGGAAGGGACCACCAGGGTCATCTAGTCCAACCCCCTGTACAATGCAGGAAATTCACAACTGCCTCCCCCCCTGCATCCCAGTGACCCCTACTCCATGCCCAGAAAATGGCCAAGATGCCCTCCCTCTCATGAACTGCCTACTCTTGCTTTCTCTTCCTTTCCTCTTGAGCTGGCATATGATCCATTTGTGACCAGGCTTCATCATCCCAAGCACAATATGATAAAATATTACAGTGTAATATATCTAAGGTCATTAGTGATAAACCTAAACAAGCCAAAGAAGGCCCATTTAGCAACAAGTTTCTCAAGTTGACTGTGCAAAGGAGAAAAAGTAAAATAAAGCTCAGCAAGCTTTTAATGAAGGCTTTTAACACATTGCGACTCTAGTAAAGGTAAAGGTCCCCTGTGCAAGCACCAGGTCATTCCTGACCTATGGGGTGACGTCACATCCTGACGTTTCCTAGGCAGACTTTGTTTACGGGGTGGTTTGCCAGTGCCTTCCCCAGTCATCTTCCCTTTACCCCCAGCAGGCTGGGTACTCATTTTACCGACCTCGGAAGGATGGAAGGCTGAGTCAACCTTGAGCCGGCTACCTGAAACCAATTTCCGTTGGGATCGAACTCAGGTCGTGAGCAGAGTTTGGACTGCAGTACTGCAGTTTACCACACAACTCTAGTACATTGTCACAAATTACATCATCGGCAGCTGTTGTTTAAACTTAGTGGCATGAGTGGATGCTATGTAAGACCTGAGATCAACAGGTTCACTTTGGTTCTTCCTGGGTCTGTGGTTAATATAAGATGAGCTCTGCTGCATAAGACCAGTGGGCCATCTAATCTAGTATCCTGTTTCCAGCAACAGGCAACCAAATGCTCTGGAAGGCCCATTCTAGGGATATAGAAGCAAAAGTGCACCCCCTTGTTGCCCCCCAGAAGCTGGCATTCGAAGGTGTACTGCCTTCCAAACATTTAAGTTACTTAAAAACATGAAACGTCTTCATACGAGTCAGACCATCAGTCTATCAAAGTCAGTATTGTCTATCCTGACTAGCAGTGGCTCTCTAGGGTCTCAGGAAAGGTCTTTCACATAACTTACTGCCTTATCCTTTTCACTGGCAATGCCAGGGACTGAACCTGGGACCTACTGTATGCAAGAGCTGACGTGGGAGTAAGTGGATTAGCAGTTATCCAGGACACACCACCAGAACTCCTTGCTTTATAGAAAACAGTGTTGTTTAATTTACAGTGCACAGATACAAAAGACAAACCGTCACGTACACTTCTCTCCACCAAACTTCCCAACACAGAGTTATAATCACACAGACTTATATACACCTGAATATACACCAGCCCCTGAAACCAATTAGGCCACCTGTAGACCTGGCCACAGTATTGCATCAGCTTACTGCTTCAATCTGGTTTGCTCTGGTGCACTCTGGGACCTGCAAGGCTATTGCTGCCTCTTGCATCAGCTTAGATGTCCCAGATCTGACAGCTATCTGTCAGCTGTCTCTGTCAGATTATTATGATGAACTTGTAACTCTGACAAGAGCCCCTCCCCTTTAGCTGGGTCCTATTCAGACATCATGGCTAATAGCAATTGCTGGACCTATCCGCCATGAATGTATCTAATCCCCTTTTAATGTCTTCTAAGCTAGCAGGAGTCACCACATCAGTAAATTACAAACCACAAATTACAGTAAAAGCTCAGTTATCCAGCACTTGAGGTTGCCAGTTAATCATGTGTGATGGATACTCAAGCTTATTGCTCTTTTCCCTACCCAGAGGAGCCCATTGGTGACAGCCCCAGCACCAGGAGGGACCCTTCCCCCTATACAGCAGGTAGACAGGTGAGCCCTGTGAGCCCTGTGGCAGAGCTGTATCTTGACAGCTTGAGGCAGGCTGAAGGGGAAGGAGGCACCTGAGGATGAAGTCAGTGTTGCTGTTGGAAGCCCAGCAGCAGTTGGAGGCATCAAGCTGCCTGGCTGGAATGGGGCATGCGGGACTGCCTCTCCTGGTATACCCCTGAAGGACATTACAATCGTCAGATGATAATTTGTTGGTGGTTCCTGGCCCTAAGAATGTGGCCCTAAGAATGTGCGGCTGTCCTTGACGAGAGCCAGGGCTTTTTTAGCCCTGGCTCCGGCCTGGTGGAACGCTCTGTCTGGTAACATCAGGGCACTGCAGGAGCTTACAGAGTTCCACAGGGCCTGCAAGACAGAGCTTTTCCACCAGGCCTACAGTTGAGGACGGCTGCGGGTACCATCGCTGGCCTCCCTCCCATATGTATATTGTATGGTTTTGGAGGGGTGACTGCCTGCTCTACAATCAGCACAAGGGGCTCTGTACACCATCTTTGGTTCTGATTTTTAATTTAATGATTTTATGCCTTAGGGTTTTATGTAACTGTTCTATGGATATTGTCGAAGGCTTTCACTGTCAGAGTTCATTGGTTCTTGTAGGTTATCCGGGCTGTGTAACCATGGTCTTGGTAACCACACCACTGTTACACAGCCTGGATAACCTACAAGAACCAATGTTCTATGGATGTTATGAATTTTTGTATGGTTTTAGAGGTTGTTACACTTACTGACCCGGCTGTGGCTGGGGAGGGTGGGTTAGAAATGCATCAAATAAATAAATAAATACACTCAAGGGTACAAGGTACGGTGGTTGAGGGGGAGGAGCTTGCCTTGTAGGTGCAGTTAGCAGAGCATTCTGGATAAAGCCAGGTAACAAAGAAGTACTTTTCAAAGGCCTTTTTAGGGGACGTAGGCCATGCCTGTTCCTGAATATTTTGGAGGGCAATGACAGGGAAAAGCGGTGGAGAGCTTAACATTAAGATCTAGTTGTTAATAAAACTAGTTGTCTCAGTAAAACTAGCGTTGCAGTTTATTTCCTGAAAATCTTTGCATCCCTGCACTGAAGAGGGCCCATTTAATGTCAGATACTTAACAGTTTTGTTTGGCTTTTGCAGACTGACTTTGTGAGAGGGAACAGATGGATCGACTGTGTCAGTGCTGGAGCAGGAGGTGTGTGTAGGTAGGAGAATCCTGTCAGTTGTACTGGCAGCAGGAGAAGGCGCAAACTCATGGGTGGCCTCTCCTCATTGCAGTCCTGCCTCTCATGTGGGTCCTGCAATTCCCAGTATAGCTTTATTGGAAGTCAAAATTGAGAAGCCTTGAGAAGCTAGTGGAATTCAGCCCGTAATTCCTATATAACACATTGTAACTCATAGGTGGTGTTCTGGAAGAGCAGCTGGGAATTCCAGATTCATCGTTCCAGGGCCTTAAAAGCTCCTTGTTAATCATAAGTTGAAACAGGAGCTTCCAGCCAGTACTTCTGTTATGTAATTACTTGCCCTGAAGAAATTGCCCAACAGCTTACTTCACTTCAGTTTAAATAGCTATTGGGCTTTAACTTAATGTCTCTGTTTTAATTTATGAGAGGCCCTTTATAGAACCTGGCCTAAGCCCATGTTTCTAAATTATCTTCGTCTGATTGGACTCGAGTTCTATCCTCTCGCATGTGGTTTTTAATATCTGTATTAGGTCTCTAAATTAGATCATTCTTAGTTTTGGATTTGGATGTCATTCATATTCTGATGATACCTAGCCTATATTTCATTAGCTAAGTTTCCAGAAATAGCTGTCTGTACCCTAGGCCAATGCCTGGATGTTTGGAATAGCTGAGGGACTGTAAGCTCAAACTTGAGTCCAGACAGCAGAGGTGATACAGGTTGGCAAGCCCGATGTTCTTGAAGAGATTGCTGTACCTACTCTGGATGGGGAAAGTCTGTCTCTTGTAGATCATGTCAAGAGACAGACTCACACTAAGCCTCTATTTAAAGGGGCAGAACATTTCCCCTCAAGCCTTTTGTCACCTCTAATAGTCCTATATGTTGAGTAGTTTGGAGAAAAATAAACTTGGAGTAATTAGGGAGAAATATTCCAATTAAAAATGTAAGAAAACAACATTTTGTAGTGTTTCATCAACTTAAAATAGTTAACAATTAAAAGCTGAATGAGTTGTTCTGTTTGCAATTTTTGCAAGCTGTTAGCATTCCCATTTGCATGCACTTGTTAAAATAGCAGATGGATCGGTCAATTAATCCAAGATAAAACATAGGAACCTTCCATAAAGTGGTTATGCTGTTTTGTGTTGTTCCATGACGTGATGCAAATGATAAACAACCAAACAAAAATACTATGAAGAAGCATGTGTAGGTGGAAAGGGGTCATTTTACAAACTTCAGAGTCTCACATGATACCGATCCTTGTTTTTGAGTGATTTGGACTAGCTAGTTAAGAAGATTTTGAGGGTGACATATAGTTTGTTGTCACATGAATTTGGCCAAAGGTGTGAAAGCTACCATGTGTATAACATGGTGTGTGTGTGAATATGCTTTATAACTTACATTGCAGTCCTAAGCAGAGTTGCATGCTTCTAAGTCCACTGAAGTCTATGGGCTTAGAAGGTGCAATGCTGCTGAGGATTGCATTGTTAATTATTCTGATTACCAGTTGAAGTTCTCATGTAATGAAAGCAAAGCTCTCAGTGCTTATTCTATCAGATTATTTTGTGGTGGCCAAAGAATGTGGCACATGGCTCTCTGCCCATCATGTGTTACAAAAGCAAGTGGTGTGTTGCTTTTTAAAACTGAAAACTAAAGACACTACCATCCTCAAGGTGGATTGACCTTCCCTCAGGTTAAAATATCACAATTTCTAGAAGCCATAGTCTTATTTAAATATAGTTGGCAGGACTGTTTGCCAATGTCTGTTGTACAAAGGGGGGGGGGGTTAACCCAGTACCAACAGAGTTCCCTGAACATTTTGAATTAGAAATGTGTGATTCTTCAGACAAAAGGACTGGTTGCTCCTCAAAGGTGAATTTTTTATCCTGTGACATAAAGTTCTTCCTATGAACAGTAAAAAAATTGGAGCTTTACAAGGGAAGTGGCAGTATGATTTCCCCCAGGAAACCACTTTCCATTAGCTAGGGGTTGAACTGAATTGGAGATCAATAGTTCCTTGCTCAAATTACCCTAGCATAGTTATAAAGAAGTAGTGCTGCTAAAGGGATGGATTTTTTTTAATCGTCAGTTTTATTTGCTGTAATATATAAGACATATTACTTGTTAGTTGTTTTCATGAAATTATTACCGGTATTACAGTAACCTGAAGAGTCCCCATAATTATTATTATTATATCTGTCTAAGGCCTTGACAAATTTTCTTTGGATCTAGGAGCCAGTCCAAAAATTTAGGAACCAGACTCATTTTTCCCCCTTAAGTGTTTTGTATTTTATTGACAACATTTTCTGATTATTGCTACCATGAAACCTCAACCCAACCTCTCTTCATAATTTCATGTAACTTTATTAATGCTATGACAAAAGTGTTCTCATGTATAACTAAACCTAGGAATGACTGTGGGTCATCACCACAAAAAAAATATAGCTTCTAACCCTAATCTAACTACATTTCTTCAGTCTCTTATAATTTCATTATTGCTTCTAAAAAAGCTCAGTTTAACTGAATATAGGAGCCAATATTGCAAGCAGTTTGTGTAACACTGCTGAGGATTGCACTGTTAATTACTGTGATTACAAGTTGAAGTTCTCATGTGACGAAAGCAAAGCTCCCAATGCATGCTCTAACAAATGATTTTTGTTAGCGTATTCGTACATGGCTCTCTGCCCATCGCGTGTTACAAAAGCAGTGGTGTATTGCTTTTTGAAACGGAAATGAATTCATCTTACACATTTCCTTTTATGGCATGCAACATAACATATTGTGGTGCTAACAATAAATTAGTTTTGTACTTCCACCAAGGAGTGCAGAGAGACACTACAATATTTTTTTTTAAAGCTAGGTTCCACAATGAAATTTCTAGACTTTGTGGCATCCTGGCACCTGGGCTTTGTTAAGCCCTGCTCTGTCTATTAGATTTTGTATTGCTTTTCTTCCCAGGAATTTAGGGTTGCACACTTGGTTCTCCTCTCTTCTGTTTTGCCCTCATTACAGATAACCCTGTGAAGTAGGTTAGGCTAAGAGAGAGTGACTGACCACAAGTCATCCAGGGAGCTTTCATGGCTGAATGGAGAATTGAATCTAGGTCTCCCTACTCCTAGTCCAACACTCTAAGCACTACAGTGTATCTCTGTTTATAAAGTGTCCAAAATTGCTGGAGGCTGTACATTATTGGCGGGGGGGGGGGAGCATTTACCCTCAGGTTTACAATCAGCATTAGAGGCTAACGTTACATCTTTGAAGCTCTTTCTGTCAGCTTGCAGCATGAAATAGCTATTAGAATGTTAACAGAGTAGGGGCCGTGTAAGAAGAAGCTCCTTTGCTGGAGTCCACTGAATTAGGTCCACAAGCTCTAAAGCAGACATTTGAACATGTGTGAGTTTGTGCACTCGGAATATCCAGCCAGCTTTTTCACTCAATCTCACGCAGTTCTTCTTACTATAGCCTCCCCCCAACCAACATGGCTTTTGTACATGCAGGTCCCAGTGATGGTCAGCATACTCTTTTTGGGTTGTTAAAGGGGACCTTTACTCCCTTTTTTCACCGGTAGAAAATCTGGTTGGATCCACCCATAGAGTATTGGTCAGTGTTTCCCAAAATTAGAACAGCGAAGGCACATACTCTTTCTGGTTAAAAGTTAGAATAATTCAATCGTTCTTGGTGTAGAGATGTAGCAAACTCCCTGCTGCTAGAAGAGACTGGAAGGAAGCAAGATCAGAGCAATGAGTTATCATGGATGAATATGTTGCCCTTACAGGACCTTTTAATCATTTCATTCGTTTCTCATAGCAAACAGATTAGGAATTACTGGTATAGACCTAAGTATTTCATTGAGTCTAACCGACAGCCAGTAGGGGCTACAAGTCAATGTAAGCCAGCAGTGATCCTCCAGGGTTTCAAGCAGATGTTTTCCCATGCCTCATCCTTTTTCTGGAGATTCAAAGGACTCCCATATGTGTAAAGTCTGGTATGAGTTACCAGCTATGGTTCCTTCCTGAAGTTATAAATGTACTGATCTCCTCTTCTACAGTAAGGTGAGAATTAATGCAGGCAAACAGTGAGAGCTATATCACAAAACATCTAGTTTAATACCTGTATCTTCAGCATGGATATATGCCTCACTGGGAAAGTTGACTCTTTTTCATCTTTGGAAGCTTTTTGCTCTTGAAATTAAAAAAAAAAAGATCATTTTTAAATGGTGAATGTCAGCAACTAGCATGTTGATTTTGTACCTTTTTTGTTTTGTTTTGTTTTTCAAGCCTAGTTTTGTTTCTTAATTTTTTTAAAAAAAAATCAAAGACTAAGCCGAAAAATGGAACAGAATATCTCGGAGAAAAAACCAGCCATCGCCCAGACTGCAGACTTCGATGTAATGGGTGCCTTAGACTGGAAAGACGGCGTTGCCACTTTGCCGGGTAGCAACATACAAGTAAGGAAAAAGAGGGACAGGGTAAACAAAGCCCCTAACTCAGTAGCACATTACTTTACCAAATGTTCTTTTGTCAGGGTAGAGAAAAGGCATGCTGTGAAATGTATTGACTCTGTGATGTGAATTGCAGCCACGATAATAAAAGCAAAACGAAATGAATTTAATAATGAAAACAAATAGCTTTCATAATGAATTTTGCAAGGCAGAGTTAAGTTTTTTTTAAAGGTGCTATGTGTACACACTGCAAACCTATGAGAAGATCTGCAGTCAGTCACTGAAAAGTCAGTAAGTCATCCAGGTTATGTATATTGCACTTGCTCCAATCATCACTATTTAACAGGGACAGTCCTCATTTTAGTCCTCCCTATGCAAGACAGACTATTTCAGTGTCAGTGAATACAACGAGGAAAGAATATCCATATCAGTGTGTAATAGTGAGTGGGGGCTCCAGTCAGTGGTCTGAGTGTGAGAAGTCCCTGTTTTTATTGATTAATAAATATTTGATATTTCGGGGAAAAATAAAAATAAAAGGAAAACGAGATTGGAATTGACAAATTTCTTAAAAGTTCATGTTTGCTGACTTTTCAGGATGCATACTGATTTAGGTATTTGTTCTTTCCTACTGCACATCTGGGGTTTCTGGCGACAAGATGTTGGCTAAGAAGCATAACTTAACTTTCTCTACATCAAAAGACTAGGGTTATGCATTTACTTAGGAGAGAAATCCAAGTGGAAGTAATGATAGAGGCAGAGGAAGGCATTTGTTCTCAGTTTGCTCTTAAGGTTCAGGAACGAATATTTGACTAGCCAAAAAAGATTTGGTCAGATATTGTCAAATAATGGTTAAATATTTTATTACTACAATAAAAATCTTCAACAAGTTTGATACATGCTAACTGCAATAATCACTTAACTCAGTGCTGATGTGAAACAATGGGTTAGATCCAGAATGTTCAGTTTGCAGAAGGGAACTTTCCTGGGTCCTCATTGCACCCTCCCCACCCCTATATTTGATTTCCCCAAGGATCACAGTACCTCCAGTATTGGATGCAGTTGTCAGAGTCAGCAGTGGGAGGTGGGAATGATGAAAATTACCCCTCGTGCACATACAGATGGAAGAAATGCACTTTGGCTGATGAAAAAGAAGCCTTTAAAATTTGCAATAAATCACTATGATTTGTTATAAGGTTTGGTAAGGTTTCTGTATAAAATTATGCATGGGGTAGAGGAAGTGGCTAGAGAGGACCCCCCCCCCTTTCTTACTCTCCCATAATACTAAAACTTGTAGGCACCCACTGGAATGGAAAGTGAATAGCAGAGCACCCAGAGTATAACTATGAACTTCCTTGGGCACAATGGAGTTATGGCCCCTAGTTTTGATGGCTTTAAAGGGGGGGGGGTTTAGGTGCATTCATGCGGGCCATGTGCATCAGTGACTGTAACTGACAATGACTAAATGGATTCCTTCATGTTCAGAGGCAAAAATCCTTCTGGGGCTGGAGTTAACAGCAAGGGAAGGCGTTGGCTCTCCATGCCCTGTTTGTGGGCCTTCCAGTGCATTCAGTTGGCTACTGTGCGAAATGGGATACTGGACTTTATCGAAGCTGATAAAAGGAAGTATTTCTTCACACAATGCATAGTTAAATTGTGGAACTCCCTGTCCCAGGATGTAGTGATGGCTGCCAGCTTGGAAGGCTTTAAGAGGGGAGTGGACGTGTTCATGGAGGAGGGGGGTATTCATGGCTACTAGTAAAAATGGATACTAGTAATGATGCATACCTATTCTCTCCAGGATCAGAGGAGCATGCCGAATATATTAGGTGCCGTGGAACACAGGCAGGATGGTGCTGCTGCAGTTGTCTTGCTTGTGAGCTTCCTAGAGACACCTGGTTGGCCACTGTGTGAACAGACTGCTGGACTTGGTGTGCCTTGGTCTGATCCAGCATGGCTTTTTCTTATGTTGTTATGACTAATTCAATCATCGGCATGCTCCACAGTGGTTGCTCTTAGGTTCTATAAATGTGAATGATTCAATGATCAGCTCTTCTCTTTGATTGCCATCTATGCAGTGGCATACTTGGCTTCATGGAGTGTTGCTATTTAGCCTCGGTGAGTTGACAACATTTGATGGATCAGTTCACTTGTATGCCAGCTTTATTAGACTGCAGAGCAATAGCTATGGATGTTATTTTAGAGTACAATAACTAGAAACAAAACACACTTTAATGCTGCCTGTGCTGGCTTCTGGGTCCTACCCACATGTTTCCTTGAGATTCTGCACATGCATTCGGATACTTGGCACCCAGTATTAGGAGCTGTTGACCACCACTAACAGCAGATGATTGTAGAACAGCAATAAAAAGATGTGGTGTAGTGGTTAAAAGTGGCTCGAGAACTGGGTTCGATACCCCACTCCTCCACATGAAGCCTGCTGGGTGACCTTGGGCAATCATAGTTCCCTCAGAACTCTCTCAGCCCACGCGGAGTCAGGCAATGGCAAACCACCTCTGAACGTCTCTTGCCTTGAAAACCCTATGGGGCTGCTACAAGTCAGCTGTGACTTAATGGCACTTTCCACCACCAATAAAAAGATTAGTAGAATAATCGGTGGCTGGTTGGACTGTCCAGAAAAGCTGAAGATGGACATCTACAATGTCATCTATAAAGGTAGTTTCAGGTGGGTAGCCATGTTAGTCTGTAATAGGAGAACAAAATTTGTTCAGCAGCATCTAAAACACTGAGCAAATTTTCCAAGGTATAAGCTTTCATGAATCAAACTCACTTCATCTGAGTATGTGACAAAGTAAGCTTTGACTCGTGAAAGCTTATATGCTGGAAACGTCTGTTGGTCTTTTTATGGTGTTACTGGACTCGAATTTTGTTCTTTGTGTTACCTTTCATATCACAGGTGGTTTTTTGATATCTGTCCTTAAAGCCAGACTTTTTTGTAAGAAGAACTACTCTCTTACAATTACAATTCAGATAAGACGGCACTTCTGACTCGGATTTAAAAGAGTTATGCTCTTCTATCCAAAGGGCCTATCTAGTCCAGCATCCAGGTCACACTCCAAAGATACTTTCCTAGGAGTAAAGCCCACTGGATAACATGGGGCTCACTTTTTGAGAAGACCTGCTCAGGATTTCCCACTCCCCCAGTTTCTTACAATGGCCATCCAGGTGCTTCTGAGAAGCTTGAGGCCAACGGCCGTTCTCTGCTGTTGTCTCCTACCAGCTGATATTTAGTAGCATGCTGACTTAGAGCATGAAAATCCTAAAGACTTAGAACATGAAAGTCCTCATTGGTCACTAACCGTAGCCTCATCTGCTAATACCATCCACAGAATGTTTGTATTAAAATTTGTTCATCTTAAAAAACAAAAAACCCTCAGATTGTTGTATAATACTAAAGGCTTTTGATTGAGACAAGACTCCTTATCCTGAGAATTAATAATGTCTCATCACAGGCAGAGTATATTTTCCTCACCCCTAATCTTTTCCTCCCGTTCATTGATCTGGATTAGATATTGATAGTTACACTTCCTGGGGCGAGACTCTTTAAAACATGAATTAAATTATAGCACCTCCTTCTGTAGCAATTAACCACTGGTGATCCTAAAAGTAACCACTCTGTCATCAGAGTCAGTTCTGGTCATTGTTGCCTGAACTTTGAATGGTCAGTTTACAAGGAAACATATCAGTACACTGTCAACACGAAATCCTGGCCAGTACAAGATTTAATATACTTCAGTCTTTAATGTTGTATCATAACTGCATTGAGAATCACGTTGTATAACCTTTCTGTGCAAAATTTTCCTATGCCTTTTTAAGGGAACACTTGACATACTAGTGTTCCATTCTGCTACTGTTTTTCCATTAATCAAGCAAAACATACTTGAGACGGTGTATAATTATTATGAACAGGCTGGCTGGATTGCATTTTTTGCTCTTTACTGAAATTAAAATGATGCCTTGTTGTCGTGTGGTTGCCTTGCAGACCACATGATTGTAACAATATTTAGCGTTTTGTCAAAGTGGTTAAGATTGTTTAAGTGCAACACAAATGTTCACTTGCTTTTCAAGTACCCTTCATTCTCTGAGGTTTCAAACATTTGTTTGTCTTTTAAAATCTTGCTCTGTCTTCCTTCGCCACTGATTCTCTCAGTACCTAAAGAGCTATTTGTTTGCTCCTGCTGTGGATGTACTGTGGGCATGATCCAGTCACGGTGACGCACTCTCATGGCTTGTTGATTTCAGTGGAAGAGGGCTGCAATCCTATGTGCACTTACACCGGAGTAAGTTCCGCTGAGAGTAAAGCTTTTGAATGGAGATACATAGGATTGGGCTGCATCTCTCCTACATTTAAATCAGTGGTCTTAACATGCTTCAGTTTGACTGGATTGTTCAAAGGAGGTGAAACTAATAGTTTGAATTGTGTCAAATAGTGGTTAAGTATTATAAGGGGGCTAGGGGGAAGCATAAAAAGGACGCTACAACAGAAACTGCTGTGGGTAGCTTGCTCTTCACACTTTAGGGTGTATGTGTGTTAAGTGCCGTCAAGTCGCTTCCGACTCATGGCGACCCTATGAATCAATGTCCTCCAAAACGTCCGATCTTTAGGGTACACTACATTTTTCAGAGCATCCCAAAAGAGTGCTTCATTTTCTGTTCTGGATAGGGCATGCTTTCTTTCTAGATCACCACTGTGTGCATTCTTTTGAAGGATGGTGCTGTAGGAATGGAGCAAAAACAAAACCCATGTCAGTTTGGACTGCCGGACTGCCCTTTTCAAGACAGGGATTTTGGCAGTCATGGTTTCCTTTATCAGGATTTTGATCTTGACCATTCTGCTGTAATCTTGCTACCATTACAGTTGTGAAGAATCCTGAATGTGTTCTGATTGATGTTATCCCAGTGGTTGCTTTCTACACAAACGCTAAAGTAGATCGATAAACCTTTTCATCTATAAACCTTTTCAGTGGTCCTGCCATCGGTGTGCTTAATGCTGTTTCTTTGTCAGTCATGTCTTTCAGTGTTAATCTGCCTGTTTTGTTGTTAATTTTTTTTTACATTGCTGTTCTATCGAAACCATGTTTGCAGCTGTTGGATGCATGTTTACTTCATTTGCTTTTCTTTTATTTCCCCCTTGCAGTTTCGTTTAAGTGAATTTGGAACACTGGAGATCATTACTGAAGCTGAAGCAAAAGCTGCGAAAAGTCTTTCTGTCTCAGCTGTAAATACCAGTTCAGCTATCCTTCATGCATCTACCTCTTCTGCTTCCAGCACAACAGCTCGCAATACTGACGGTGAGCCTTAAGCTGAAGGAAAGGATATAAAATGGAAAAAAAAAATAGCATGGCTGATGTATTTTTATATGTATTTGTGTGTGTGTGTGTGTGTGTGTTAAGTGCCGTCAAGTCGCTTCCGACTCATGGCAACCCTGTGAATCAAAGTCCTCCAAAATGCCCTATCTTTGTCAGCCTTGCTCAGATGCAAATTGAGGGCTGTGGCTTCCTTTATTGAGTCAATCCATCTCTTGTTGGGTCTTCCTGTTTTCCTGCTGTCCTCAACTTTTCCTAGCATGACTGTCTTTTCCAGTGACCCTTGTCTTCTCATAATGTGACCAAAATACGATAGCCTCTATTTAGTCATTTTAGCTTTTAGGGTCAGTTCAGGCTTGATTTGATCTATAACCCACTGATTTGTTTTTTTGGCCATCCTTGGTATCCGTAACACTCTCCTCCAATGCCACATTTCAAAGGAGTCTACATTCTTCCTATCAGCTTTCTTCAATGACCAGCTTTGACACCCATACATAGTAATAGGGAATATGATGGCATGAATTAACTTGATCTTGGTGGCCAGTGACATATCCTTACACTTCAGGATCTTTTCTAGCTCCTTCATGGCTGGCCACATACACAACTCCAGTTCCAGTGATATATGATTGGTGTGAACTGTTTCTGACCTGGATAGGTCAGGCTAGATTGATCTTGTCAGCTTTCGGAAACTGAGCAGGGTCAGCCCTGGTTAGTACTTGGGTGGGAGACTGTCAGATTCCTGCCAGTTATTCCAACCAGCCTGGGTAATTCCCCTGTCCCCCTCCAAGAAAGTCCAGGGTTGCTATGCGGAGGCAGGCAATGGCAAACCACCTCTGTACGTCTTTTGCCTTGAGACCCCTATGAGGTCTCCATAAGTCAGCTGCAGTCTGACATCGTTAAAAGGAACTGTTCTATAGCTGAGCCTGTTTTATTCTCAAATCATTTTTAGTCTTCTCAAGCATCCATACGGCTGTGACCCTGTATGCTCTTCACCTTTATCTCAGATGCTCCCCTACTTTTATGTTATATCTTTATCCCAGAGGAGTTCAACCTTGCTGGTGAAGGTTGAAGCATTGTTTTAAGGTGGACTTGTTGCTAGAATGTTGACTTTAATCAGAGGAAATGACCTATATTGACAATTTCATATTTTAATTATTATTCTCTGCCTTCACATCTATAAGAGCACTTTGAAGATATAACTTCATTCTAGTTAGTTATGATTGTTGTATTTGTTATACATACATGGACTATCAAGAGGTTATTGTTTTCTTCTACTCTATGATTGCATGAATATGGTCCTTGTTCTTCATTCAATCTGAAGAAGATAGAAAGATATTGAAACAAGTTTGTACTAAGGATCTTGTCATATTATCCTATATATTTCATTGTACATGTTCATATAAATTGTGGATCTATATTACTCTATTGCAAATAGATCTGGTAAAACAAATTTTAGTTTCCCTTCATATCCTTCCATCTGGGATTTTTGCATTCCATTTAACATTTGTTTGATATTCCTTCCTTTTGGGTGTTCTAGATGGTCCTGGCTGTGCCCTAGTTTTTGGATATCTTTATCATAGCCAAATATATATCTATTAGTAAACTGTCTAGCCCCTTTGTGGTTAGTGAGAGACCACCCAGTGACAAGGGTCTTTTATGCATGGAAATTTTGCCTGAGGTTCGTTGCTGTCTGGACTTTCCTGTTGGGAGTCTCTGCACCAGCAGTCTCCCAGCTCAAATGAAGACCCAACCCCCTTAAATGCTGCTTTGTAATTGGCAATGCTAACTGTGAGAGAAGATTCCCCCCCAAAAAAACCCAATTGCCCCATTAAAAAGCATTTTAAGAACAATAAACAAAAAATGGAGCAATCTGAAAGAAAGGGGTGGGGGAGAAATCCAAACCTCTATTTTAAAACACCATTCTTTTGCTCAGAAAGAACTCCAAGGAAGCAGGAAGTATTTGAATCACCACCTCTTTACACGCTGCTTTGTGATTGGCTGTGAGAGAAGCCAATCTTTTTGTGGCCCGGTTTTGCCATCTTCACAGAGATTTCAGCTGAGCTGAGCTCAGGCTTGAGGGAAAAGGCGGATTAACAGAGGAATGGGAAGACCCGGCCATTGTGAGGGCTGGCAGTGAAGTCATTTCGAATGGACGGAGAACTCGTGCAGAGCTCCAAGGAACAATCAAGTCAGACCGAATGTGAATCCAAGTGCCCATGCATAAATGACCAAGGAGAACTTTCTGTATTCTCCAGGGATTCTTCACTTATGCAGAAAAATATGACTCTATAAATTAACAAAAGGGATGAACTCCCCTATAAAACATCCTGATGAGCACTAAATATGCTCCAGAAGAGATGGATTGTTGAGAGTGGCTGAGCATTAGGTAGAGGGAAATCATGGGATAGGAGAGGAATCCCTCCCCCACCATGATTCCTCATGGGATTTCAACTTGTACAGGGAGAATACAGAACTTCCTGTTCCTGCAAGATGAACTTAAGGTGCTCAAAAATAAGCGTGCTTTTATGTATAAAATCACAGTTATTTGTTCAAATTTCTTTTATTATGATAGAAAACCTGATTTTTTAAAAAAGTGAGATGTCAGGCTTTATCGTACTTGAAATTTGTTTTACACAGCTAATAAGTACTTGTATATGGTTTTCATCATATGTTAAAATCACTCTTTCCATTCCTGAATGCAATCTTAGGAGATGTTTATATTTCATGATGTGCTTAGAACATATCTTTTATGCCAGCATAAATGTGTTCGCCTTCCACAAGATGCTGTTGTTTTTGCCGCAGCTAACCCTCCCACCATTTGGCAATATTGATGGACTGGTCACTTCCTTGGTATAGACCTCTACAGCCATTATCTTTTCTATAAAATCCCAGAGATCGTTTTTTTTATAGCCACCGAAGTTATGGGGCATTGTGGAGAAAGTATTGCCAACTTGGACATTTTAGCACCTTTGCAGATAAAAAGTGTCTCCATAATTAAACCGTCATGGAGGCTTCAGATGTTTGTGTCTTATGTGAGAATTACACAGTGATTAATTCCCTTGCAGGAGTTCATGAGGTTCTGTTAATGGAAGATTTATTATCTCTTATTATGGTGAGCTTTCCTGACATTAAAAGGTGCTACCATGTAATTTCATTTTGAACTAATTGTGGCTTCCCTTTTTTTCCAGCACCCCCAGAAAGTATTCCCAGATCTGAGTTCCAGACCTGTGAAAGTCTCAAGCATTCCAGGCAAATGGATGGCTTTGAGAATTCTCGGTCTTGCCCTCAGGAGCATAAAGACAGGTGACAACTTTGTTCTTCTTTCTTTTGCTTTTTGTTTTGGCTTGAAGCATATTTGGTTGCACTGCAAATACCATATTAGCATCTTACAAATGTGTTGCCAGAGGCACCTGTGGATATTTTTGATGTGGAATATTTTTCTAAGTGTCAGTGAAGGAGGTGCAGCCCAAACTATACTGATTGAGCCACCTTTAAAATGGAAGCGAATTCAGACTTCAGATACTCAGTCCCCAGCCTCTCTGCAAATTTTTCTCTGGAGATTATTACTGAAAAGTTGTCTCCAGTTCCAAAATCCATATTTTAAAAAAAGGATATTGGAAAACTGAAATGAGGTTACGAGCAGTAACTATGCAAGTGATTGAATAGCATGGCTTTTGCAGATGGATGTCAATTTTCTTTGTCTACTAAAAGAAAATATCCAAGAGATTGCTGGGTAACAGAATCTCAGTACTCTCATAAAGCAATAAGAGGATCCAGAGTAGAAGCTGGGCTCTCATTTTGAAAGGGGTGAGGGAATTTTTCCATCAGCAGCACAAAGCCAGGGGTTGGGGCCAGGAGCCTAGTTCAGTATGACGTTCAGAATTAATTTTGCATGCTTTCTCCTCATCTTCAGAAGGAACATCACCACAGTTCCAGATCACCACACTCATACAAAAAGAGCACTTCTAGTTATCTGAATTTCAGGTTACCCAAATATTTTGAAGGCTGCTTAAGTAAACGATATTCTAAAAATATTTACGTTAACTTCTAACAACATATGGTGTGCGTTGCCATCTCAAATGTTTCCCACAATGCCTTTCATACTCCCAAGTTGTGCTACACAATGAAATGTCGAGGCTGCCCATTTAAATTGGGAGGAAAGATAGCAAACCTAAGAAACTCAAGGCAGAAACTGAGGCTTTTCACTCCAATAGGGAGTCCATATTCCTGTTCGCTTCACACGATCTTTCCTTTGACGTCTGGTCTCAGCCAAAAGATGAATATGTTTTCAGTGTCCCTGTGAAAATACACCCAGGTAGAAGCTATCAAA
Source organism: Euleptes europaea (assembly GCF_029931775.1). Lineage (NCBI taxonomy): Eukaryota > Metazoa > Chordata > Lepidosauria > Squamata > Sphaerodactylidae > Euleptes > Euleptes europaea. Next base: position 22,778,100 of record NC_079314.1, read on the forward strand.
TGGGAAGTGACAAGGAAAAAATTGGACTAGCGGGTTGTAAGACTGAAGCATAAGAAGGGCAAATTACATTACAAAAAAACGTAATGGAATTGTCTTAAGGGAAATGGGAAAAAATATCCCGTATTTTTTCAGTGGCTTATATTGAATGAAAACTCAAATGTTCTTTAACCTTTACAATGCAGGTTTCCCCATTTCTCTCTCCAGTATGAAACATTATGCCCCTAGTTCAAGGGAAGTTTTAGGCATAGCCTCAAGGCAATCTGCATTGCTGTGCAATTGACCAGCATTGTACAGGAGGTCATTCTTGTACATGATTTTTGCGCCCTTAACATCTATTAATTGCTAATTAGGGAGCCAGTGAATAATAGTTATCTAAATTACAGTGCTATCAAGTTTCTTCAAAAGGGCTCTTGAAACACCATTATTTGTACTTAACTAATTCTGGGGGTGAAATAAGGATGTTCCTCGTGTTACTCTGCTTACCCAATATATTTTTCTAAACTCATGCCCTTTTTGAAAGCCTTCAGACCAGACTGCTTTCTCATCCCTTACCAAGCGGGGATATTTTCCATTCATTTTAAGTTATGTCTGTTGGTAGAGTTTCTAAGGGCTCCCCAGCCGACTACGGAAATCGGACGAGTAGCAGCCAAGTGTATGAAACCGAGAGACCCTCCAAGCGTCTCCGAAGGAAGAGGAAGTTGCTTTTGGATTCTGAAGACGAGGAAGAAAATGCAGATGATGAGGAGGTAATGCAATGCGTTTTGCTTACAGGGTACTATAGACAAGAGGCGACATTTAGTGTTCAAACCGTGTAACAGCTGGCATTTTTTTTTATTAGGCAGACAGTGAAATTTTGCAGTCAAAGAATGCTTTCAAGCCGATAATTTTAAACGGGTGGTTTATATGTGCAAGTATGTGCTCACTCATTCTTAAATGACCGGTTATGCATTTGAGATACGTTTTTGTGCATTTATTTATTTCAAATATTTTAACTTCCTGCCATTTTTCTTTTGCATTTGCTCAAAGTGGGTTATGCTGAAGTACAAAGGGTAAAATACAGTATTGGCAATAAAAAATAATCCATAAATGACCGAAATACACCACCACCATCAGAAAACTAAAAGAAGAAGAGTTGGTTTTTATATGCCGACTTTCTCTACCACTTAAGGGAGACTCAAACCGGCTTACAATCACCTTCCCTTCCCACCTCCCCACAACAGACACCCTGTGAGGTAGGTGGGGCTGAGAGAGCTCTAACAGAGCTGTGACTGGCTCAAGGTCACCCAGCTGGCTTTGTGTGTAGGAGTGGGGAAACAAATCACCAGATTAGCCTCTGTGGAGGAGTGGGGAATCAAACCCGGTTCTCCAGATTAGAGTCCACCTCTCCAAACCACTGCTGTTAACCACTATACCATGCTGGCAGCTCAGGCACCCATTCAAGATGCTAATAAATTTCAACCAACAGTAATCACCCATTGTCAAATACCACCCTGAAGGAACTGCCTTGCCCCTCTTGCAAAATGTACCAAAAGAAGGTGCCCTGTGGACTTCCTCCGAGAATGACTACAGTCTGGCGGAGGAGGTCTTCAGACTGTGATCAGAAGGGACTGCAGGAGCAGCTGTTATGAGGACTTTAGTTTTAGTACATGTTTGATACAGGGAGAGGTGGGTAGTTGACGCAGGGAGAAGTAGGCTTTCAAGAAGGGGTATCGCTGGAGGAGTTTAAAAGTTTGAACCGGCACTGTGAATTGATCCCAAAAAACAGCAAGGCAATTCCGCTGTTGCAAAGTTAACATCACATGTGCAAGGCAACTTACACCCATCAAGAGATGGACAGCTGCATTCAGTACTAATTGAAGTTTCTGCAGTACTTTCAAGGGCAGCCCCATATATGGCATATTACAATAATTCCAGGTTTCCAGTGCCTAGAAGTCATAAGAATGACCGGAAAGTATCAAACCGATAATATCATTAAAGATTAAATCAAACAGATTTTAAAAAAAGATTGAATCAATATTGCCAACAGAAATCCAGAACCTGCATGGAGTCATAAATTGCCGAAGACATCTTAAATAGTTGCCAGAATGTCAGTGAATCAGATGCCTGACAGATATGCCTGAGGAGGGTGTTCTTGGGGGCCTCGACCAAGAAGGTCCTGTCTCTATTAGCCATCCAGTTTTAAAGATGGGGTACCTAGAGCAGGGCTTCAACAGATGATCTTAAAGTCCGTGGGATATCCTGGTCCCCACTTACATTAAACATATATTGTTGCTTATCAGTGAGGGCTTACTATTACTATAATACACAATGCTCTATAAAATAGCAGGCTGAATCCCTCAGTGTTTATTAAAGTGGAAGCATATTTGTTAAGGCCTAAGTTCCTTTGCCTCAAGGGTACTATATGTAGAAATCTACGAAGAGAGAAACAGGAATGTCTATATATTTTTCCTTACCGTTTTTAAATATTTTTGTGTCTAGGAGAAGAATAAACTGAATTTGAAAAGCCGTAAAAACACTAAACCAATTAAGCAAGGTAAGCTTAATCACCTTGGGTCTTGTTACTACCTAATGTTAAACAGCTGCTATAGAATGGATAGTTTTGCAATGAAGAAGGCTGTGATGGTAGATAATATATATCCTAATATATCCAGGCTTGAAAAATTAATGGTTATGAATAATATTCTGCCAATTGTTAAACGGAATAACCAAGTAGGCCAGAACTTGTCAAAGCCTTTCCTCTGGCTTCAGCAGGCTGAGTTCCCTTCTATCAGTATCAAGCTAAATATGAATCATAAACATTTAAATTAAGCAAAGGGGGAGATGCTTTTATAGACCATAAGCCTGGAAATGTTTTATGAGCTCTTGGTGGGAATTGTCTTAAGTTAGATCACTGCCTCCTCAAATATTTATTCTTTGCATTGATTTAGAGATTCTTACACCATTTATTCTTCACAATTGTCTGATTGCCATGTACTTTATCTTTGCCTTCAAATGCCGTTTGCCCTTCTAGCCCAGTTTTCAGGATATTTTCAAGGACTAATGGGGCATATTGTTTTGGGTTGGGCACCCTCATTCAACTACTTAGAAGCATGAAATATATACAACCTGGCTTCTGTAAAAATACACACAACCTGGATTTTGTGGTTTTTTAAAAACAGCAGATGGTTTTGATTGTTTTGCTAGTTTCTTTACCAAGTATTTGCTTGCCTAACAGCCCATTCCTGAGCTTGAGGGCTGAAAGACCTTAGGAGGTGCGCAAGGACCTGCGTCGGTGTCTGAGCCACTTGTGGGAGCACCTGTGCCACTTGCGCCATCAAGACAGGCATGGATGCCAGTGTCGTGCCACTAACGCCGCCTTCCTCACACTGCTGTGGCAGCGTGGCCCTGGGACTCCAGCTCAGTCTCCCACCGGCGTCCATGCACAATGAGGGGGCCAGGCAAACCTTGCTGGGCAGGTTGTTCCGTAATTGTTGGGCTGCTAAAGAAAAGGCCCTCTCTGGTGTACCTATCAAACACGCATCTTTAATTGGTGGGGCAGTCAGGAGGGCATCTCCCCACGATCTTAATTCCCAGACAGGAATGTATGGGAGAAGACGGTCCAACAGATAACCCAGTCTCAAGCCATGTTTGTGTTTTGCCATCTCCTGCTGAACTGCCACCCATAAACCTGAACCTTTTCACTCTTTCATTTGTTTAGTTATTCCTGGAAAGAAGTATGTGTGGAACTGGATTTCCTACTTAGAAGAAGAACAGATGATGGCTGCGCCGCTTAAACTATTCAAAGAGGTTGGCAGTATCTTGGATACTTTTTGTTTATTATCATTCAAATGCAGCATCAAAGAAGATTTAATTTGCTTGTGCCATCCTGGCATTATATATATTTTTTAAATTAAAGGCACAGTGGAAGTAGGATTGTCACATCCTAACCCTCCCAAAGATCCTGCAATTTAGACGAGTTGGAAGGAAGAGACAGACAGACAGGTTTGGCTTTCTGTTTTTTGGTGCTACTATATAGCACAGCACCCAAAACTTTATAATAATATAATACTACGGAAGTCACAGTATATGGGCCCAATAGACCTGCATCCCTGAGATTATCTCCAGGCACTTGGCGCTGTCTGCTTAGGCAAGGCATTTTTGGGTTGTAAATCTTTGACAGAGATATAATGCTCATAGCTCTAGAGCAGTGGTTCCCAAACTTTTCGGGCCACCGTCCCCTTGGTTCTCCCGGCCCGACCAAGTGACATTTATGTCATATCCGGCCCTTGTAGCAATTGAGTTCGACACTCCTGTTCTAACCTATATTTTTGGTTATTTTAAATGTGAAAACTGAAATGAATGTTATATATGACTTTAGATATTTTGTTGTTTTATATGTATTTTGTCCTCCTTTTTGCATGTGACCTATTGGTCTTTGAGCAGTACATAAATGGAACAGTAAAGTTAGTGCTGATGTGGGAAGGAACCACAGCTCAGCCTCCTTCTGTGAGAGTCTGAGTTTCTCAGATTACTTAGGAGCACGGGATCGAATGGCATTGGTGCAGCTCCCCTGCCTCGAAAACGACAAGAGCCCCATTTGTGAAAAATCAGCTAAGATGTACACATACCATTCCTTAGTCTTTGTATACAGAGTGATTCGGGCCACATAAATATGTTTAAAATGCATCCCCCCCAGTCATTTCCAGTAACATCTTTATAGTTAATATGCCATCGAAGAGTGGCCTGGCATACAAACATATATCTAGTCCTGGCCCTTAAGGCTTGCACATAAATCCAGTCCTGGCCCTTAAGGCTTGCACATATGTTGCTCTCTCAACAAATGAAACATGCGGTGAAGCTCCACCTTTGCCTGTACTAGTCTCTGGAAGAGCGTAGCCGGCTCTTTTACTGCCCTAGCCTTGTTCCTTATTCATGAGGCAGCAGCTGTTCTTCCGTGAGTACTCGGGAGGATGCGAGTTTTTTGCCTGCTTGTTTGCTCACGAAAGAATGACTGCTGCAGCGCGAGTGGACACAGAACAGAGCAACCGCTGCTACTGGGGGTCGAAGAGTGACAGCAGAGGCTCTTTCCTTGCAGGGAGTGCAAGGCAAGTAAAGGGGAGAGAAGGTTCCACCAGAAGAAGAGGAGTCTTTGGCATTTGCTGCCTGTTCTGCCTGCTGGAGAAGGAAGCCGGTATGGGCAGAACAGGGCTTAATTATACATGTAGAGATGACCAGGCACAAATCAGCCCTCAGAGACATTTTAATTCTTGTATTTAACTTGGCCCGCAGTTCCTTCTGTTTTGGTTATGTGTAACTATGAAATTCGTTCAGCCCTAGCATTGCATCTCAGGCAACGACTAAGTAAAGCCGGTTTAATTCTCGCTAATTAATGCAATGCTGCTGAAACTTAATTGGGTCCTTGACTTTGAGCATATTGGGCATTATCTTATTAAAAAGTAATCGTTACAAGTTAGGGTGCAAGTTGAAGCCAAGCTGAGCAATATGCAGGAAGCCAGTTCTGGAGAATATGAATATATCACCCATCCTGTCTGATGCTGAGCTCCTTCCGTTTCCATTGGATACTGTAAAACAAGGGCCTCTTGTGTTTGATTGTTTGTTTCACAGTGTAAAATAACATTTCCCTCCTTTCCTCTGCAGTCGCAGTCCTTTCCACAGAACAAAAATGGATTTAAAGTTGGAATGAAGTTAGAGGGCCTGGATCCTGAACATCCATCTTTATTTTGTGTCCTTTCTGTTGCTGAGGTACATATCTTTTTTTTTAATAGTAGAACTCACACGTTTTCTGGAATGGGGGAGAGCAGGGAATTGACAAGTAGTAGGAAGATTGCCCTTAAACAAATAGGTTAAAACCATGTTCTAATACAGTAGTTTTCTTTTTTAATTAAACATGGTTTCTCTCTGATAGGTGTTTTTTTTTAATTATTTGTGCTAGCATTTTGATTAAAGATGTCAAAAGATGTCAAGGCTTGACAAAAATTATTGGCAGTGTGAAAGGTAATTGACAGGTAGGGCAGACAATCTAGGCAATTTAATTTGTTGGGGTTTTTCCACCTATTCTTCTTTGTTGGGTATGCACCTGAGCTATTTTTGGTGTCTAATCCTGCAATGGTGTGTGTAAAACAGACTTCATAGTGGGGTAACTACCCTGTCATTGTGAATCTAGACACTGCAAGCTGTACCTGACCCTCTGGGAGATTGATTGCAGGGGCACATCATTCTGGATTTGCAGGTCCTGTCAATGGATAAATGTATATTTCTCCTAAAATATAATCTCCATTGTTCAGGGTTTATTTATCTGGCATGAGCAAAAATGTAAAATGGGATCGTTTTTTTCAAGGCAAATGGATCAAAAAGGGGATAAACTTTTGTTGCCTCGCATTTACAGGTGCAAGGGTACAGGATGCGGCTGCATTTCGACAGCTATTCCGAGTGCTATGACTTCTGGGTTAATGCTGATTCTCCAGACATCCACCCTGTGAGCTGGTGTGAAAAAACAGGCCACAAACTGCTTCCTCCTAAAGGTACATGGGTAGTTCTTTTCTGTTTTTAGTGTGCCAGCTTATCATGTTCCCTGGATACAAGCAACCCTCCTTAATGAAAGAGCATTCTCGTTCTGGGGAAAGGGCATCTCGCTGACTTGTGGGTATTACCATCACGTGCCCAGGGAGGCAGGACCAAAAACTTAACTTCCTGTCTCCCTGGGCGGGAAGCCCAGTTTCCGTCCTGCCTCTTTTAGGGTGCAGCTTCGTTGTACGGCTCTGAGCTGACTGCAAAACCTTTCCTAAATTCTTTTGGTGTCGTCTTCCCTTCTCAGTCTACCTTAAGCCTCCTTCCCAAACCCGTCTGTCAGCTCATCCTTCTTTATCTCCTCAATCTCTCTCCTTCTGTGCCTCATCCCCCTCCCCACAGTCCTCACTTTGCCCTGTTGGGCAAGATGACAAGCGACAGGAGAGACTCTGATTCAGACCTCCTTTCTGAGGAGGAACGCAACATAGCCCTCGTCACTTCGACAGGGCGAGGTCGTCGGGAAGGCTCCAATGGCCGCTGTTGTGGTTCCGCGGAGAACGGTGTTGAGGGGCCCAGCGTGTCAAAGAAGGCGCGCTCTAATGAGCCGTCTAAAAACGGCGCGAAAAGTGGCGCGCTGCAAGAGGAGGCAGCAGTTCCAGCCGGGAGGCCCCAGAGCACTCAGAGGGAAGACGCCTCTCTTACTGATTCCACTCTTCAACTGGGGGTTAATGTAACGCACTCCGAGTCTGAGATCCCTCTCTTGGCAGGAAATGTTTGATCTTTTTAATGGCATTTTAGATAAACAAGCCCAAATGATGCAAGCCTTTACAGACTCCCTGTCTCCTCTCCTCCAGAGGGCCGAAGTTAACCCTTCATTAACCTTCTTCCCTCGCCCCCAACCTGGCCTCTCGGGCGGTGGGGACAGTCAAGGACAGGGGGAACAGCCTGGGCCCCACTGGCGCACCAAGGCGGCCTTGAAAGTCCCTTTTAAGGAACAGGCCCGTCACTTACAGGACGATTGCTCCTCTGGGGCAGCAGAGTCTGAGGAGGAGAGCAGAGAATAAGGGGAATACGGCTCTGATGAAGAGAACCCCATCATTTTGGAGGAACAACAGCCCCGATTGTTCTCAGCTGAGGACTTCCAGGGGTTATTGAGTAAAGCCCTGTTGGCCCTAGACCTTAAGGAGGATCCTGATCCAGATAAGGAATCCATACCTAAATCCAGAAAAAAGGGACCCAAAGAGTTTTCCCCCATCTCCAAACCTCAATCCTGTGAAATACCATTCCCAGAATTCTTTGAGAATTAAGTACAGGCAGAGTTCAACAAGCCATTAGCTAACAGGCTATTTTCTGCTAACACCAAAAGGCTCTATACCATGGTGCCTCAGGCCATGACTCTCTTTCAGCTCCCCCTGATAGTTGCTCTGGTGGCAGCAGTTCACTCACCCAATCTGCCTGCTGAGGATGGAATGGGGACTATTAAGGATCCCATGGATAGAAAAGCAGAAATTCTGTCAAAAATGGTGCACGAGGCTTCCACTCTGGCCATTCGGGCTTCAGCAGCCACTTCCATAATGGCCAGAGCTTCCATTGTATGGCTCAGGAAAATTATCCAGCTGTACCCGGCTGAGAACCGTAAAATTTCGGAGGGGCTTAACAGACTTCTTAAGGCCGCGGCCTGTATGGCAGACACATCTTTGTATGCCATGTCCTTTGCGGCCAGGGCAACATCATCCAACATAGCCGTCAGGAGAGCACTATGGCTCCGCCCATGGCAAAAAGAATTCAAGACTAAATCACTTACCTTGTCCTACCCCTTTACAGGAGGTAAACTATTTGGAGATAGACTAGAGAGGATTCTAGTAGAAAACAAGGACAGGAAAAAGGTTCTACCCAAATCCTATAGGAAGGAAGGGAGACCATCCTCTTCCTTCCCCAACTTTAGATCTTCTCACTCCCTCGCACACTACAGACCTGATCAGCGAACGGGTTCCTGGAATAATGGCAGGGGCTCCTTTCGCAGAGGAGGGAATATGTTTTTTCGTCCCCATCAGGGACAGCAGCAATTCAGTGGCAACCAGGGAGATAAGTTCTCCAAAAACCCAAAACAGTGACGCCAGGTCACAGGCAGTGGGGGGGAGACTACTTCAGTTCCATCAGAAGTGGGGACGGCCTTACACGGACGCCTAGGTTTCCCAGGTAGTTTCATAAGGCTACCTAATAGAGTTAACCTCCTCCCCAAGGGACAAGTTCATAAGCTCTCCCAGACCCTTGAACAGGGAAAAGCATGCAAGAACCTTCGATGCCATTCTACACGTACGCCAGATACAAGCAATAGAGCCAGTACCTCTAAAAGAGACGGGCCTGGGAATTTATTCCACCTTCTTCCCAGTCCCCAAGAAAAATGGGGACAGGAGAGCTATATTAGACCTGAAACACCTAAACAGATTTGTCCGATACAGGAAGTTCCGAATGGAGACTCTGAAATCCATCATAGAGGCCCTGCAGATAGGTTATTACATGACCTCCTTAGACTTAAGGGAAGCATACTTCCATGTTCCCATACATCCTACACATCGCAGGTTTATCAGATTTGCATATGATGTCAGGAGCAGGCCTGTTCTCGACGCTTCTCGACTCTGGGCTGTTTTGAATTTCTCGCAGCTTCTCACAGCTTCTTTGCTTTGCTCGTCTCAGCCAAGGATTGTTGATCTAACGGACATTTTATCTCGGACATTCCTTCAGGACCTTCTCCCGTGGGAGAAGGGGTTGCCATGCCAACCTACACTATCTGCTATGCCAATATATGTTACTGAATTGAACCAGCCAGCCATTCCTGGCTTAGTTTTATGCAAGCTCTGTTTACCTGCACGATTTCCAATAAAGTCAACTTGCCTTAGGACCACCTGCCTGGGTTGTTGCTTTTGGGGATTCTATGGACCAAGGGCTTACATATGCAGGGAAACACTACCAGTTCAGAGCCCTCCCTTTTGGTCTGGCGTCGGTATCACGTGTCTTCACCAAGATCCTGGTGACACTGGTGGCTTTGCTCAGGCAGGAGGGGATCAAGATCTTCCCATATCTGGACGACATCCTTGTCGGTGCCAGGTCCGAGGAAGAGGCCAGGACACATACAGACAGGGTCGTCAAGGTCTTGGTGGATCACGGGTTCCTGGTAAACCTGGAGAAAAGCCACCTGACCCCTACTCAGAGATTGCAACACCTAGGGGTAATCCTGGACACACGCAAGAACCTAGTACTGCTTCCTCCAGACAGGATCATGAAGATCAGATCCTTGGTTCAGACCACAGTCAGGTCCAAACAGGGCAGGATCATGTTTCTTGCCAAACTACTGGGTCTGATGGTGGCCTGCTTAAGCTCTGTCCCCTGGGCCAGATTTCACTCGAGACCGCTTCAACTGCTCCTACAACCTTATCAATTCCTCATTACTCAGAGCAGGGACAAAACTATCCCACTACCTCACGAGTTCAGGCACAGCCTCTTATGGTGGTGCAGCCGCAACAACCTCAGCAAAGGGGTACAGTTTGTCATAGAGGATCAAATTCAGATCCATACGGACACCAGCCTAGAAGGGGGGGGGCGACCTGTCTGAACCACGTGGCTCAGGGCATCTGGTCAGCGAAGGAGAAAAAGTTACACATAAATCTGCTGGAGCTCAGAGCCATCCGTCTGGCTCTACTACAGTTTCAGGACATCATCCTTCACAGGCACGTACTAATTCGCACAGACAATGTGTCTGCCAAGGCACATCTAAACAAGCAGGGAGGATTGCGGTCCTCCAGACTACACCAGGAGGCCCAGATTATCCTTTCATGGGCAGAGACACACATAGCATCCCTGTCAGCAGAACACATCAATTTACAAGTGGACTGGCTAAGCCGACAGATCATAGACAAGGGAGAGTGGTCCCTCAACCAGTCAGTTTTCAAGCAGATTGTGGAGCGATTCGGCCTCCTCTCTGTGGACCTGTTCGCCTCAGCAACCAATCACCTCCTTCCCCGCTTCTTCTCTCAGTATTTCCTCCCAGAGGCGGAATCCATGGACGCTCTGTGGACCTGTTCGCCTCAGCAACCAATCACCTCCTTCCCCGCTTCTTCTCTCAGTATTTCCTCCCAGAGGTGGAATCCATGGACGCTCTGATGTGTCCATGGCTTAAAGAGACCCTATTTGCATTTTCCCCCATCCCCATTCTTCCCAGGGTCCTCAGAAAGATCAAGAAGGAGAGGGCAACTGTCATTCTCGTTGCTTCCCTATGGCCGAGGAGGCCGTGGTTTCCCAGCCTGAAAGAGTTCTCAGTCCAACCCCACTGGGAGCTACCAGCCATTCCAGACCTCCTTCACCAAGGTCCCATGTTCCATCCCGACCCTCAATGGCTTCGCTTAACCATGTGGAAATTGAGCGGAACCGCCTCTTAGAACACAGTTATAGCTCAGACATCGTGAACACCATGATTGAAGCGAGGAGACCTTCCACCAGGAGGATCTATAACACCTCCTGGAAAGCCTTTGTGTTGTGGTGTAGGCAAAAACACGTAGATCTTCTTTCCCCGGGCATTCCTAGGATTTTAGGCTTCCTACAAGATGGGGTGGAACAGGGTCTCAAGGCAGCTACCTTACGCAGACAGGTAGCGGCTCTGTCTACTGTATTGTCTACGGCAGGCAGCCTTCCTATGTCCAGGCACCCACACATTCTGGCCTTCTTGAAAGGGGTAGTTCAATTAAAGCCTCCAACAGTACATTGCTTCCCCTCTTGGCGACTCAACGTGATGCTCACAGCTCTTACCAGGCCCCCCTTTCAAACCCATCAGGAAGATTCCCTTAAAGGTGTTGAGGATGAAGACCATCTTCTTAACGGCGGTCACCTCTGCCCGCTGTCTCTCTGAACTAAGGGCCCTATCAGCGTGGGAGGGCTTCTGCATCTTCCACAGGGACAAGGTGGTCCTTAGACCGGACCCCACCTTTATCCCGAAGGTGAATTCCATGTTCCACCGCACTCAGGAGATACATCTGCCGTCCTTCTGTCCCAATCCCAGCCATCCCAGAGAAAAGGAATGGCACCATCTAGACCTGCGTAGGACCCTCAAAGTATATTTCAAACGTTCAGAAACTATCAGGCATTCCGATGCATTGTTCATATCCTTGACCAACCCATCCAGGGGACAGAAGATGTCTAGGTCCTTGCTAAGCTCTGCTGTAAGACAATGCATCACAGAAGCATATAGGGCTAGCAAAATCCCAATTCCAGCGGACATCACTTCTCATTCAGTTCGCAGTGCAGCCACATCAGCGGCATTCAAACAACAAGCCCCGCTGAAAGAGATCTGCCGGGCGGCCACCTGGTCCACGGTATCCACCTTTATAAAGCACTACAAAATTGATTTCATGGCCTCTGCTGACGCAGCCTTCGGTAGGAGGGTTCTGCAGCACGTCTTGGATCAGTCTTAGTACCCTCCCAGGTGATCTAGCTCTTGGAGATCCCACAAGTCAGTGAGATGCCCTTCCCCCAGAATGAGAACGGAGCCTTGTTTACTCACCGTGAGGGCTCCTTCTGTTCCGGGGTCGAAGGGCATCTTGCCCGCCCAATGTTAAACTAACTAATCCAAGACTTATTTGTCAATCTGATGTGGGCAGCCACAACACGTGGACTCCTCCAAGGCGGATACTTAACTCAGGCTTCTACTCACATTTGCCATTTTTTGCTTCTTATATGTATTGAAGCCTCTTACTGATTGTTATACGTGTTAATTATTGTCCATTGACAATACCAGTTACCCTGTTGTGCTTCGTTGTTGTGTTTGCTGTTCTGCACTTACCTGTCTCCTTTAGCTCGGCGAGTCCGAAAACTGGGCTTCCCGCCGAGGGAGACAGGAAATTAAGTTTTTGGTCCTGCCTCCCTGGGCACGGGATGGTAATACCCACAAGTCAGCAAGATGCCCTTCGACCCCAGAACAGAAGGAGCCCTCACGGTGAGTAAACAAGGCTCCGTTTCCTATTAAGTCCACCCATCTTGAACTGTTAAAGTGGGAAGAAATAACAAAAATCGGAACCCCTGGTCATTCCACACAAGTGGAAAAGGATAGCATGTTAGAAATGTAATGAGTGTCTGCTTCTGTCCTATAACATGTCAAGCAGCTAAACAGTTTTCTTCCACTCTGAAAATACACTGCTGAATAGTGCATGTATAATCACACACACAAAAAGGTGCAATAGCCAATAAAAGGAATCTGTATTTAAATTTTTTTAATATGCACCCATTTTCACTGTCATTTTTCAAGCTCGTTTAGGGAGTCCTAGAACATGTAAAGCAAGGTGAGTTTGTTTATTGTGCTAGGCTCAAGCACCAGCAGTACAGTCCTATGTAGAATTACTCCAGTCTGAGCCCATTTAAGGCAGCATTTAAGGCAGCAGGCTTAGACTGGTATAACTCTGCATAGGATTGCAGTGTAGTAAGCACTAAAACAAGACATTCTTTTAGTAATGTATTCATTGCTTTCTCTTGCTATTATTCTATTTAGCAGAGACTTCTGACATTTCAAATTAATGACTAAGAGCTGCAATAATGTATTTGAAAAACTGGAGAAAGTGAAAAGTCTGAAGAAGGGCTTTTAACCCCCTGCCTCTTTCCACAAGGGCTTCAATCGTGCAAAGTTCAAATTCTTCCCCCATAATTTATATTTCTCAAAAGCCCGTCTGAATACAGCAGCTCCCTGTATCAAACAATGCTTTTCTCTACCAATCTATCTCTAGGCTACAAGGAAGGAGAATTTAATTGGGCTTCGTATTTGAAGAACTGCAAAGCCCCAGCTGCCCCCAAAACTCTTTTCAAGACACTCAGCACAGTAAGTGGTAATACTGCGTTTGATTACTTTTAAGTTGCTGTTGTTCAAGCCCCCTTTTTTAAAAAGCTTCATCCAGGATAGTATTGTTACCTTTTCAGATGCTTACAACAGAAGCTAGACTATGGAACGGGGGTGGGGAGGAGAACAGATCAGGCGTGAAGCGTTTTAGAAGAAACCCTATTTAGTTGTGCACGCTATGGTTAGCGTGCAGAGTTTATTTCCTAAGCGTGCATACAACAGAAGCCAAATAAACATCAGGGTTCACAAGGCGGCAAATACCAGTCTTAAAAAACATCTTTTGGGGCTAGCTGTGTATAAGCAGAACACCCAGCTCAGCTCATTCCCTGGCTTGAAAACATGGCAAAACTCATACTTCCTTCAAAGTGTTAACTTCTTATCTGTTTGCCTTCTCTACCTATACCTTCAGAATTGTGTTTCAAATGGCTTTAGTCCACTGCTCGTTCCACTCCATCAAGTAGCCTGGCTTGTACATTTGCGTAGCCTCTTATCCAATCTGTACCCTGGTAATGGTTGTCAATTCCTGTTGATTTCAATTAATTAGAAGACGGGCTTGTAACTCTTCCATGCAGAGCAGTCCTGTGGAGAAAGTAACATCTGACTCAGAGTGCCCATGAATACAGAAGCGGCTCGCTGGTTCTGATTTACACAGGGCAGCCCATTTTTTTCCACCACTGGACTCATGCGGATCATTGCTAGAGGCAGCCACACTGTTCATAGACACCCCAAATCAGATGCTGTTTCCTTTATGGGACTGTCTCTGCAGGTGCCATTCTGGGTGGGAAAGTTTCAAAAATGAATTAGCCCAGTTTTAAAATTTCAGTCTCTGCAGTCTTCCCCAGTTTATGAATGTTTCTGCTACACTGTAGATGTCTTTTCTAGTAAAATGTCAGAAGCTTACTTTTTCCCATAATGGAGTTTTTATAATATTCAGCTTCTAAAGTGAAAACTGGCAATATCTGTGGTTTGGACTAAATTTACAGTTGATCCAGTTTACCAATATTTATATAAATCTAATTTCGGGCCCTGACCTGGATGGCCCAGGCTAGCCTGATCTTGTCAGATCTCAGAACCTAAGCAGGGTTGGCCCTAATTAGTATTTGGATGGGATTCCACCAAGGAATACCAGGGTTATTATGCAGAGGAAGGCAATGGCAAGCCACCTCTGTTAAGTCTCTTGCCTAGAAAACTCTTCTAGGTTGCTATAAGTCAGCTGCGACTTGATGGCACTTTATATACACACACACAGAGAGAGAGAGAGAGAGAGAGAATTTAGGGCTTTATCCTCACGTAACATGCAAAGTGAGGGGTTTTTTTTGTTTGCCTAACCGAGAAGACTATATTTGAAAGCATAATCTCAACTGTCTGGCTAACAACAAATATTTCCCCCATTTATTCTGTTCTCCAGCCAATCACACCTTCTGGATTTCGAGTGGGAATGAAGTTAGAAGCAGTAGACAAAAAGAATCCTTCCTTGATGTGCGTAGCAACTATTGCAGACATGTTGGATAATCGGCTGCTAATTCACTTTGACAACTGGGATGAAAGCTACGATTATTGGTAAGAAATTGTTTCCATTATGCATTCAACCAGAATGATGCTTAGGAGGAAATAAATAATGTCCAGAAAGTGCACAGGGTAGTTTGGAATCAGAAAAGTCATTCTGAGCCAGGCTGTAACTCTGTTTTTCAAATCTTCTGCAACCTTGAGGGCTAGAAACATGACTGGAGAAAGACTGGTAACAGACTGAGAATCTCAGGATGTCACATAATACAGCATATATCAGATCCCAAACATGTTTGGAGGGGCCTGCCTGCACATTAGAGAGCTCTAATAATGGGTGCCTGGAGAAATCTGGGAATGCTGTCCATTGGCCAAATCCAAATGTGTTTCAGGGAATTGGTTTGCTGAACGAGTGTATCTCCTTACAGGAGGCCTGACTTTCTCTTTGGAGCATTTCATCAAGGGGCTAAAGAGAAAAAAATGTCAACAGCATCACTGAACATGTGGCTAAGAGAATGCATGCATGAGGCATACGTTTCCCAAGCTCTGAAAACCTCCATAAGGCATTACACCTCACTCCGTAGGAAGCATGGCTGTGTCAGCAGCATTCAACACAAATGCATCAGTGGTGAACATCTGAAGGAGAACCAACTGGGCCTTGGTGTCTCTTTTGTCAGATGTTACAGACTGGACTCAGTCATCTTATCTGATGCAACATCTGGGCACAGTGTTCTTCAGCAGGTGGGAATAGCTCCACATGGCTGCATTCGTTAAAGAGACATCCTTGTGTTTCAGGGGACTATGGAATGTTGGAAGTTATCATAGAAATTCCTTCTCTCCAAAGCTAGGAGGGTGTTCCTTGTGTGTGTAAAGTGCCGTCAAGTTGCAACTGACTTATGGCAACATAGTAGGATTTTCAAGGCAAGAGACTAACAGAGGTGGTTTGCCATTGCCTTCCTCTGCATAGTGCCCCTGGTATTCCTTGGTGATCTCCCACCCAAGAACTAGCCAGGGCTGACCCTGCTTAGCTTCTGAGATCTGACGAGACTAGGCTAGCCTGGGCCATCCAGGGCAGGGCAGGGTGTTCCTTACTCCACTCCAAATTCATAAGGACATAAGACGGGCCATGCTGGATCAGACCAAGGCACATCAAGTCCAGCAGTCTGTTCACACAGTGGCCAATCTCTGTGAAGCCCACAAACAAGACAACTGCAGCAGCACCATCCTGCCTGTGTTTCACAGCACCTAATATATTCGGCATGCTCCTCTGATCCTGGAGAGAATAGGTATGCATCATGACTAGTATCCATTTTTACTAGTAGCAATGAATACTCCTCTCTTCCATGAACATGTCCACTCCCCTCTTAAAGCCTTCCAAGTTGGCAACCATCACCACACCCTGGGGCAGGGAGTTCCACAATTTAACTATGTGTTGTGTGAAGAAATACTTCTATCTGTTTTGAATCTCTCACCCTCCAGCTTCAGCAGATGACCCCGCGTTCTAGTATTATGAGAGAGGGAGAAAAGCTTCTCCCTGTCCACTGTCTCCACACCATGCATAATTTTATAGCCCTCTATCATGTATCCCCTTAACTGCCTTCTTTCCAGGCTAAACACCCCTAAGCGTTTTAACCGCTCCCCATAGGCCAGTTGCTCTAGTCCCCTGATCATTTTGGTTGCTCTTTTCTGCACTTTCTCAAGCAATGGTGTGTATGATTGTTAATGGGTCTAGTATGTGTACCTCTGCCGACTTAATATTCAAGACCATTTGCTTTTTATCTTAAGTTCCTCACTCTTTTTATAGTTGGTTATTCATTCTATGTGTGTTTAATGCAGATATGTTGTTCCTGTTGTTGTCCTCTTTATCTAGTTCAATATACAAGATCTCTATTTTTAGGTCCTTGGGTTCCCCTCCCCCACTTTTATAACATATAGTATATATCTGGATAGCTGATGAAGTCTCTGAAGGAGGAGGCCACCACCTAGTGGAAGGGACAGAAATTACAGTCTGCTTCTTGCCTCCATGAAACAATAGGAAAGTGGTCCCAGTCATTAAAGGGCTACCTGCTTCAGGGAAGAAGGGGCTTGAATTGCCATTGGAACGGCAAAATTCTGCAGAGCCATAGTTGGAACTGACTCCTAGCTTAAAGTAGAAGGGAAGTTCTACATAAAGATTCAGCCTTCCATTTGCAAATTGACATATTATATAAATGTATTGTTATGCGTTAGTTTGCTAGGATCCTCAGTGTGCAATTCCCTGACTTGGATGAATACTGGGCTTAGACAAGTTTCAGATATCCCTTGTAGCTCCTCAGTGGAAAAGGAAGAGATATAAAAATCTGTCTGTAGCAGAAAGGAAGGGAATACACACCTTCCTCTGATTCCCAAACCCATGGATAAAATTTCTCAGTCGTTTGCTTTAATGAATAAATATGTCAAAAGCTGTGGGTTTTATTGTCAAAGAGATAGTTTTATGAATTCCTACCAGGTGGCATCTGTGTATCATCTACTGGTCCAGCAAAAGAACATCAGACAGGGTTTGCATATTTGTGTTCCTTCTTACGCTCAGTGACCAGAGCCAGTTTTCTGTTCTTTTGTGCAGGTGTGATGCTAGCAGCCCATATATTCGACCTGTTGGTTACTGCCAAGAAACTGGAACTCCATTAACAACACCAGCTGGTATGTTGCAATCCTGCCATCTCCCGCTGCACCAAAAATATTTGCAAAGTGTGATCTCCTCTGTGATTCTATATGTTATGAGGTTCTGGGTTGTTGGTTTTTTATTTTGCTTTTTAACAATGAAACTTGCCAGATATCAGAAATGGTTTTACAATTTAAATGTGCTACAGAACTAGAAGCATGCATTATCTACAAATGCTTCAGTGAGGAGGGTAGACCAATTCCCCTTATTGTTAGGCTCCTTTTAAAATTTCTCGTAGGTCATATCATGCTGGCTGCTGCTCTGTCCTTTTAATGGAAGTAGTGCCTGAGTTCCAAATTGTGAATAAATTTCAGATGTTGATAGCTTGTTTAAAAAAATCTTGCACATGTTGAGCAAGGGCTGTGAGTCGTTCCATTAACGTCAAAGCTTTCCTCCAGCACAAGTGTCTTTGCTCCAGCAGAAAAATCCTAAGATCCAACTCCAAGCATTGTAGTAAGAATGGTGGTTTGGAGCAGTGGAGTCTGATCTGGAGAACTGGGTTTGATTCCCCACTCGTCCACATGAGCGGTGGAGGCTAATCTGGTGAACTAGATTTGTTTCCCCACTCCTACACACGAAGCCAGCTGGGTGGCCTTGGGCAAGTCATTCTCTCTCAGCCTCCCCTACTTCACAGGGTGTCTGTTGTGGGGAGGGGAAGGGAAGGTGATTGTAAGCCAGTTTGATTCTCCCTTAAGTGGCAGAGAAAGTCAGCATATAAAAACCAACTCTTCTTCTTCTTGTTTGGTCTAAAAGATAGAGGGGTGGAATATGGGTCAAACAAGTGTGGTCTTTCAGCTATCGGTAAAAGCCTATCGAAACTTCATCTAGCACTAAGTACAACTGTAGATTACAGTGGGAGTACAAAATCTGGGAAACAGAGGAAAACATGGACCCATACCTATTTCTGGCTGATTGGAATAATAAGGAATAAACATCACGTTTTGCTAATAAAGGGAATGGATTGTGTTTGGGGGTCCCTTGTAGCCAGGCTAGGGGTTGGTAGGGGATCCAGTAGTGGAGAAACTATCTAATAGGTGATTTACTTGATTAATTAGGATAGTTAAGTGCAACACAAGGAACAGGAATCCTCTAATGCTGGACTAGAATGTTGCAGGACCTTGGATAGCTCCCAGAGAGAGAGAGAGTGAGAGAGAGAGAGCGTAGGAATTTAATTTGATAAAGTCCTAAACTCAGTTGTGCCATTGTATCCATGCGAGGCCTGACGAGGATTGCCAAACGCCTGCCCATTTTGTAATTGTGGGGAGCCCACCCACAATCCCCTTGTGTATATTATTCCATTTGGGATCTGACAAACATACCAATTATGAAGGCCATTCCTTTACTATTTGTGAAATAACAGAATGATGTTCCCTCTAGGTTGCTCCCATTGGAATAGGGTTCACAGCTGAAAATCCACATATTTAGATGTGTGTAAATTTTTTGTTTTATTTCTAAGATCCTTTTTTGGGGGAAAACACATTAAAATAATGTGGTTGACTGTAGTTTTCATGACATTAAGTTAATTTTCTGAGACGGTAACAGATTGTATTGAAGCCCAGTCTTTTTGTTTTGAACTAAGTTCTTGCACCTAGATAGCTGTGGGAAGTCTTTGTCGGTAATGAATCTGATGATTTCAATTCTGTCACTGATTAACAGCTCATTTCGGAGTCCAAGAGCCGGATGTGCAATAAAGAAAGAGTTGTTGCTTCTCCATATCAGCATTTGCACATGTAACCTGCACACTGGAAGCTTTTCACTAACTTTGTGTGAAATAAATAAAAAAAGATCAAGTAGCTTGATATCTGATTTAAGCCACCACACATACTAAATTCTATGCATGGAATAGTCTTGTGGTGTTTGGTTAATTGCCATGTGTTGAGGCTTGCAGCTGTTCTAGAAGACTGAGAAGATACCTCCAATCTCTTTCCAGAATACAAAGATTTCAAAAGCTTCTCGTGGGAGAACTATTTGGAAGAAACTGGTTCGCAGGCAGCCCCAGCAAGAGCATTTAAACTGGTTAGTCAAAAATCCCTTTTTGTTTTGTATTCGTGTTCCGCAATGCAAAAGAAGGCTATGATTCCCCCCACCCTTTGGGCAGTCCTTTTTTTTTGTAGGAACCATATGAGTAATACATGCTAATTATTATAGTGCAGAGTTAACAAAGAACTAACAGACAAATAAACAGATGGGTGGAGAGCACATTACAGATTGTGCTTTAGATAAAGAATTCTGGGTGACCTATCATATTCTTAAGGTACCAGTGCAGTTCTGAGACTGGTCAATGGAGTTGGCAGCGTATTAAGGGCAGGAAGATTACTGCAGAGGATGCATGGTGCAGAGATCTTCCCTCATTTCATGTCTGTTGGTCTGCTTTAGACCCAATATGACTGGGCACATCGATGAGTCTGACATGGAATAATATTAACCATTCTGTTCAAAACTGGGCTGTTTAAAGAATGAAGAGGTGGAGTTGGGATCGCAGAGTGCTGGGGTGATGGTTATGTGGATTAATTAGTCTTGAATATAATCAATTAGTTTTGAATGTGGATTAAGAGTTATACAGGTCACACTCTTAAGTCATGGGTCCCCAGCCCCGTTGAGCCTATGCTCACCTTTGCAATTTTGAGAAAAGACAGGAGGTGCCGCCACAAAATGGCTGCCACGGAGGCAGGACGAATCACAAAACGGCTGTCATGGATCACGAAACACTGGCAGGTTCCAAACCAAATGGCTTTCTGAGATAGGGGCAGCTGTCTCTGGATGGATGTGCCTGCAGACCCAAAGGTGATGGATGCCTCCCTGGGTTTTCTGAAGCACCTCCTATGTCAGTGAAGTGGAGGAAAACCAAACTTGGTGCTTTGCTTTGGGGAGAGATGGGTTTCCCAGATCCGAGTCCAACACTTTAACCACTACACCACTCTGGCTCTCTATCTTTTATTAGACAGGCTTTAATAATTGGCATGCAGTGGTATGTAGTGCCTAGCAGTACTTAAAAGGTGACATGCAGTAGTCCTTAGTGTTAGATTGATGAGCTACAATGGTATTTGACAGTAATTAGAAGTTGGCAGTTAATGAGATTTTGTATATGACATGTCAAAAAATCAAACTAATTAAGGTGCGGACAAGTTTAAAGTATGCTAATTATAAACTGGTGGAATAGCGTCCCAAATGAGATCAGGGCCCTGCGGGACCTTAAGAAGTTCTGCAGGGCCTGCATGGCGGAGCTATTCCTCTGGGCTTATGGTTGAGGACAGCTACGGTTTCCTATCTGTGCTGGCCTCCCCATCCCTCCCCTTTCTCTTTAACATCACTATTCAGTTTAATTACTAGGTGGGGGGACTTACTGCCTGTAGGCCTGCAGGGCGTATACTGCCGAAGAGTGCCATCCAGGGCACTTATGCATTTTTATTCTGTTCTTAGTGACCTGTTGGTTTGGTAATGTTTTAATGCATCTCAATAGTTTATTATTTTCTGTTTTATTGTAAGCCGCTCTGAGTACAGCTCTGCCGGGGAGAGTGGGATATAAGAATGATGAATAAAATAAATAAATGAATGAATGAAAACCCAACAACAGCGGGCACCATGGCACCCATGGGCACCACGCTGGGGATCACTACTGTAAGTTATCCTCCATGATGTTTGTCTCTGGTTTGTATTGGTGTTTTTTGTTTTGTTTTTTACAGCGCCCAGCTCATGGTTTCCAGACTAACATGAAACTAGAGGCTGTAGACAAGAGAAATCCCATGCTAATCAGAGTGGCAACCATAACCGATAAAGACAACTATCGTCTCAAGGTAGGCATTCGATTCCAGCAAGCCACAAGGCATCTCTGTCTGATTGGAGGGGCAAAAATAATGTCGGATAGGAATGCATTACATTTAAGCTATCCAGAAAGCAGGCACTTTCAGCGGTAATTTGGTGGCTTGGTATTTATGTCGTTTCCCCCTGCCCCTGTGAATTGCAGCCCTCCTGCTTAGTATTGCTGGATGCTATTGTAACATAGCTTATTGCAGATTGACATTTGTTAAATTGATTTTTCTTCCCCTTGAGCAGTTTCTCTGAATGAATTTAACATAAATTTGACACGTTTGAGCTCTCACACCCTGAGGGTAAGTTGCAGAGGGAACCTTACTATCAGGTTAACTTCAGTTTAATATGCTGAACTGGCTCCGCCCTCCATCCTCCAGTCAGCACATAAACACAGCCATGCTGTTTTCAACTTACTGGGTTAAGCTGAGGTTTGTCAGCTGCTGAGATTGGAAAATCTTAGTTCACAGAATAGGTAAACTGTGAGTTTTCCACATTGTTCTTTGGTAGTATGTTTCGATTCTTTAGCAGGATTCTATTTAGAATATATAAACTCTGTAATTGCACATATAGATCAATGTTTTGTCTCTGAGGCTGCCTATTTCAGGGTGCTAGAGACCAAGCAACTAACTGAACCCTGATGTCATTCATTTCCACTTTCTAAGAGTGTATGGTTGGGTGTTCAAAATAGGGCTGTCAAAAAAAAAAATTTTGGTACAGTTTGGATTCGGCCGAATTTGACCCTTGTGGGGTCGGTACGGTCCGAAGTCCGAACTCCCCCGCTTCGGATCCCCGGTAATTCGGGGGGATCCGGAGTTCGGGGGAAAATTCGGCCGAAGCGCGCCTTCAGGGATTCCCTGAAGGCTCGCGGGGGCCCTTTAAACTGATCTGAGCCTCCCAGCTGGGAGGCGCAGATCAGTTTAAAGGGCAGCCCGCCCCCCTTCAGCGGGCTCTGCTGGAGAGGCGCGGGCTGTCATTTAAACTCATCTGAGCCTCCCGGGCGGGAGGCTCAGATGAGTTTAAATGACAGCCGCGCCTCTCCAGCGGAGCCCGCTGGAGAGGCGCGGCTGCCCTTTAAACTCATCTGCGCCCCCCGGGCGGGAGGCGCAGATGACTTTAAATGACAGCCGTGCCTCTCCAGCGGAGCCCGCTGGAGAGGCGCGGCTGCCCTGCCGCGGCTGCCCTTTAAAGTCATCTGCGCCTCCCGGGCGGGAGGCGCAGATGACTTTAAATGACAGCCGCGCCTCTCCAGCGGAGCCCGCTAGAGAGGCGCAGCTGCCCTTTAAACTCATCTGCGCCAGGCGCAGATGACTTTAAAGGGCAGCCCGCCCCCCTTCAGCGGAGCCCGCTGGAGAGGCGCGGCTGCCCTTTAAACTCATCTGCGCCAGGCGCAGATGACTTTAAAGGGCAGCCCGCCCCCCTTCAGCGGGCTTCCCTGAAGGGGGGCGGGCTGTCATTTAAACTCATCTGTGCCTCCCGGGCGGGAGGCACAGATGAGTTTAAAGGACAGCCCGCCCCCCTTCAGCGGGCTTCCCTGCAGGGGGGCGGGCTGTCATTTAAACTCATCTGTGCCTCCCGCCCGGGAGGCACAGATGAGTTTAAATGACAGCCCGCCCCCCTTCAGCGGGCTTCCCTGCAGGGGGGCGGGCTGTCATTTAAACTCATCTGTGCCTCCCGCCCGGGAGGCACAGATGAGTTTAAAGGGCAGCCCGCGCCTTTCAGCGGGCTGCCCTGAAGGGGGGGCCGAATTGGCCGAATTTATTCGCGAACTCCCGAACTCGCTGAATTCGCCCCCCCCCCCCCCCGTTGCCCGCCAGAGTTGAGTTCGGATCCGTCCAAACTGAAAATCACCGAATCAGGGGAAATTTGGTTGATTTTCAGTTCGGACCGAACCGAATTGACAGCCCTAGTTCAAAATGGTATTTAATTCAAATTCCAGAAGAGTTCTATGGCATTTTAGTAGATAAACTGATTTATTCCAGCATGACGTCTAGAAAGCGACCACCTGCTTTATCAGATGGCGGAAATACACCTATAGTGGATATAATAATTATTTTTTGACATTTAAAGAAGGAAAATTCATTTTTGGCAGTGATTTAAATACATTGGTTGATCCACTGCTAAGAATGTTAAGAGAATGTAATTTTGTGGCAAATACCATTCCTGTGTGTGTGTGTGTGTGTGTGTGTGTGTGTTATTCATAGAAATAGTTGGTTAAAAGACTGGAAAATAGAAGACAGCTGGAGATTCTTAAATCCCATAATAAGACGCTATACTACTCTTCAAACAGGCAATGTTTCTGCTGTGGGGTACATCATATTTATGTTTCCCCAGCTGCTCTAATAAAATTAATTGTGTAGGCCCAGGCAATATTGTTCTTTCAGATTATGGGGGGATGTTACTTGGAGTTGGTGAGGAGATCAGAGGAAAGACATTTTTTTGTGTTTAAATTCTCTCATTGCATGATTTATGTTGGTGAGAGTGTTACAAAGAAGGTTGAGTGCTATTTTCATAACAATTCAGGGAACTGTAGACAATATGATAGTTTCTACATTTAAATCAGTAGTTAGATTTTTTTGAGTTTGTGCTGCATCTTATGACAGGTCTGGACAAATCCCAGCTACCAGGTCACCATGGTGCCTAGTATTTTCAGCAGTGATTTTATTGTAGTGTCTCTCAGCAACTCTCAGTGGAAGTATGAGGGGTTGGATCTAAGCAGTTTTTTCACTGGCGAAAAGGGGAGGAAGGGGTCCACTTTGCCCAACAAAAGGGTGTTGTTTGGTATCATGAGACCTTCATGGACAAATTTGGCATGGGAGCAGTAATGAGGAGAGGAATTGGCAAAGATTAAGCAAAAACGCTGGCTGGATCAAACCCAAAGTTTATCACCTTGCATCAGAATGTTTTGTTGTACGACATAAAAATAAATGTGCATGGAATTCTTCTCATGGCTTCTTGGTACGTAAACTTAACTTTACACCAATGATAGTCAGTGGCTTTGGCATGTGGCTCTTCTGGGCAGCGTTCCCCAACATGGCATCTGCTCTAGATTTCAAGAAGGCCTTTGCCCGATGGGGCTTGTGGTTGGCAAGTGGTCCCCACCTTGAAACTGCTGTTGCCAGAGGAATGGCTAAGCTGGGAGCCTCCCTGAGGTGCAGGCCTCATTGCCAGGGTTGAAAGTAAATGTGACTCTTGTGGTTGATGGTAGCTGTGAATGGGGCTCTCCTTGAGCTACAGAGGGAGTGCCACGTCTTTATACCAGCTGCTGGTGGTGGATGAATTCTTTTCTTAATCTGCTGCCTTCTGTATTGGCTCCAATATTCAGTTAAATGGAGCTTTTGAAAGCAATAATGGCATTATGAAAAACTGGGGAGAGGTAAGGCTAGGGTTTGACAACATTTAGCTTTTTGTTTTTGGTGTTGACAACCAGGGTGAACTGGATTTGTTTCCCCACTCCTACACACGAAGCCAGCTGGGTGACCTTGGGCTAGTCACTCTCTCTCAGCCCCACCTACCTCTCAGGGTGTGTGCTGTGGGGAGGGGAAGGGAAGGTGATGGTAAGCCCGTTTGATTCTTCCTTAAGTGGTAGAGAAAGTCGCCATGTAAAAACCAATTCTTCTTCATCATCATCCAGGTCATAGAATGTATTGTTGAATAACTTTGAAATGTCTACGGTTATTGTTTGAAGATAGTCAAATGCACCAACCCATCTTCAGGAAGTAACAAACTTTCCTGAAGAATGAAGAACCAGGTTTCAATAGTTTTAACATGAGTTTCATCGAAGTTCTGAGCAAGTTATAGCTTAGTGATTGTATTGTCCGAAAAGTTACCCCAAACAACTGTGATCAGAGTAAAAATATTTTTTATCCTGTAAGAAGGAAAAGACTACACAGTGGTTGAAACTTACAGACCAATTTGTTAGGCCTATGAAATATTCGCCACAGTTTATTCTAATAGTCTCTGCAGCATTAAAGGTCAGAAATGTTGGTTCAGGTCAAGCTGGTTTTATTAAAGTAAGAAATATGGCTGGCAATATTACAAGGGCAATTAACATCATCAATAAAGCTGAGATCAGAAGGACTCCAACCTTACTTATTGTTTTAAATGTCACCACGTTAAATTGACTTGTTTGAACAATGACAGCACAGCAATCGCCGCTACCGCCCCACCACCACCACATTTTATATCCCGCTTTTATCTACCTTTAAGGAGTCTCAAAGCGACCCACAGTTTAAGAAGCTTTGATCTAGAACATTCAGTTAAATGGCATCACTCAAAGGGAAAACCCCTCCCTCTCAGTCACCATCTCCCTGCACACGCTTTCTCCACTCCCTCTTCTCCAGCCAGTCAGGTCGATGTGACCAGCTGTCGCTGGGTTTCCAACTAGCAAGCTTTGGACGCCTCGAGCTTTTGAGAGCCGGCTCTGCCGGAAGGCACTTGGGCAGTTGGCCTGCTGCATAGGATGGCTCAGGGAGAAGGGCTGTGGCGTTCCTAATGGGCGGGGGTTTGGTTGACTGTGGATTCCTGTTAAGGATTGGGGCGCAGCAGTGAGCTTGAGTATCTGACACATTTGATTAATTAGCAAGACCCTCCTCTACTTCTCATAACAACGTAATCCTGGAAAGATTTTTCCCTCTGTAGTATAACAAAAGGTAGTATATGCATTTATGTGTGTGTACACAGAAAGAGAGAGAGGTTGTGGTGGGTTATATATGCAACCTGCATGAAATTCAGTGGAAATAAAGCTAATAGGGATGCTAAGAGTACCTTTGGCTATGCTGGAGCACACGACGCCAATGTTTGTTAGAGCAGTTAATATAGTTTAGTGAAGAATCATTGATATTAATATCAACTTCAATTGTATAGCGCCATCCGCAAATTAGTTTTACAGGGTAATTATGGCTTCAGTTCTTTTGAGCTCAAACCTTTTTGTAACCTGCAGCTTACTGTGAAAGGCTTCTTTTCTTGATACATCTGCCATTACCCCTTCACAACCCCTGGATTGTTTCAGTGCAGAAAACTAGCTCTGTTCTGTTACCATAGCACCTTGGGTTTCCTAGAGTTGTACTGTATAATTAAACAAGCAATTAAGCTTGTATATATTTTATATCTGAAGATTGGAAGTGCGACCTGGCATGTCCTGTTAAGCTCTCCATATGATGTTGTGGGCCGTCTGATTTAATTCTGTCACCCTCTGTCCCAACAACTTCAAGAAAATAGTAGTCATTGGTATTCTGTATTTGATCATCTCAAGGAATGTGCAGGGGTTGCAGTCCCTTGGAGCAGTGGGGCAGCTGTATACCTTTGCCAGGGAATTACTGAATAGCAGTGTAGTAGCCCCTTGTATACAATGCAGTTAGATGGATTTGTGTCTCCCCCAGGGACTAGTGTACAAGTGAAAGATAATAGAGGTTATTGTGGGACAGACCAGAAGAATTCTTCCATACCCTTTGTGTTTTTGAATAATATTGGTCTGCAACTGAGCCCATTCCTGAGCTTCAGGGCCGAAAGTTGTTAGGAGGCGCGCAAGTGACTGCGCAGGCACCCGTGCCGCTTGTGGCAACTCCCATGCCACTCGCGCCGGCAAGACTGTCACGGGCCCCGGTGTTGGGCTGCTCATGCTGGCCTCCCTGCGTTGGCTCGGCCTCCCGCTGGCGTTCTGACGATGTGCCTCTGTGTGCCATCATCCCAGGGGGCATTCCGGGGGCAGAGCCGCCTTTAGGTGGCTTCCTAACCCCCCTTCAGGCCGGGAACACCCCCTTTGCCCTTACCTGGAGTGACACTACCTTTTTAGGTGGAGTTACACCACCTTAGGTGGTGTAGCCCCATGGAATGCAATGGAGCGGTTCCATGGGGCTCGGAGGTGCCGGCTTCAGTGGGGGTGGGGGTCCTCCTTTGGAGGCAGCTCGGCTGAGCCACTGGCTCAGCCCTCCCCCTCAGGAATGGGCTGCCAGTCTCCACCTCATGTCATGAAGAGGAGAGTTATACTAGCTTCATATCAGTGCAAATTTGGTTCCTTCTTTGCAACACCTCTCCTTCCTTCTGACTGGGATAGAAGGACCAGAGATCTCCATTCCAACTCGTATCTGTTAAAGGGAGCTTTGACTCTTGAAAGCTTATACCCCAAAAATCTTGTTGGTCTCTGAGGTGCTGCTGGACTTAGATCTAGCTGTCCTTCAGCAGACCAACAGGACCACCCTCTGAAAATGGTTTCAAAAAGTGTATCTTAGTATTTTGCTGGGGAATCCCCATAAGTTCACCATCCCGTCCTACAGCTGTAACTCTGTACTCCTTTGCCAAAACTTCTGTATGTTCAGTGTGCCCCAGAACTGCAGCATTACTTGCCTAGAAACAGTTGCTTTGATAGAACAATAGCCAGGTCCCCCACCCCCCAAAAAAAAACTGCTACGGGGAAGAATTTTGACTCTGATGCTGATCGAGGCTTAGCCTGGTTGTTAAGAAACAATGTCACGTGCCCCACTTAAGCCAACACTGGGGGCATTTTTTGGTGTAGAGTTTTTCTCCACAGGGTAGTTTTATGAATTACCTCTGAGGCAGAATCCACATGGGAAACACTTGGTCCAAAATGACCGTTTTCATGGATGTTTTTGGAAAGTTCTGTGAGCAGAACCTGGCAAGGGGTTTGAACGTTTCTCCATGTACGTTTGATGAAAGTATATAGTGATGCTTGTCCTCAGGGGTCATTCAGGCTCACTATCATGGTGGAAAGTATTACTTTGTAAACAAATCTGTGTTTGTTACCTAACCTGACTTGAATCAGTTCTGCCTTTTTAAAAACCCAATTGCCTTTTAAAAAAACCCTGACATTTAATTCATTTTAGCTTAATCTAATTTAATCCTTCCTTTCTGTCCTTCCTTTTTGCCTTCTATTTTAGATACACTTCGATGGCTGGGACCCTATCTTTGATTTCTGGGTTGATGCTGACAGTCCAGACATTCACCCTATGGGCTGGTGTGCAAAAACAGGACACCTCTTGCAGCTCCCACTAGGTGAGAAGAGAAATAATGCATGATACTGCGTGTTTTTTTCCTGACTTGGATAGCCCCAGGCTAGCCTGATCTTGTCAGATCTCAGAAGCAAAGCAGGGTCAGCCCTGGTTAGTATTTGGATGGGCGACCTCCAAGGAACATCAGGGTCGTGACGTGGAGGCAGGCAATGGCAAACCACCTCCCAACATCTCTTGCCTTGAAAATCCTGTGGGGTCACCATAAGTCAGCTGTGACTTGACGGCACAAAAAAACCTCTCCCCCCCCCACCCGAATGCCTGGTTATTTAAAAATAAGGCTGTCAAGGGAGCCAGCGTGGTGTAGTAAAGAGTGGTGGTTTGGAGTGGTGGACTCTAATCTGGAGAACCGGGTTTGATTCCCCACTCCTCCACATGAGCGACAGATGCTAATCTGGTGAACTGGGTTGGTTTCCCCAGTCCTACACACGAAGCCAGCTGGGTGACCTTGGGCTAGTCACAGCTCTTGGAGCTCTCTCAGCCTCACCTACCTCATAGAGTGTGACTGTAAGCCGGTTTGATTCTTTTTTAAGTGATAGAGAAAGTCAGCCTATAAAAACCAACTCTTCTTCTTCTTCTTCCTCTTCAAATGAAATCTTTTCCTGAAAAAGTTTTGTTTTTCTAGGGACTGAGGATCCATCAGGGGCAGCAGGACAGGGATGCCCTACTCCTGGCTGTCAGGGGATGGGTCATGTCAGGGGACCCAGATATGGAACGCATTACACGTACGTGCATCGAGTGTTTAATGGAGTAATTCCCAACAGATTGTTCTGGGTGTTGTGTATCAATTACCCAGCACCTGTTGTTAGAATGATACCGTTTCAGTTAAGTGATGAATACAAATGTGTGTCTTTGCTCTAAAATACTGTGCTTGTAGCTCCCTCTTGTGTTTCGCATATAGCTTTCACTCACAAGCTTAAGACTGACCTTATAGAAAAGCAGCAGTAGGTAGAACCTGGCTGCCAATCAAGCACAACTCAGCCAGCTCTGACTGTTGAGGATCTCAAAGGCCTCCCACCTACAACTGCCCCAACTGGCCAGGAAGGCCAGAGAGGCTTAAGTTGCCCCCTCACCTTTTCCTGCCCTCCTAAGAAGAGCTTTGACTAATTGAAAAAGTGGAAGTACTTCTTTGCTTAAGAGGAACAGTCACATCTCACTAGGGTTGCCAACCTCCAGGTACTAGCTGGAGATTCCTGCTATTCCAACTGATCTCCAGCTGATAGAGATCAGTTCACCTGGAGAAAATGGCTGCTTTGACAATTGGGCTCTATGGCATTGAAGTCCCTCCCCTCCCAGGACCCTGCCCTTTTCAGGCTCCGCCCCAGAAACCTCCTGCCGATGGCGAAGAGGAACCTGGAAACCCTACATCTCTCTGCTAGCTGAGCTATTCATCTATCTATCGGTGTTTATTGGGGGACGAGCAAGTAGCTCTCAGACAGCAGCTCTTCCCTTTTGTTTCCCCAGTCAATACTAGCAGCAAGATGGCAACACAGAGGCAGAGACATTCTTATTCTTTTGACGTCCTTTGCAGCTATGAGACATAGCTAGGCCTTTTATAAATGCTGTGGCTTCTGGCCGCTTATGAATCCACAGGAGTCTCGAGCCGTCCATCTTGAAAGCTGCTGAAGAGTTCTCTACAACCAGGCCTGACTCCAACATGTAGACATCTTGTAAATACATATGTAGCAACTCTTTGCTGTTGTTCTGGT
Organism: Euleptes europaea; assembly: GCF_029931775.1. NCBI lineage: Eukaryota > Metazoa > Chordata > Lepidosauria > Squamata > Sphaerodactylidae > Euleptes > Euleptes europaea. The sequence goes on from NC_079314.1 coordinate 22,808,229, forward strand.
TGCTTGGAATTAGTGGTGGTGTGCATGCGCACCGCAGAGATTCTTACCTTGTGATCTGAAGAAGTGAGCTGTGGCTCACAAAAGCTCATACCCTGCCAGAAATTTTGTTAGTCTTTAAGGCGCTACTGGACTTCTACTCTTTTCTACTGCTTGTGGTTAAAAGACATTCTTTTCATGGAAAATGTGCCCTTAGCCATCAGTAGGGTAACACAGGTGTGTGTGCTAGCAGGGAGGAAGCTTAGTACCCATTTGACATGCCATTCAGTGCATGTGTCACGTCATATTCCCACCTTCACCTTTTGCTTCCTAACTAAGGTGTCCGGAGCCTTTTGTTAGGTCACTGTGCTCTTGACCCTCCAGGCTGTACATCGTCACTGACCTTTTTGAAACATCCCTTTTTTGCAACTCTCTGCCTTTGACTAGCTTTTCAGTCTGTCCTGTTCATTGAATTTTGGGTGTGATTTTACTTGTGTTTACATCTCCCATCCTTCAGCTCTGAGGTGTTACTGAAGAGCAGGGTCGTTTTGGCAGCTGACCTCCTTTCCCCTCTGTCTGAAACCACACACTCTTTGCAGAAGTTCTGGGTAGACTGCATCTGCAAAACCTTTGCCTAGCTTCCAAGGAGTCTTCAGCCTACATGTGTCCCTTGGTTTACCCTCGCTACATCATTTTTGCTGAGTTTAAACAAGAGTGGGGGAAAGGGTAGACCACTTCGATTTTCTGAGAAACGTATTTTCTGGTAACTCTTTTTGTCTTTCTTTGGTGCAGGCTGGTTGGCTGCCCTTACTCAGAAATCAATCTGAACAGAGAGAGCTCCATACAGGATCGCCTAGGCGGGGAGAGACCTGCACCAAATATCAGTATTCAGAAGCCCAAGCAGCCCGAGCCTTCTGCGCCGCTTTCCGATCTACGGGAGGATTCTCCGCAGTCCAGGTGAAGTATAGATTAAGTATTATGGGCTGGCTGGCATTATCCGAGGCACCCCTGTTAAGCTTCGCGCATGCTGGTTTCGTCACGGCAGCAGTGTGCTATTCTCAGTCGCTCGCTTCTGCCCTGTGCTAGAAAAGAGCGTCGATTGTTTAAAGTTTGTATGCAGCTTCAAGATACTCTTGCCGTATTAAAACACATGCATTTTTACTTTCCTGCTACCCGCAGATTTGTACTCCAGGTTTCCCCCCCCCCCCTCTTGCCTCCCGCTGACCAGAATTTACGGGCTAAAATTCATATGGTCTGTTTTCTGTCTCCAACACAGAATACTAGTTGGCAACATAACAAGTGTACTCTGCAGCCAAGGGCTTGGGTGCAGGCTAAATTTTCTGCTTGTGGAAGGCACTTCCGCCAGCAGAACAGAACATTCCTGGCTTCCCACTCCCGCTGGAGCCCACTGATTTTCCTTGGGGGGGTGCGGGGGAACCTGCTGCTGGGGGAGAGGGGTCCTTGGGAAAAACATGAGAAGCAAATTGGGGATGTGCAGCAGGAAGGAAGAATTAGTGAAAACTAACCCCCCTTCTGTTAGCAGAAAATTTAGTCTGGATCCAAACCAAGAACTTTGTTCATGAGTGACAGCTGTTAACTTTGGGAGCAAGTAGAGGAATGTATTCAGAAAAATGCTATCAAGGCGGAGGCTTGAACTTGTTTCCAGCCCCAGGTGATCTCAATATCTGGGGTGAGGAAGAGGTTTTCCTCTTTCTCAGCTGTGTCCCAAATAGTAACCTGTTTCCTTTGTCCGTCCCCCCGCAAACTTAGTGGGAACCACTGAGAATCAAGCCAGTCTGCATGGCCCTGGTTAGCTAGACAGAACATTGGGAATTGCCTTTTACAGAGGTTCTTTTCTTCCTAGAAAGTCTTCCATGCAAGATGAGGAGAGATCAGGGAGAAGCAGTGTCCACAGCCTATCAGAACAGTCCGAGACCAGCCAAGAGAAGGACTGGACAGAAGGGGAAACGTCAACTATCACCAAAATCAAATCCAAAAGGTCAGCAAAAGTTTTCAGCTTGTGGGACCTGCTGGCAATAAGATTCCTCACTTGTGAAGCCAGCTACAATCGAAATGGCGAAAGAAAAGCTGAAAATATATTTTGATTTGCAGTTGAGAAGATGATCTGTGGATTTTTTTTCTCAGAAAAGTCAGTAAAACCAGGGAGCCTAACTAAGGCTGCTTCTGAACAAAGATTCTCTGTGTTAGCTCTCATTGCTGCTGCAAATGCAGCAGAACATCCACATGGCAGTTCCCCCTGCATTCCCCTTGCATCAGCACCCTCCCCCCTGCCACCTCCAATGGCGAGCTTTTAAAAATAAAAATATGGAATTGCTAGCTCACTATAGCCTTACAATAATCTATGGCAACAATGTACTAGTACCCAGTTGTTCCCTTTAAAAAAACATTGCTGGCCCTTTTCATTGCAGAGTTCTAAGGGGAAACGTGCAGCACAAGCTTTCAAGTGCTACAGCTCACTCTCCAGGTTCATAAATATTCAAGACTCTTTCAAACATATGGATATTGTTCCCTCTTTTGGGGGGACCCAGCTGGGTCTCTCTTGCATGATTTACCACCTTAATATTCATGTTTGTATTTTTCAGGATTGGTTGCTCACATGGTTATATAAAGTTCCAGCTAATGAAGCAAGAAACTGATGGAAGAGGTTAGTTAATTTGTGTTTGTCCTTTCTAAACCATTGCAAATATTTCAGATTTTTTTTTCAGGTGGTTAGCTGTGGTGGTCTGCAGTAGAAGAGCAGGATTTGAGCCCAGCAGCTCCTCAAAGACCAGCAAGATTTTCAGAGTATAACCTTTTCAGAGTCAGAGCTTTCGAGAGTCAGAGTTCTCTCAGTATCTGACAAAGGGAACTCTCAAAAGCTCATATCCTGGAAATCATGTTGGTCTTTAAGGTGCTACTGGACTTGAATCTTGCACTTCATATTTTGTAGCTCTTTGGTCGCTTACATTAAGTTTTATTGGATGGGGTTTTTTTCAACAGTCAGGTGAAACCAGTTATTTTGTGTGCTTGCTGCAAGTTTAAATTTCTCACTTCTCCTTTCTTTCCTAAACCCTGTTCTGGAAGTGAATTTTAAATGCTTTTGCAGAAATCAGATTGCTGTTTGGTAATCCATAAGTATCTTTATTCATCATTGATCAGTATAGCCAGAGAGAGCTTTCTTCACCACAGAGACCCCTTAGTTAGAAATTGTACAGTTTTGTTATTAGTTGCTGGGGGCAAGGGGAAGGGTGAATGGTGTGGAAATCTTTTTCCCCAGATCTTCCCCTCCTGGAATCTATGTCCTCCCAAGAGCTTGACCATGCCAATTCCCCTACCGCCTTATTTTAACCTTCAACTGACTCTCACCATTATATGCCTCCTTGCTCAGTCCTCTTCAGGTTATTTTTAGAGAATTCTTTTATTTTCCTTAGTTTACAAAGCCATATTTCTTACATATCCAAGAAGCCCTTCAAGTATGTAGGCACACCTGCTGGCCTCTGCTGCTTTCGTTAGCAGAACAAACATCCAGCATTTAGTATTAAACATAGCAAGTTGAGCTGTGAAGTTTGCATCAGTTGAAATGAAAACCTTTCGGAAGACAATCTGCATGTTGAGTGAAGCTTTCCAACTCAATATTGGTTCTTTGATATAGCAGGTCACCATTCCATTGTCCTTGGGCCTTCAGAAAGCATTTAATTTCAAGTCCCTTTTAAAAAAATGCTAAACAAAGTTGATTAATCCACTAAGGCCTGATTAATCCACCAAGGCCAGATTAATGTACCTTATTGAGACAACATCTTGGATTTTGTGCCATTGCTTTGTTGGTGGTTCCCATCTGAAACATTTCTGTTGTTGGTCAGGCCATTGCTTCTTAAAGGTTTTTTTTTTTAATGGCTGTTTGGATGAACTCTTTAGTATTCTTTAACCCAGGGGTCAGAAACCTTTTACAATTAAAGCGCCAAACTGTGTCCATGTTCAAAGTAAGTGATCAACAAAGAACCAGAATAAAAGACCCTATTAGCGTAACTGAAAATATATAACTGAACATTACCAATAACGGATGTGTAGATTAATGATCCTTAACGTTTCTGCATTCCAAACACTGGTTGTTGTGAGTTTTTTACTAGGAAGTGGAACTCATGAGGTTTCTCAAGAAGTAATATATATATACAGGAGCACCTTTCACGATTATAGTGCACTGGGATAAATCTATGCACAATTTGCACTTGGATTCCTGGGTGCTGTTCACCTCTATCATCTTCTTTTCTGTAAAACATCACTAAGACGCCCAATAAAAATCTCTGTCTGCTATTCCTTTAATATACTAGTTATTGTAGCATTCCACCTAGTAGAAGAATGGGCCACTGAGTCGCAAAGAACTCATGGCGACCCACAGGGCATTCCAGGCAAGAAATGAGCAGAGGTGGCTTGCCATTGCCTTTCTTTGCGTAGCAACCAGTCTCCCATCCAAGCACTGACTGTGGCCGACTCTGCTTAGCTCCCAAGCTCTGACAAACCTGGGCTAAACTGGGCTATTCTGGCTGCTAGCATTCCGACCATCCCTCTAATATACCTTTCACTTAAAGATTTAATTCTCTTTATTAAAAGAGCCATATTTGGTTCTGTACTGAGCCATATTTGGCTCCACAGCTATAGCTTGCAGACCCCTGCTTTAAACCTTTTCAAGGCAGTGGAAACAGCGCTAGACACAGAGAACATAAGGAAGGCCATGCTGGATCAGACCAGGGACCATCAGGTCTAGCAGCCTGTTCACACAGTGGCCAACCAAGTGCCTCTAGGAAGCCCACAAACAAGATGACTGCAGCAGCGTTATCCTGCCTGTGTTCCACAGCACCTAATATAATAGGCATGCTCCTCTGATCCTGGAGAGCTTTTCTGACGATTCAATCCCTTGCTCTCTCGTAAGCAGTAAGTTCTAGTTGTCCTTTGTCACCACTAGGTGTCGCCATCAACCTTGCCCATAATCTATACTGGGAAGGGAGGGCCCAGTTGTTTGGATCCCCTTCTATTCTGTGAGCCGGGTCCGGTGGAGGAGGGGGGAAACAGCCAGCATAATTAGCCAGCGTTGTTAGCTGGAGAAATGTTGCTACGCCACGTTCATCGGCTGCTCCGCTGCTCAACGTATCACACGGCCATCCCTGCTGCACCGTGACACAGCAGTAATCAAATGATCTCATGCGTGGTGCGTAGGGGAGGGGGTACAGAGACAGGAAGGAAGGGAAGGTTCCCCACACACACACTTCCATTGCTTCAGTTGTTTGACAAATGGGGAGTGATACTCATATCTGGAAGGAACACCCAGCCTCCCCTGACCTTGGAGCCTTTCCCCTCAGGACGTGGCCGGTGACAGTCATTATCTGGCATGTAGAGTGCTCTCAGCAGGCTGGGAACAGCCCGTAAGCTGGAATGGTGCCATTAATTCCCAATCAAAGATGCGGTTACCCAACCTCCTCCACCCTGGCAAGAGAATGTTGGCAACCCCTGCCATGTTAGCATCTGGACCTCTCTTCCCTAAGAGCGGCTAACAGCAGAGGGATTTCTTTTCTTCCCCCCCCCCTTCCTTTTTTTTTTTTTTGTGGCGGGGGGAGGGATGCTCTGAGCGCAGCCGGCCAGGGAATAAAGTACCTGCATTTTTTTCAGATCCCCCCCCCAATGAGGGACTGACTCATCTTGCTTCCTTCCCCCCCTCAGACACAGCGTTTGCTCTGCAGCAGGCCCTCCACCAGTCCGTCTTCATGCCGTCCCTTTCCACAAACCCAACCCACCGCCTCCATCTCTGCTGGGAGCAACACTGCAAACTGCTGCCGGAGGTCTCAGGCCTCACTGCCAAGAACGTGGCCAAATGGAGCGTGGAAGAGGTAAGTGGGGCTTGCTCCTCCTCCCCCTCCCCCTTCTGTCTCATTAGAAGATATTTTTAAATACAGCAGCAGTGTTTAGTTTTTTAACCTATCTGATTTCCAGCAGCAGCTTGTTCTGGATGGTAGTGGTCCAGCTGAAAGTTTAGCCCAGGACCCAGACTAGATATGCACGTTTTGATTCTTCTGTTTCTAGCCATGATATATATATATATATTTTTTAATTGGCTTTTACCACATTTGGGACCTTTGCTGACCATAGCCTTTTTTCTATGTGCGTTCTCTCTCTCTCTCTCTCTCTCTCTCTCTCTCTCTCTCTCTCTCTCTCTCTCTCTCTCTCTCTCTCTCTCTCTCTCTCTCTCTCTCTCTCTCTCTCTCCCCCCCATCTCTCTGTTGCTGCTGACTCACTTTTCCTTTATGGTTGTCCTGCGCATGCTTGCATGGCTATGTCACAAAACATCTTCCACAATGTGATATGATTGCTGGCAGGCACATTCATTCTGTCAGAGTGGAGATTTCCTTCCTTTTTACCAGTAGAAGGTCATGCCGTGGTTTAGTGCACATCAGGACACTGCCCCTGCTGCTAGGGGGTTGAGTGACACAGCACATATCTGGCGTGTGATGCACACCAGGCTGTTTCTGTGAATTGTCTGAGTTGGCAGCAGCTGCCAGATTCAAAACAGCAGTGTGGGAATCTTTGCGTTGCCATGGCGTGTGGCTGACTAAAAGTCAGATGGGTCTGACTTTTCCTTCCCCAGTTTTGGAAACTTTGTGTTGTAATTTTCTGTATTGTCAAAATTATATTTTTGGTTTTTATGCTTGTAAACTTTGAAAAGTCCAATAATCAGAGTATGAGAGTTTAGAATGTTAGTATATACTGCTTTGCTTTGTAACGTCAAAAGGATTTTGTTTTAGTAGCGTGGTGTAGTGGTTAAAAGCAGTTGTTTGGAGCAGTGGACTCTGATCTGGAGAACCGGGTTTGATTCCTCACTCCTCCACATGAGTGGTGGACACTAATCTGGTGAACTGGATCTGTTTCCCCACTCCTATGCATGAAGCCAGCTGGGTGACCTTGGGCCAATCACAGCTCTTAGTGCTCTCTCAGTCCCACCTACCTCACAGGGTGTCTGTTGTGGGGGGGGAAAGGGAAGGGAAGGTGATTGTAAGCTGGTTTGATTCTCCCTTAAATGGTAGAGAAAGTCGGCATAGAAAAACCAACTCTTCTTCTTCTTCTTAGTGATTATTTATGAAGGATCATGTGTTTCAAAACAAATATGCCAGAAAGTTGGGATCTATTCCTGTCCCATCCATCTGTACACAGGATTTCACTTTTTTCTTTCTGTCACTAGCAAATCTTACTGTAGAAAAGGTCTGGGGGAATGATAAAGGAACATATGTTTTTAGGAACTGTTAGTTCAGTTTATGTTAGTCAACCAACAAAGGTTTGAACCCTATGAAGCAACAGGATATAAGACATTAATGGTGCCACCCTAAGCAGAGTTACAGCTTTCTAATGTTGTTGAAGTCAATGGGCTTAGAAGAGTGTAACTCTGCTTAGGGCAGCAATGTAAAACATGACACTAAAGTCAGGTGTCATCATTGAGAAAGTCGGCCACAGGAATCTCCACATTCTCTTCCAAGCTGCTGTGTCTGGATAGCAAATTTTGTGACTCTTAATGTATTCAATATGTGATGGTCAGGATACAAAAAATGTAAATGTTATTGCGGCCCCAGGGGCCAATAAAGGGGGGAATAGCTGTTGAGGAGAATGAACCACACACAGCCTGTGTTGGGGAAAATTACGCCGCAGCTTTTTATTAGCTACAAATGCAGGAGCACTGGTGCAGCATGGGGAAGGATCCCCGCATTGGGTGACCTGCCTGACACGTGATATGACCCTGTCCTCCCAGCCCCCCTGCCTGGGGGAAACCGTGGAGTGGCAAACCCGGGATCCACCTGGCCGTGAGCCTCTGTGTGGTTCCCCTACCACCTGGAGGTGAGAGGCAGCTGACAGCCCCCTGAGCTGGGCATGCCGCTGATCGGCCCCCATTCCCAAGACCCCTTAAGGGGGTCCCCAGCGGGGGAGGCGTGCACACAGGTGCAGCCTCCCCACAACTGGATCTGTCCCTATGCCCAAACCACCCACTTTGCTGTGACAAAGTAGAAGAAGAAGAGGAGTTGGTTTTTATATTCCAACTTTCTCTACCACTTAAGGGAGACTCAAGCCGGCTTACACTCACCTTCCCTTCCCCTCCCCACAACAGACACCCTGTGAGGTAGTGGGGCTGAGAGAGCTCTAAGACAGCTGTGACCAGCCCAGGGTCACCCAGCTGGCTTTGTGTGTAGGAGTGGGGAAACAAATCCAGTTCACCAGATTAGCATCTGCTGTTCATGTGGAGGAGTGGGGAATCAAGCCACTGCTCCAAACCACCGCTCTTAACCACTACACCAAGCTGGTGAAAACTACATACAGAAGTATAACTAAATAGCATTATCACAGTATCCAGGAAATAATGACAGTTGCAACAAGGGGAGGATGGAAAGAGCGCGCAGGTTTGGCAGCATCTGGCCTTAAAAGGGGTGTGTGTGCCGACATGATGTGCTTCATGCGGCAGGTCTGTTCTCCCCACCCCTTCTGGCCACTGCCCTGGTGAGGATGGCTGGAAGCCCGCATCGGGAGAGGTGTCCCGCCTCTGACTCCCTGCTGCCGCCCCGAGCTCCTCTCCGTGCCCGCCCCCTACCCCACCCCACCCTGCAGTTCACAGCCCCAGGTAAGTTAGGGGCTGGGCTTAATACCACCAAATTCCATAACCTTTGTTGCCAGCTTTCCAAGGAACCCATAGTAGCTGGGATAGCATATGTAGATGAACATCAGCAAGAAAAAGGCACTTTCATTGTATGTTAAACTCCCTCTAAATCACTGCAACCAGAACTTCATTCTGGGTTTTTTTTTCCCCAAGCGGGGAAAAGCATTACAGAATGTAAAACATATTTCTGCTCTAAGTTGCTACATCTCTGGAGAGGTAACATATCACTTTTTGAAAGAAATACAGCACAGCAGCTGTGCATGTTGGCATGCAAATATGAATTTGCAAATTTTGTTCTTTCTTAGGCAACGTTCTTTAAATGACTGGTCTTAAGATTGCTAACGGTGATCTCCCTTGACCACAATCCTGCTTTCATCCAGTTCAATTAATATTTTCAGGACTTTACTCATTATCATGCAGGACAAAGTAAACTAACACTGCAGTCGTAAGCACCTTCTCCGCCTGTTGAAGAAAGAGGGCTTGAAAGTTCAAGAGGGCTTGAACTCTGTTTAGGATTGCACTGTAAAGCCACGAGCATGCTCTCTTTTATCCTACCCATCAGCTGTTCATGAGTATTTTAGGAGTATCTGAAGAACACCCTTCCTGCACAGAGCTTTCTAACCAATCAAACTAGGACAGGAAGTGCTTTTTTAAAGTGCATGGCGAACCTACTTTTCTCAAAGGCCAGTGCCTTTTACTTGGAAAGATCAATATCATGCAATCTATGAGGAAGTGTCAGGCATAAAGCCTGACCTACATGTATTTACTCAGATGAGAGTCCCACTGAGTTCAGTGGAGCCCACTTCTAACTAAGAGCCAAGGACTGCAGTTATGTTCCCATTTTTATTTGGATACCAAGCATTTGTCATAGCATCTTATCTGTTAGTTAGAGTTGAGAGGGAGAAGCTTTTATCCATCTCTTATAATACTAGAATGCTGAAGCTGGAGGGTGAGAGATTCAAAACAGATAAAAGGAAGTATTTCTCCACACAATGCGTGGTTGAATTGTGGAACTTCCTGCCCCAGGATGTGGTGATGGCTGCCAACTTGGAAGGCTTTAAGAGGGTAGTGAACATGTTCATGGAGGAGAGGGGTATTCATGGTACTAGTAAAAATGGATACTGGTCATGATGCATACCTATTCTCTCCAGAGTCAGATGAGCCTGCCTATTATATTAGGTGCTGTGGAACACAGGCAGGATGCTGCAGTTGTCTTGTTTGTGGGCTTCCTAGAGGCACCTGGTTGGCCACTGTGTGAACAGACTGCTGGACTTGATGGGCCTTGGTCTGATCCAGCATGGCCTTTCTTATGTTCATATGTTCTTATGAGCTCATTTTCTTTTTATTCAGATGGTGGAAGGTCAGATGGCCTGTGCTTATTCAGTTTTGCGTAGCATGTTTATGGCAGAGATAGGGATTCATCCTATATTTTTAAATATTTTTAAAACGTATTTTTCACTCCCCTTTCCATTCCCATATCTTTTAAGGCCACTAACACTATAATTAATCAATGGATATCAAAAATCAAAGTGCAAATAACAATAAATATGGTCATATATGCCATCACGTGGCAAATGACTGATAGCAAACCTGGCAAGCGGCTTTCAAGGTATGTGAGAAGCAGAGGTGGTTTGACATTGCCTGCCTCTGCAGAGTCTTCCTTGGTGGTCTCCGTTCCAAATATTGACCCTTGCTTAGCTTCCGAGGTCCGATGAGACCAGGCTATACCATGCCATTTCCCCTCCAAAAATAAAATAGCTGCAGCTAAAATGAAATGACATAAGTACCTCAAATACAAAACAAAACAAAACAAATGGCTGAACTAGGTAAAAGTTGTGATTAGTATCCACATCCTAACCTGACACACACATTCTCCTGAGGGGCTTTATGAGTAGAGAAGAGATCATGAAACATGGAGAGTCAAGGAAATTCATTACACAGTGGAGTTGCTAAGACTATAGTAATACTTGTGGGAGCAATCCTAAGCAGGTACCTTCAGAAGTGAGTCCCATTTTATTCAATGGGGCTGACTCCCAAGAAAGTGTTCTTTGGATTGCAGCCAATAGGTCAGTAAAATGGGTTCCATTGTGGAAACTCTCACCTTGTGTCCACTTTCAGATGTCCTGAGGAAGAAGCAGAATCGGGAAATGTGAAGCTTAGCCGTCAGCCTTAGAGGAGGATGTAACATGGACAGAACTCAGTTGCTTATGAAGCTAGAGGTTGTGTGATGAAATGCTCATAAATGCCCAGAGCTGGGAGTTTAGAAAAGATTACCTCTAACATTATTTGAGTGGTACTCAAGCAAAATCAAGGAGGCTGTCTTTAATTTTTCACAGCTTGCTGTAACGACATCCCTTCAATTGCTAGGAAGAACATAAAATGATCTGTTAGTCACTCAAGACCTCAAGCAGAGGCTTGCTCCGAATAATTTTTTCCTCTAGTGAGAATTGTCATTTGGTTTTTGATTTTTTAATTTCTCAAAAGCTTCTTACCATGTTTCCCAAGTGTTAGTTGAAAAGGCGCTGAGTTTGGATCACAAAATGTATTAACGTATGACAGTCTTAACTCCCAATTGCTAATCCTCAGGGAGATATTAATACAGGGGTGGGAAGCCTGTCCAAATCTCTTATTGAGGATGGCTGCAAAATGTCAAAGCAACCCAAATACTACTTTGATTTGTGCTGTTAAGGAAACTCGTTGTGATTACTAATGAATAGTATTTAAGCACTTTTCTGCAGGGATTGAGAGACACCCCCCTCCATGTTACCAGCACCATCAGCACTGATATGGGATGTGTGTTTTTTAATGCCTGAATTATAGTTTTTCACCTTCCAGTCTTTAGGACCTAGATTTTTTTAAAAAAAAATTAATTTATTGTTAACAAGTGTAATAACATAAAAGCGTAATAAAATCCATACATTAAAAAAAGGCCAAGAAATGGGGGGGGGGGTTCCCCAATGTTGAAGTAGTTACATAAGAATAGCATGAAAAACATGAATGTAAATTATATGATCAGAAAATTCTTAAACTTCTACGCAGGCCGCATAGCCAGTACTCAGTAGAGGATAGAATGGACAGCTAAAAAAATTAATCTCTACCAGTAGGCACTGCAAGGACAATCAAATAATGCAAATATCTTAAGCATAAGAACAAAAATTTAACACATGGAAGCTAAGGCTAAGCTAGACTGGAAATCACTTTTGCCTCCCATGTACCCTGTTGCCCTTATAACTCTGTGTTAAGGTGAAGTTCCCAAGTTCTTATTGCTAAACTTTTTCATAAAGGTAAAGGTTGTTCCCCCCCTGCAAGCACCGGAACATTACTGACCCATGGGGTGACATCACATCCCAACGTTTACTAGGCAGACTAGGTTTACGGTGTGGTTTGCCATTGCCTTTCCCAGTCATCTACACATTAGCTCCAGCAAGCTGGGTACTCATTTTACCGACCTCGGAAGGATGGAAGGCTGAGTCAACCTTGAGCCGGCTACCTGAAACCAACTTCCATAGGGATCGAACTCAGGTCGTGAGCAGAGATTTTGACTGCGGTACCGCTGTTTACCACTCTGCGCCACGGGGCTCTTGAAAACTTTTTCATAGGCAGCTATTAAAAGTTCTTGGTCCAGGACACCCAGATGGAACCCTGCAGATAGACAGGCCCTCTTGCGCTTTCTACTCAGAGTCACATCTGAGACATCACAAAAGGGGCACTCCGTGTACTCACTTCTCTTACTCTGGGCTTAACAGGCAGATATCAAACAGCACATTGCATAACCCCTTCCCCAATCAAATGCATGTAACATTACAGTGTACTAGCAGCTTAGAAATTTCCCCCCCCCAACAAAACAGGAAAAAAGACTGTCCAACCAAATGAACTCTCTTGATACTCTTTTTCTTAAGAGTCTCCCATTTCAAAACGCTTGTGTTTGGACCTAGATTTCAGTATTTAAATTAGAAATCTATGGCAAGCTGTTCAAAAGTTACTCTTAGCCGTGTTAATCTGAATCTGCTCTTGGCCCTGCCCTCAGCTATTTATACTGGAACGCCTCAGTTCTTTCTCCAGTCCATCTCTCCATATCCCATGTTACGAGGATCAGTCATGCAAGGAAAACTGGGGCCATTTTTTGATATATTTAATCACACCCCCACATTATTAATAAGAATGGATCGATGTGAATTGCAGGACTCAGGATGACACCCGCTTCTTGGGAGGTTTTGACTGTATAACAGTAATGTAAAGGATAAAGAAAATAAATCTGGAAGGATGTTGTCCAAGAAAAGCTGAGATAGGAATTTAAACTGGCTAAGCTGCGAATGGACAGAATGTATTTCTTACTGAAGCTTAGAGCAAGACATTAGATAACCAAGAGTTTTAAAAGGAGGAAATTGTTTCTGGCAGTGTCGCTTGTAACTATTTGTGCTGTGATACTGGCAATAGGAATGTCACATCTATACAAAGTCAAGAAAATGCTTGTAAAATAGAATTATTCCCTTTAGTGAGCATAAGAACATAAGAAAAGCCATGTTGGATCAGACCAAGGTCCATCAAGTCCAGCAGTCTGTTCACGCAGTGGCCAACCAGGGGCCTCTAGGAAGCCCACAAACAAGACAACTGCAGCTGCATTATCCTGCCTGTGTTCCACAGCAGCTAATATATTAGGCCTGCTCCTCTGATCCTGGAGAGAATAGGTATGCATCATGACTAGTATCCATGTTTACTAGTAGCCATGAATACCCCTCTCCTCTAGAAATGTGTCCACTGCCCTCTTAAAGCCTCCCAAATTGGCAGCCATCACCACATTCTGGGGCAGGGAGTTCCACAATTCAACTATACATTGTGTGAAGAAATACTTCCTTTTATCAGTTTTGAATCTCTCACCCTCCAGCTTCAGCAGATGACCCCGCATTCTAGTATTATGAGAGAGGGAGAAAAGCTTCTCCCTGTCCACTCTCTCCATACCCTGCATAATTTTATAGACCTCTTATCATGTCTTCCCTTGACCGCCTTCTTTCCAAGCTAAACAGCTCTAAGCACCAGATTACTGAGCTGCTTGATCAGAGCATGCCTTCTCTTCCTGGAGATGTTAAAGTGAAGAGTTGCAGAGGGATTTGTGCTTCCTCCCCTCCTGTTGCCTAATGCCTATTATGGCCTTAGATAGTATAACATGAACATTATTCCTATTATTTTTTATACTGGGGATGGTCTTGTGTGGTTTCTTTGTCGTTGCTGCAACTGCTAGTAAAATGCAGCAGCAGTGGAGATTCCACATGCTGTGTTTCCCTGCAGTTACCCTGTCTCACTCTCCTAGTAGAGGGACTTTTTATTTTTGTTCCACAATTGACACATCAATATAATGGAATAACAATCTCTCTGTCAGGTTCTTTGAATCCCCAACTTTCATTTTAAAAAGTTGGTCTCTGGCCCATTTCATTGTGGAGATATAAGAGGAAAGGCATGTGTCTGCAACCAAAGGGGCTAGAAACTTGCTTTTTAAAATGAAACCTGGGAGTTCAAAGAACCCGATAGACAGATTGTGATAACATTATTATGATTTGTCAATTGCCAGTTATTGTTTTTGAAAGCTGCCATGGGGGACTGGGCCAGGGAATATGGCACTGATGTGTACATAACCAGGAAGATGTGGACATTCCCATCCCCTCCCCTCTTCATTGCAGTCTTTCCCAAAACATCACAGCAAAGAAAAGTCAGCAAAAAGCACAGGAAAGATGGGGAAAACCCAGGAGGTAGATGGAAAGTGTGTGTGTAGGGGGCGGGGGTTCTTACTTCCCAGTAGCATCCAAGCTGGGGATAACAATCCATGGGTTTGCCAGATTCCTTCTCTTGTTTTTAAACTTAACCGTGTTTATTTTTCTCTTTGGGCTCCAGCCAGCTCAATTCACTGTGCTGCCCCAAGCACCTGCGCTGCATTGATCCAAGAATTGTACTTCATTATCGCAAGAGGCCCAGGAACAAACCTGTGGGGCTGCCTTGCTGGTGCCCCCCAAGCAATTGCATGAGCCGCTCGTAGTTGTGCCTTCCCTGTTTTGTTTATTCTCAAGGAGTCTCTCTTTCCTCATTATTGCTACTGTTCTGGTCTGTAGCGCCATTCTGACATTGCACCACGAACCACAGCAGCTTCTTGTAGTGACCAAACTGAGAAATTGTGGTTTGCAACCAGCCAGCCATCTGAAACCATGATTTAAAGTTGGTTTGCAAGCCAGGCTTTGTGCTAACTATAGTTTGGCACGATGGCTGAACTAACAAACCCTGGTTATTGCCATTGTTCTGCCCCCCAAAGGCCGCTACATAAAAATGGGATGGGGTATAAGCCCTGCTTTGCCTTCATGTTTAGAAGTGCGTATCATGATTTGGCCCTGACTTGGATAGCCCAGGCTAGCCTCAATTCATCAGATCTCAGAAGCCAAGCAGAGTCGACCCTGGTTAGTATTCGTGGGAGACCACCAGGGAATACCAGGGTCGTGAAACCCTACGAGGTCACCATGAGTAAGCTGTGACTTGACGGCAAAAAATATATATCATGATTTGGGTTCTGAATTTCGAGAACTAGCAACTTAATCGTTGCAATGTTTTGTTCAAATGAATAAAAATGTATTGGCGAAGCAGGTGAAAAGGTTTGGCTTTCAGAAAGTACTTTTGTTGACAGGTTTCCGGTTGTCCCTTTAATATTTCCGCCCTTTGTTTGCAATACTTGTTTAGGTGGCTGGCTTTGTCCAGCGTTTACCAGGTTGCAAGGACCAGGCTGCGTTATTCCGGCAAGAGGTAAGTGAGTCTTGTCTGTGTAATTCAAAAAGCACATCAAACCATATTGCTGTTTCTGAAAGGCAGACATGATGTACTCCACCCCCCAAAAAATTTTTAAAATAAAATCTATGCACCAAATAAGGCAAATTATTTTCCCAGAAAAGCAAAAATGCTGCATTTATTATGCAAATTATGCACATTTGGTATTTTGTTCTTCTGTGTAATATAATCTGCTTTTGTAGTTCTTAAGACAGACAAGGTGTTATATAGAACAAGCAGAGAATCAGCAAGGACTTGAGCGGTCACTTCATTCCCCCCTGCATCTCCTTCCCCACACAATTTCCTCTTTCTTTCCTCCTGCCAGCCCTCATAGCCTCTTCCCTTTCCCTGTTTCTTTCTCTCCTTCCTACTCAGCAAGCAGTCTTTTGTTTGTTCCCCCTCTTGACTTCAGCTTTATTATTTATCTACTCTGTTTACACTCCACCTTTTTCCCCAGCGGGGGCCCAGTGCACCTTACATCACTTACCTCCATTTTAACCTCACCACAATCCTGCGAGGTAGATAAGGCTGAGATGTTATTCAGTTACAGCGTCCCACTTTCAGTGGAAAAATCATTCCAGTCCTTATGGGGTTCATCATTCCTCCCACCCCCCTTACAGAACATTTTCTCCTCCTGCTACTCACCTCCCTGATACTGGAAGTTGTCTTCACAGCTATCCATAGTTCACTTCCCTCTCCCAGGGCAGTGCCTTCCTGTACCCACTTGTAATGTGCCAGAATCTCCCTTTCTCATCTCCCCTAAATATTTTTTTTCCGTACATTTCCATTCTTTTCTACCAACAAATCAAAGCAGCCACAGCTTACGCAGCCAAATTAGTGACATTTATTACTTACACTACATTTATCAATATACCGGGTGCCAAAACAGAACCATACGAGCCACTGTTTGATTCAACTGGATCAATTTACTTACCATTAAAATAATGAAACGCTTTAAAGCCAACCTAAGGAAGCCAAATAGCCATGCTTTACACTGGTACCCAAGGCGATCTAGACAGCAGTTTCTTTTTCAGACAAAACATGATCTAAGATGGCTACATTCCCCTCTTGGCCCTGTGGACTTTTCTTCTCTTAGATTGTGAAGCCCCCGTTTGTCGAGGGATTTGTGGGTCCATCTTGTGTGCACATCTTTCCCCAGTTTCTTCTAGTGTTTTATCAACAGCTGAGATCACCAACATGCGTAAGACCTCTTGACAACTTTTAAACCTTGCTAGTGCTGCTGTCTCTGAGGAAGACCACATAATACCTGCAGGCCATTCTTTCGCCTTGTAGCGTTTCTTGATGCAAATCAGGATGCGTCCAATACCCTGGTGATCCCACCGTTATTAGGCTTCGTACTAACAGCCATTTTTTACAGTATTTTGCAATGGTAACACATATTGTCCTACAAGAGCAAAAGGCTGTTCTTGCGCTGCCAGTTAACCTCAGTGGTAGGTGGCCAGCTGCCATTTAATTCTCTTTGGCAGCTTCAGTTCCTTGTAAACACATAGCAGGTGTGGGTTTACAGGAACTTAAGCTGCCGCCGCGTTGATAGTGGAAAGCACTGTCAGTTTGCAGCTGATCTTTGGTGCCCCCGTAGGGTTTTCATGACAAGAGACCAACAGAGGTGGTTTGGGGAGGGGCTGTGGCTCAGTGGTAGAGCATCTGCTTGGCATGCAGAAGGTCCCACGTTCAATCCTCCGGCATCTCCAGTTAAAGGGACTAGGCGAGTAGGCGATGTGAAAGACCTCTGCCGGAGACCCTGGAGAGCCGCTGCCAGTCTGAGTAGACAATACTAACGTGGATGGGCCAAGGGTCTGATTCAGTATAAGGCAGCTTCATGTGTTCATGTGCCATTGCCTGCCTCTGCATGGTGACCCTGGACTTCCTTGGTGGTCTGCCATCCAAGTGCTAACCGACCCCAAGATCTGACAAGATTGGTCTAGCCTGGTCCATCTAGATAAGGGCAGGAAAAACATTACACTGGCAATATTTTCTACATTGTTATTGGCATTGGGGGCCATGTATAATCCCTAGTTGCACCTTCCACTTTGGATTTAAATTATAATGGTTCTGTCCGCTTCTGCTTCCCGTGACATGCTACATTATGGCCCTATTATCTTTGGTAATTAGCCAGTCTAGGCATAAAGAGTGGGGTTATTTTTAATAAATAGCAGCTGTACCATGCAAGGGTTTTTGATTTTTTTAATTCCACAGTGCAGGGATTAGGAGCATTTCTGACCCACTGGTTCCTGCTTGGAATGCTAAAAATCTTATTTTCATATTTCTAGGCTTCTGCTAGAAGGAGAAAAGATCAATACCAAATTGTCTTAGGAAATGTTTCTCTTATAGTCCAATTCTGACGTATGAGGTGGCGCTACAAGATTATTCCTCCTCTCCTCCTTTTTATCCTCACAACAACCCTGTGAGGTAAAGTTAGGCTGCGTGCGAGTGACTGCCCCAAGTTCACCCAGCAAGCCTCCATAGCATAGTGGAAATTTGAACCTGGGTCTCCCAGATCCTAGTCCAACACTCTAGTCACTACACCACACTGGCTCTTAAGTAAAAATTTCACTGCCATTTTATCTTAAGACCTTGGTGCCTTTCTGCACAGTGGCTCCTGTATTAATCCCTCAAAGATTCCATGAAAAAGGCTGCTAGGCTCTAGATTCCCCACTTGGCATGAGGCAGATACATTTCTCATCCAAGCCTAGACTAGGCTGAAATTAAGCCAATTTTAATGCCCTCTTTGCTAGATTCTGGCTGGGATAAGTTGTTGGGTGACAAAACTGCTGAACTTTGCTATAACAGTCCATTAGCAGCAATTGAGCTGCCCAAATGTACTGTATTTGGGTAAGTAATGATAGCTAGTGAGGAGGGAGTGGGTGGTTGTGCTTTAATTTTCATTTTCAGTTTATTTACTAAATGGCCATAGTTGAAAAGAGAATAAATTTCTGCAAAGAACAATTTTGTTTTAAAAAAAAAAAAAGCAGATTGAACAAAATTGCTAGTGAGCCATAGCCAGGGAGTGACGCCGGCATCTTAGGACCACATTCAGATGAGGTCTCTGCAGCTAAGTGGCTTGGTAGTTCATTGGATGAAAAGGCAAGAAAGGCCACACATGAGAATCCAAATGGTTTCTGTGCCTTAATGGCCTTTTATGAGAGCCAGCGTAGTGTAGTGGTTAAGAGCGGTGGTTTGGAGAGGTGGACTCTGATCTGGAGAACCAGGTTTGATTCCCCACTCCTCCACATGAGCGGCAGAGGCTAATCTGGATTTGTTTCCCCACTCTTCCAAATGAAGCCAGCTGGGTGCCCTTGGGCTAGTCACTGCTCTCTTAGAGCTCTCTCAGCCCCACCTACCTCACAGGGTGTCTGTTGTGGGGAAAGGAAGGTGATTGTTAGCCGGTTTGATTCTCCCTTAAGTGGCAGAGAAAGTCGGCATATAAAAACTAACTCTTCTTCTTAGGCATGGGTTGTTTACGTGGCTATCACCCCCCCTCCCAATCTCCCCACATTTCCCCCATGTTTTCTGGATGGTGTTTCTGGCGGCATCCAGAAAACGCAGGAAGAGAGCAAAGTAACTTCTAAAGGTCGGAAAAGAAGTGCATAATGAAAACGAAGCCCCGAAGTAGTCAGGGAGGGGTGATCACCACGGAAACAACCCGTGCATAAAAGGCCAGTGACATGATGGTTAGTATTTGGAAGTTGTTTGCAGTCATTCCGGTTCAAAATCCAAAACCAAGCCACAGTCCACATAACACCTTTTATTAGGACCAACCAAAATGATGCAAAACTGTGCACGGAGCGGTAGAAAGTACTTTCCACCCATATACAGTCTGAAGTGGTACTGTCCGTTCTACCACCTCAGGATTCTGCTGCCTCTTGCTTCTGCATGTGTGAACCAGTCCGCAGTTTCAGAAAACGAGGAACAGGGAGGTTGTGGCTTGCCAGAGGACACTGCAGACCCTTAAAGGGATACAGAACTTCTGACTCAGAGGTCAAAGCCTTCGATGCGAAGCTGTACTCAGAGTTAAATGGCCACCCTACTTAGCTAATTCCTAGAGTTCACCATTTTAATGCAAGCGTTTCATTGATCTGTTCAAAGTTTTTAGTGCCTATTAAATATATTTGCATAAGCTGTGTTTTTGGGGCATTAAGCACTTGACCTTAAATATATTAAGCAGCAATGGACTATGCTGTATTTTGTAGTACATTTGGACATGAGTATCATCTGTCTTCCTCACTAGTCCTCTTCAATTAAGACCTGTGACTTCCACGGTATCCCTGCCCCGTAAAGCAAGGGCGGGCAAAACGTCACTCAGGAATGACCGGTCGCTCTCCAGGCCACTAAAAGTAGCTCTCTGCCCCTCCTCGTGTGCTGCTGAATTCATTTCATTATACTTCTCTTTAAGGTGACCCGTCAGTAGCAGCCTCTTCTCTCCTCTTTCTTGCAAAGGAGAAAGAAGCAGCCAGCACACATGCTTGCACCTTTTGCTCAGGCTGGGAAAACAACTGTTCCTTTCCCAGCCACCTCAACTCCTCCTCCTTCATGCAGTTTCAGTACCCAGGCTATGAAAAGGCTGGGCTGGGTATGTGACTGTGGCTCAGTGGTAGAGCATCTGCTTGGCATGCAGAAGGTCCCACGTTCAATCCCTGGCATCTCCAGTTAAGGGACTAGGCAAGTAGGTGATGTGAAGGACCTCTGCCTGAGACCCTGGAGAGCCACTACCAGTCTGAGCAGACAATACTGACTTGGATGAACCAGGGGTCTGATTCAGTATAAGGCAGCTTCATGTGTTCATGCGTGTGTGTCTCTTTTTGGATTCTCTGCTCAGTTATAAACTGGGCGCAAACAAGAGCTTTAAAAAAAGTTTTTATTTCTTAAAACACTCAAAACATCCAATATGGCATGACTGTATCCATACAAGAAGAAGAGAAGTTAAAACTACGAATAATAAAAAATCATATAAAGGAGGAGCAGGGCAAGACCAATCATCCAAACCCCAAGGATATTCCCATCAAGCTCCGGCTTTAAATAGCAGTATTTAATTTGAAATTTTGAAATTTTGTTGTATCTGTACTAAACAATGTTACTTTCTCTCCATGCATGAGATCCTTAGAGACACCTTTTAATACTGTAACTTCCAAAAATCTATTCACCATCCTTAATCCATTCAGTCAGAATTTATGATCATAAGAGTGAGAAAAGGGCATAGGATTGCATTTTACCTTGAAACTAATTCCAGTGTTTTACTAATAATGCCCACTTCTCAGTAAATTTGGGATTATTTATTCTTTTACCGAAGAGAGCCACTCACAAAAAAACTGTTGCATATTAAGCAAGAGCTGTGGCGTCACGGTAGAGGCACCTCCATTGCATGCAAAAAAAAAAAAAAAACCGTCACCGCTTTGGTCCCAGGCATCTCCAGTCAAGGCACTCCTCAGGCAGCAGGTGTTAGAAAAAGACCCTTCTTAACCTGAAGCCCCAGAGAGCCACCCCTCGTCGGTGAACAGTACTGAGCTGAGATAGACCAGTGATCTGACTTGGCACTAGGGTTGCCAACCTCCAGGTACTAGCTGGAGATCTCCCGCTATTACAACTGATCTCCAGCCAATAGAGATCACCTGGAGAAAATGGCTGCTTTGGCAATTGGACCCTATGGCATTGAAGTCCCTCCCCTCCCCAAACCCTCCATAGGCTCTGCCCCAAAAACCTGCCAGTGGCGAAGAGGGACCTGGCAACCCTGCTTGGCACAGAGCAGTTTCATATGGTCCCCATTGAAAGAGAAATGGAAAGCGGTGGAAGCTTTAGCAGGTGTAGCCTGATGGCGGCACCAGTCCTCAGCCTTGAGCCCTTCTGCCCTTCTGTTAATAGTAAGGTCACAGAAGCCGTCTGCCGCCCATCGCAATGACTTCCATTTCCCTTTTTCTCGCACTCCAGCAAATCGACGGTGAAGCCTTCCTTCTCCTAAATCAATCGGACATTGTTAAGATCCTGAGCATCAAGCTGGGGCCCGCACTGAAAATATACAA
The DNA here is from genome assembly GCF_029931775.1 of Euleptes europaea. Lineage (NCBI taxonomy): Eukaryota > Metazoa > Chordata > Lepidosauria > Squamata > Sphaerodactylidae > Euleptes > Euleptes europaea. The sequence continues at coordinate 22,829,724 of NC_079314.1, forward strand.
TGCCATCCTGATGTTTAAGACGGCAGAAGAAGCTTGAGGCGCCTCCTGCCCAACCAGGCCGGGTCAGAAGTTCTTGTGGGCGCTGCCTCTCGCAGCCAAGTCCGAATAGGCCAGGACCTTGGAAAGGCTATGTGGCCTTAACTCTTGTTTTAGACTGACTTGGGTAGAATCTGCCGAAAGGATCCCGAAGAAGAAGAGGAATCCCCTTCTGCCACTTGGAATGAATGCAGTGGCTTCCCTTCTAGGAAGAGATTATTAATTTTTTTTCTAATTGAATTTTGGATACCATTATATCGATCTTTTGTGAAGATCTCGAAGACACCTCCAGTTATAAGAGGAATCCCAGGTATTGCCGTTGGCGGGGAGCCAATCTCGATCAAGCAAACTGACTTTCCTGTTGACAGTGCCTAAAGAGAGAGTCCAAGCTGTCCCTTGCTGTCTTCTGTCTGTACAGAGCTTTGAGAGTGGTTGTTTGTTTGTTTTTTAAAGTAGAACGAGGAATGGGGATAGTCTTCAAAAGCAGTGTTGCTTGGTTCCTAATACTGGGAAATTCAGGCACCTCCATTCTTTCCAGGCTAGTTTGAAATCCTTCTTTTTTTCAGCTATCCAAATACCGGCATTTAATTATTATTATTATTTTAAAGCAGCGTTTGCTGGGGGGGGGGGGCGGGGGGAGGAATGGGGATCTTTGTCAAGTCCGTCTTCATGTATGGCGATTGTGCAGTTTATCACATTGCGTTGCGTTGCTGGAAGTGCACCGTTAATAAAGGTCACAGGAGGGGGCTCAGAAGGCAGGCCCATAATTTTGAGTGGGGTTCTTTTGAATTAAATGTACGAAACATAATGGGGGAGGCCTGAGAAAACAAGGGGGCTGTTGTTTTTTTAAAATGACCCTGTGATGAATGCATTCAGTGCTCTCTTCCTCTCTCTCCCCACTCCCTCTCCTGCCCCTGTCTTTTGTTGCCAAGAAATCTTACTTGGAAAAAGGTCTAGTGCAGGGGTGTTAAACATAAGCCCCGTAGGCCAAATCTTGAGAGCTCTAATCCGAATGTTGAGAGCTCTAATTCGGCCTGCGAGCCAGCCAAGGCAGCCACACACACCCCAGGTCCAGATCAGGGCTGGCAAGGCCGCTGTGAGCAAGGCAGCCACCACCACCACCACCCCACTCTCGATCTGGGCTGGCGAGGCATGGCCCGTCCCAACTAAGTGACATTTATGTCATATCCGGCCCTTGTAGCAAAGGAGTTCGACACCCCTGATCTAGTGGCTTTGGAAGCAACACACAGCTTTTTGAATCATAGAGTTGGAAGGGACCACCAGGGTCATCTAGTCCAACCCCCTGCACAATGCAGGAAATTCACAACTGCTCTCCCACACACACCCAGTGACCCCTACTCCATGCCCAGAAGATGGCCAAGATGGCCTCCCTCTCATGAACTGCCTAAGGTCATAGAATCAGCATTGCTGACAGATGGCCATCTTGCCTCCGCTTAAAAACCTCCAGGGAAGGAGCCCTTACCACCTCCCAAGGAAGCCTGTTCCACTGAGGAACCGCTCTGTTACAAAATTCTTCCTAATGTCTAGACGGAAACTCTTTTGATTTAATTTCAACCCATTGGTTCTGCCCCGACCTTCTGGGGCAACAGAAAACAACTCGGCACCATCCTCTATATGGCAGCCCTTCAAGTACTTGAAGATGGTTATCAGATGACCTCTTAGTCTTCTCTCCAGTCTAAACATATCCAGCTCCTTCAGCCTTTCCTCATAGGACTTGGTCTCTAGACCCCTCACCATCTTTGTTGCCCTCCTCTGGACATCTTCCAGCTTGTCTACATCTTTCTTAAATTGTGGTGCCCAAAACTGAACACAATACTCCAGGTGAGGCCTAACCAGAGCAGAGTAAAGCATAGCTGGTTTATCCCCCGATGTATCACACGTGTTCTGCATCTCCCCTCTGCTAAGCTTGCAGTCTGTTAAGCACAGCTGCCCTTTTTCTTTTTCAGTTCATTTTAGTAAGGCTCGCCTGCAGGCTGACTGAAGCCTCATTAAGGCAAGTGGCTGCCCCAAAGCACCATTATTCTGTGAGGCAGAGGCACAGAAGGCTCCGTGCCTGTTGCTGAAGGAGAACGGAGGGTTTGGGCCCCAAATGGGCCTATAGTCTTCTCAGTCTCCGATTGTTTGCCTGTTTTACTATGCAGGAGTCCCTAGGTTGCAGTCTTTATTGTGAGAGGGTGCTTTTTTTTTTTACTGTTTGCTGAAACAGATAAGACTTTTTGACTGGATGGGGAAGGGGGATACAGGATGAGGCTTCTGCCAAAAGAAATCCAAGCAGAGTCATCTAACAAAAAGCTTGCAGGAAATGGAAACAAAAATAAGTCAGTTTTGTGCATACAGTAGCTCTAATTGTTATGCTGACTTGTATGTAGGAGCCCTGCACTAGACCAGAGGCAAGCAGTTGCAATATAGAAAACTATAGTGTTACTTAGAAAGCAGGAGCCTCGTGGCGCAGAGCGGTAAGCTGCAGTACTGCAGTCAAAAGCTCTGCTCACAACCTGAGTTCGATCCCGACGGAAGTCGGTTTCAGGTAGCCGGCTCAAGGTTGACTCAGCCTTCCATCCTTCCGAGGTTGGTAAAATGAGTACCCAGCTTGCTGGGGGTAAAGGGATGATGACTGGGGAAGGCACTGGCAAACCACCTGTAAACAAAGTCTGCCTAGGAACTGTTGGGATGTGACATCACCCCATGAGTCAGGAATGACCCGGTGCTTGCACAGGGGACCTTTACCTTTTTTACTTAGAAAGCAGATACAGGCATTTATTTTCTCCTTCAGACATGGAGAATCTTCTGAACTCTCACATAACACTTGCTGACCCTCTCTTGCATGCAGATCAAGGTGACCACTCATACATTTTCCTGCTGGTTTCTTGGGCTAGTAGTATATCTCCTCCAGCCCTATAAATCAAACCAAACTTTCTAACTCATTTGAAGGGTTGATTGTGTAAAGCCAGTCTACTTTAGAGTACTGGACTAGGATTGGACAGATGCAGCTTCAAATCCTGATGTAGCCACGAAGTTCACTGGGAGACCGTTGGATATTCGCACCCTCAATCTCACCTCCCTCGCAGGGAGAAGGAGGAGGAGAACCATGTCTTCTCCTGAGCTCCTGGAAGGACAGAAGAAAGGGATAAGAATGTAAATAGATAAACTTGAGAGAGGGTGAAAGGATCCTTCTGGCAGCTGCTCCATTCTCCGTTTCCTCCATTGCTGGCAGGAGAAATGTGGGTTGACGCACGGCACGCAGCTTCCTTTCAGATTGGTGAGTGGTGAATTGCCCGTTTTAATTTATAAACCTTACAGGCAATTGTGTGGCATGTTCACTTGTGAAGGGTGGCTTGTGGTTAGATCCCTTTGACATCCCCCACCTTCCCACCCCCAATCTCCATAAAAGTCACCATAAGTCAAGATGACACAAAACTCTTAAATCGGCGTACAGTCCAGGCTGCTGAATCTGAACAGTTATTAACTAGGCCTGCAGAACCAACACATCTCATAGCATTCTATTTTTGTATAAAAAGTTAAGGAGTTTTAAGTTTCCTCACAGAAGTGTCATTGCTGATTTGAGGCCAACAGAGAGCATCTCTCTTAGTAATGGAGAATGGCCTCTGACAATGGGATGCTTATGTAGACGGCATCAAGTTATGTGGGTCAGATACGTATTTTTAAAAATACATTTCTCATGAGGTAAGGGAGGATAATTGCCCAAGGGCATATTCAGCACATTTTTCTCTACATGTGCTTCTGGTAGGCAAGGGGACATGGCTGACCCATTCCCATGGAAATAAAGTTGGTTAAACAATGAACTCTGCGTATTTCCAAAGGGCAACCACTAGTAGCGCGTTCATACGCTAACATGATTCAGGATTTTTTTTTACAAAGCAGGTGGCTTCCAAGGAGGGGTTGCGGAAGGAGGTTTTGTTCCGGCTTTGTACACTGACACTCAGGGCCGCTTTCACAGTATTGTTATACACAAGTGGAAATGCGGTGTGATTGGGGAAAGTTAATATTCTGCCATGCGTCTCTTAAACTGCTCTCCTGAAGCAGTCCTGTGTCAATTCACTGTGTTGCGAGAGGAATAGAATCATAGAGTTGGAAGGGACCACCAGGGTCATCTAGTCCAACCCCCTGCACAATGCAGGAAACTCACAACTACCTCCCCGCCACACACACCCAGTGACCAGAAGATGGCCAAGATGCCTTCTTTCCCATCATCTGCCTTAGGTCACAGAATCAGCATTGCTGACAGATGGCCATCTAACCTCCACTTAAAAACCTCCAGGGAAGGAGAGCTCACCACCTCCTGAGGAAGCCTGTTCCACTGAGGAACCGCTGTAACTGTTAGAAAATTCTTCCTAATGTCTAGACAGAAACTCCTTTGTTTTAATTTCAACCCATTTGTTCTGGTCTGACCCCCTGGGGCAACAGAAAACAACTCGGCACCATCCTCTATATGACAGCCCTTCAAGTACTTGAAGATGGTTATCATATCCCCTCTCAGTCTTCTCCTCTTCAGGCTAAACATACCCAGCTCCTTCAACCTTTCCTCATAGGACTTGGTCTCCAGACCCCTCACCATCTTTGTTGCCCTCCTCTGGACACGTTCCAGCTTGTCTACATCTTTCTTAAAGGAAGACAGATTGGTATCCTTGGTTCAGCTGCTAGCTGGGCACAGATATTTGAGCTGGGCACAGATGTTTGAAGTTGTAGTTAATGGGGAAAGAGACAGCGTGGTGTGGTGGTTAAGAGCAGCGGACTCTAATCTGGAGAACCAAGTTCGATTCCCCACTTCTCCGCATGAAGACTGCTGGGTTACCCTGGCCAGTCACAGTTCTTTCTGAACTCTCTCAGCCCATGCGGAGGCAGGCAATGGCAAACCACCTCCAAACATCTCTTGCCTTGAAAACCCTCCAGGGTCGCCATAAGTTGGCTGGGAGTTGACATCATGCACAGACACACAGATAGTGGGGGAAATTATCATTCTTAGTTAAACACATAGGCCATCCATGGTTTATTTCTGTAGGACTCAGAAGACAGGTTCAGGGGAGGGTTTGTGGCTCAGTGGTACAGCATATGCTTGGCATGCAGAAGGTCCCAGGTTCAATCCCTGGCATCTCCAGTTAAAGGGACTAGGCAAGTTGGTGATGTGAAGACCTCCACCTGAGACCCTGGAGAGCCGCTGCCGGTCTGAGTGGCAGCAAATACAGGGTTTGTGATCTAAAACCAAATACATTTTGCCCCCTGGGCCTTCTTCAGTGGTCTAGTTCAAACATATTATGCGTGCACACATAAATCAAACAAATAAAATGGTTTTATTTGTTTTATTTGTTTTAAAATGGTTTTACAGTCTTGCGCCAGTCCAGGTATGTACTCTAAAATATATTCCAAATTGACCTTGTGCCTATGAAATTAGATTATCAAAGTATGTTTAGACTTGTAAAAGCACACGTCCAAGGAATACAGCCTTAATATTTCCTTCTGAAATGGGCTGATTCAAAGAGTACATACCTGGGCTGGGACAAGATTCTAACCGTTCTAATTGTTTTTGTGTATGTGTGTATAATATGTTGTAACTAGACCATTGAAGAAGGCTCGGGGGTCAAAACGCGTTTGGCATGTGCTTTAGATCATCAACCCTGTATCTGCTGCCCTGGCTTGTTTTTTAATATATATGTGCATGTGCGACATGAATTCCACAAGTCAGTGGAATAACGTGGTTCTTATTCCTTCTGTATCTAGACAGAATTGAATTAATCTACACCTTTGCTATAACGTCGAGGCTTGAAACCTTTCCTCCCGCCACATTTTTAGCACAGTTTAGACGAGTAGCCCACATCAAGACATGTCATCCTGGTTTGCACAGACAACAGAATGAGGTGGTAACATGTTCTATCACCTCTTGGCTCTGCTGCCTGATCCTCCCGCATGGGGGAACCAGGCCTTAAAAAAGAAGCTTGCCCCCACTTGGTTACAGCCACATGCAAGAGATGGAGATTAAGGGGCCGTGGCTCAGTGGTAGAGCATCTACTTGGCATACAGAAGGTCCCAGGTTCAATCCCCGGCATCTCCAGTTAAAGGGACTAGGCAAGTAGGTGATGTGAAGACCTCCACCTGAGACCCTGGAGAGCCACTGCCGGTCTGAGTAGACAAGACTGACTTTGATGAACCAAGGGTCTGATTCAGTATAAGGCAGCTTCATGTGCTCAACTGTCTTTGGATGACTGCCATCATACCCCGCCCCAAATACAAGCGTCTTAGTCATCATTTCAGTTCCTGCCCTTTTGCATGGTATGAATCTTCTCTCAATTGCTAAAAACGGCTTGGCAGTAAGGGAAAACAATGCTTTAAAAAAAATATCCAATGTATGTGTTACATCGCTCTTTAAAAAAAAGTTGATGCCTCTTGATTCCAAGGATTTATGTCCATCAGACTGAATATCAGTTGAAAAGAGCAGCCACTTTTATTAAGCCACATGTATGTGTGTGAGAGAATCTGTCACTCCGTAAGTGATGCTGTTTAAGGCCTGTTCTTCACGGACCAACAAAGCGAAGACATGAACTTCATTCCGAATAATTCTGCTATTTATGTGCATTGCTTTGCATTCCTAACCTTATTTAGTTGCGAGAGAGACCCCCCTCCCCTCCTCCGACTTCTTTTCCTTTCAGCGGAGGATCTTTGTTTTGAAGACAAAAAAAAATCCCCATGCCATCAGAAGCTATCATCCTTGCAATCTAGTGGTCATAGATTTCTGCTCTGGGGAATAAATAATCTTAAATGCTGCACAGAAGCATTTCAGTGACAGAGATACTCTTTACAAGCAAAGGGGGAAAATATATTTGGCCCAGGGGATAAGCGAGCTTGGCTGCGAGATTTCCTGCTTGCAGCTTCCATGCCCTGAAAGGGATTTATGCCAGAGAAAGATTTACATTTTCTGACATTCTGTCCGTCGTGTGATGAGCAAGTTTATTTTCGAAATGTCCAGATTACTTGATGAACTCAAGGCACGTGCAAAGCAGAGAAGGTCTTCGTGGGACCTCGGTTTACAGCATTTGAGATGATTTTGCTATTTTCCTACCACTTTAAAAAAAAAAAAGACCTTGAAATGTTTGCTATTTGCCACTCATGCTTCACTCGGAAAATATGAATAAAATGTATCGATGTGCTTGTTTTGAGATGAATCTGTGAATTCCTCTGGGTCTTCTCCTCCTATGTAGAAGTTGCTTGTGCCCTGACATCGCTTGTTGCTCCAGTATTGCCTAGAAGAAGAAGTTGGTTTTTATATGCAGACTCTCTACGGCTTCAGGGAGGAACGTCAGGCCCGGGGGCCGTTTAAGGCCCACGAAATCATTTGGTCTGGCCCTTCCTGGCAGATCTCTAGCCCAGAAGGATCTAAGACTGGTGATCCGCCCCCTCCCGCTGACAGGAGTAGCCCCTATTCAAGGTAGATGTGAGTTTGTTTTGCCGAGAAAATGAACCCTTTTCCCCCGTTGCAGAAGGGGGTGTCATCTGGGGCAGCTGTCTCCTTGGGGCTTGGTCGGCTAATTTTTACGTTGATAATTTTGTATGGTCCGCGAATGATATTATAAATATCCCAATGGCCCTTGGTGGAAAAAAGGTTCCGCACCCCTGCTGTACATTCTGGAGCTGAAGGATGACAGTCCTAGCAAAACATTCACAAGCTAGTCCTTAAAGACCAAACTTGGGACAAAATACAGCTGCGTGACTGACCAGGGATGAGTTCTACAACGCAAGAAGAAGAAGAAGAGTTGGTTTTTATAAGCCGACTTTCTCTACCACTTAAAGGAGACTCAAACCCGCTTACAATCACCTTCCCTTCCCCTTCCCACAACAGACACCCTGTGAGGTAGGTGGGGCTGAGAGAGCTCTAATAGAGCTGTAACTTGCCCAAGGTCACCGAGCTGGCTTTGTGTGTAGGAGTGGGGAACAAATCCAGTTAACCAGATTAGTCTCCGCCGCTCGTGGAGGAGTGGGGAATCAAACCCGGTTCTCCAGATTAGAGTCCATCGCTGCAAACCACTGCTCTTAACCACTACACTATGCTGGCTCGTCTTGTGGCACTTTAGACAAACACAAGGGGTGTCCCTGGTGAATAGGGACACTTGGAGATAACGCACATACCTCCTGAAGAAAAAGCAATCAGTGTCCATAGACGTTTTGTTGGTAGACCTCCAAGAAGCTAGGCTTTCTTCCAAAATGGAAGAGACTTTTTTTTCCAACTGTCTAGACATCACATCCTTGATAGCTCTCATGAGGTTATCGCTTACAAGCTTGTTCAAACATTTGTACATCTGTGCCTGGTTTAGTTTGCTATGACTGACTGCATAGTGATGACTGACAATCCAAGCTCTTTGTCCATCATATTCTTTGATCAGATCAGCCCCATCCTGTTTAAACTTTCAAAGCCAAGGCTGTGCTAATGGTGGATTGCACGATCGTCCCCCAGACAATTGCCTCCGGTGTTTGCCAGTTGGAGCAAAGGCAGCCGGGGTCAAAAACCTCTTATCGCAGGAATAAAAAGAGGCTGGGCAGGTGATCTTGGACGAAAGACTAGCAAAGCATTCTCACCAGTATTTATTTATGTATTTATTTGTTGTTCTTTCTCGCTGAGACTCAAACCAGATGATCGAATTAGAACAAACAGTGTAAGGTGTACCATAAACAATGGAGCAACTGGGTAATGAATCGATTTAGTAAAAATCGGATAATACATACAGCCAACGCTACAATTAACTGCAGCCCTATTCCTTATGTAAAAACACTCTCCCGGACCAACAGCTGCAGTGTCTTCATGGGTCCTTGGGTGGCGCTACTGCACCACTTCGAATGCAAAAGGCAATCAATTTGCTTCATCGCTTCTGGGATAATTCAAAGAAAGTTCCTTATTTAACACACAAATAAATAGTGCCCAGTTCCTTATTTAACACACAACTGTACGCACAGCCTGAATTGAGAATTAAACCCGGAATCTCCCATACCCTCACATCCTTAAAAAACCAAGCAGGAATCTTTTGGCACAGAAGAAGAGGAGGAGGAGACTTGGTTTTTATATCACGGCTTTCTCTACCACTTAAGGAAGAATCAAACTGGCTTACAATCACCTTCCCTTCTCCTCCCCACAACAGACACCCTGTGAGGTAGGTGGAGCTGAGAGAGTTCAGAGAGAACTGTGACTAGACCAAGGTCACCCAGCTGGCATCATGTGGAGGAGCGGGGAAACAAATCCAGTTCACCAGATTAGCCTCCGCCACTCGTGTAGGAGTGGGGAATCAAACCTGGTTCTCCAGATCAGAGTCCGCCGCTCCAAACCACCGTTCTTAACCACTACACCACGCTGGCTCTCTTTAGAAGAACACGTTTCTACTCTGGCATAACCTGTGGATGAGCCCACTCGGTATCGCTTCCAGAATGTTTGTGAATGTTCCGTGACATAAGAGCAGTTCAGCAAATTGCTGCAGTAAAAAAGGGGGATTGAAAGATGGGCTTGCCAATTGGCCCTGGTAGCCAGCCATTTTGCTTTTCATATCAGAGACTGCTTTGTTGTTGTTTTTATTAGAGTTCTGTTTAAATAGTAAAAGGCCATAAATTTCCAGCGAACCCAGGTTAGATGAAGGGTAACTTACACTTCCAACAAGTGAGGCATCTTGGCTCCGGATCAAACCATAGCAAAGGTCAACATTTTATACTGAGTCACTTTTTCAAAAAAAAAAATTGCAGGCGAGTTTATATTTCCCTTATAAAATTTAGATGAGAGCATTATGTAACTGGCACTGGGCACGACAATCAGGCTTGGGATTTTGCTCTCATTTTAATTTCTTTTCATGCTGCAGCAACACTATCGCCTCCAAGCAAGTTTCCAGGGAAGTTTTCCTTGCACCCTCCCTCTTCCCCCATTTATGTTTTGATAAACGGGCATGCTAGAACAAAGCACTAGTAATCAGCCTTCCAATATTCTGCCTTTCAATAGATCCACTTGTCTATTTTTGTGTGGTAGGGCTATGGAAGTGATTTCATGGAGTTAACAACCTCCCATAGGACAGAGCAAGTTTTTTAAAAGCCATACCAGATCAGACTGAATCCACCTAGGACAGAATCCGGTTTCTGGCAGTGGGACCTAGCATTGTCTCAGCCCAGAAGCTGGGGCTATCAACCACCAGGGTTAGGGTTGCCAACCTCCAGGTACTAGCTGGAGATCTCCTGCTGTTTTAACTGATCTCCAGCCGATAGAGATCAGTTCACCTGGAGAAAATGGCCACTTTGGCAATTGGACTCTATGGCATTGGGGTCCCTCCCCTCCGCAAACCCCGACCTCCCCAGGCTCCGCCCCAAAAACCTCCCGCTGGTGGTGAAGAGGGACCTGGCAACCCTATCCAGGGGGGCCTGGAGTTCCCCTGGAATTACAACTGATCTTCAGACTACAGAGATCAGTTGCCCTGGAGAAAATGGAAGCTTCAGAGGGCAGAGACTGCATGGCATCACATCCCTGCTGAGTTCTCTTCTCTCCACAAACTTGGCCCTCCACTGGCACCACTCCCAAATCTCACCGGTGGGAGGTTATTGGGGAGGAGCCTGAGGCGGGCAGGGTTTGGGGAAGGGAGGGACTTCAGTGCCATAGAGTCCAATTGCCAAAGCGGCCATTTTCTCCAGGTGAACTGATCTCTATCAGCTGGAGATCAATTGTAATAGCAGGAGATCTCCAGCTACTACCTGGAGGTTGGCAACCCTAGTTTCAGTGCACGGTAATGAAGTCCAGCATCTGCAGCTTATTGTATGTGTGTGTAAAATGCTGTCAAGTTGCAACTGACTTATAGTGGTGTTTTCAAGGCAAGTGGTTAAGCAGAGGTGGCTTGCCATTGCCTTCCTCTGCAGAGTCTTCCTTGGAGGTCTTCCTTCCAAGTACTGACCCAGCTTAGTGTCCGAGGTCTGACAAGATCGTGCTATACAATTCCATTCCACATCCCCTGCAGCTTATTACCCTCCCTATAAGATAGATCGGGAAATGTTGCAGACTTTAGATTAGACGTTGCAGGGTGCAAAACAGACTTCAAGATGCCCCATCTAAGTCTGGAATACCTCCTGATCTATCAGGTAGTGCCCAGAAAGAAGCCCGCTTCCCTTCAGGGATCTCCTTCCCTGGACTGGGACATTTTCACTTGAATCCTTATTTGCGGCACGATTAGCGATTTTCAAAATCCACTGAAACCAACCTCAAATGTCTCCGGAAAAAAAACCCAGACACAGCTAAAAGCTGAGCCAGAAGTTTGCATTGGTTATGAAAGACTCTCCAAAAGAATGCAGCGCAAACATAATCACATTATTGTATTTTCCATAGCTGCACAATGCTGACATAATTATATTACCATCTTTTTATATAAATATATAAGCCATTATATAATTGAAACCAGGTCAGGGGAAAACGGGATCTGTTTCCCTTGTGAAAATATCCTCATAGGTCTGGCCAGATTGTTCCCCCGTCGAAGCCTTTCAATCTTTGTATTGAGTGACACGTTATCAAAACCAACTTTGGGTGGGATGCATTTGCAGGGGAGGTTGGTTGCCCTAAAATCTTTATATTCCACAGTTAACCTACCTACGAGCACCTTTCTGCCTGACTGTGAGTTCTATGACACTCCCAAAAGCTTACCTCACAAATGCCTTTGGTTCAATACAAGAGAAAGCTGCAAAAGCAAGTTTTGGAAAGGGTAGAACAAGAGGGGGAAATCAAGGAAGTGCACAGAATCCCTGTGCCCTGACCTGGCTGGCCCAGGCTGGCCTGATCTCACCAGATCTTGGAAGCTGTGTGTGTGTTAAGTGCCGTCAAGTCACTTCCGACTCATGGCGACCCTATGAATCAACATCCTCCAAAACATCCTATCTTTGACAGCCTTGCTCAGATCTTGCAAACTGAGGGCCCTGGCTTCCTTTATTGAATCAATCCATCTCTTGTTGGGTCTTCCTCTTTTCCTGCTGCCCTCAACTTTTCCTAGCATGACTGTCTTTTCCAGTGACTCTTGTCTTCTCATAATATGTCCAAAGTACGACAGCCTCAGTTTAGTCATTTTAGCTTCTAGGGTCAGTTCAGGCTTGATTTGATCTATAACCCACTGATTTGTTTTTTGGGCAGTCCACGCTATCTATAACACTCTCCTTCAACACCACATTTCAAAGGAATCTTCTTTCTTCTTGGAAGCTAAGCAGGGTCAACTCTGGTTAGTACTTGGATGAGAGACAACCAATGAAGTCCAGGGTCGCTATGAAGAGGCAGGCAATGGCAAACCACCTCTGTCCTTCTCTTGCCTTGAAACCCCTATGTGGTCATCATAAGTCGGCTGCAACTTGACAGCACTTTCCACCACCATTAGGGTTGCCAACTGCCAGGTGCTAGCTGGAGATCTCCTGCTATTACAACTGATCTCCAGCTGATAGAGATCAGTTCCCCTGGAGAAAATGGCTGTTTTGCCAATTGGACTCCATGGCACTGAAGTCCCTCCCCTCCCCAAACCCCGCCCTCCTCAGACTTTGCCCCAAAAACCTCCCGCTAGTGGCCAAGAGGGACCTGGCAACCCTAACCACCATGGAAGTACCACAATGCTGTGGGGAAATGAGCGGAGGGAGGCCTCCTAATAGCATCCAAGTTGGGGCAGACATCTCATGTGTAATGGATCCTGCTTTGTTGTGATGTTTTAGGAAAGGTCACAGCAAAGCCAGGATGGGATGTGGATGGGAAAATCCAACCTTCCTTTTCAACAGCATCAATGCCATTTCCCGTTCCCCTATCCTCCACAGTGGCCATTCCCTCCACCGCCACCAGAAGTTACTTTTACAAATCAGCAAGTTGCATATTGTTGTTGTTGTGTGTGTGTTGTCAAGCCACTATCAACTCACAGCAACCCCACGAAACTCCACCTCATGGGGTTTTCAAGGCATTGCCTTCTTCTGCAGAGTCTTCTTTGGTGGTCTCTCATCCAGGTGCTAACCCTGCTTGTCTCCCGAGCTCTGATGAGGTTGGGCTAGTTAGGGGCTGCTACCACATATTGTCGGGGCCCTTTTCATTGCGGGGCTATGCCTTTCCTGTTATACCTCCACAACGAAAGGGGCTCTAAACTTGCTCTTTTTAAAAAAATGAAAGCTGGGGATTCAGAGGAACTAGTATATGAATTGTTATAACAATATAAGAAAAAGGAGGGGACAAACTCAACCAAAAATCAGCTGAAAAGTCTAAGGGGTTGAGCTAAAGAAAACAAAAATAGAAAATATTCTGTGTACACTAATTATTAATTAAAAACAAAGGACCTGAAAATAGGCTTCATTAATATTTTTCATTTATAATAATTCATTCATAATAATTTGGGTTTCTCCTTTATTTTTCATTATTTCAGGAATGATCACCTGGTCAGGTTTCTTAAAATATATTATGATGGATATCATTTGTGACCACTGAAGAAGACCATCGCCTGCCTCCGTGTAGCTGGTGGTCTCCCATCCAAGTACTAACCAGCGCTGACCCTGCTTAGTTTCAGAGATCCAACCAGACCAGGCTAGCCTGGGCTATCCAGGTCAGGACCCTGCTTTCCATGCTGAGCTTGAATTTATTCACGTCATCCCTGATTATAATATCTAACATTTATAGAGTGTTTTCAGTGTTCACACTACAGGGAACTTGGCTAGTGTCCAGCTGAGTCCCAAGATGCACAAGCAAGGAACTAGATCTGAGTCTTCTTAGCTCAACACACACCTTTGCTCTAGTTTACTAAAAAAAAAAGAAAAAAACCCATATCAGCAAGGTGTCCTCCTTTTCGCTCACAGCCTCAGTTGAGTTCTACATCATTTGTTTAAGCAGCTGGTGGTTTTCTTGATATAGTTGCTTTCCGAGGGTCAACTACTCGGATCAAAGTATTGCAGTACAGCTGCAAAGGCCCCAAGGGGGGGTGGGGTTCTGTTTTTAGTGGGAAGTCTTTAGGAGTCCTCTGTGTATGAGGGCAGGGTTCCCCTGAGCCTTAGGGTGGTGTGTGTAAAGTGCTGTCAACTCACAGCAGACTTATGGCAACTCCATAGAGTTTTCAAGGCAAGAGACATTCAGAGGTGGTTTTCATTGCCTGAGTGGCAACCCTGGTATTACTTGGTGGTCTCCCACCCAAATAGAAACCAAGGCCGACCCTCCTTAGCAGCCAAGATCTGATGAGATCAGGCTAGCCTGGGCCATCCAGGTCAAGGTAGCTTGGTAGCAGCTGGGAATCCACATCTTGGGAGCCAGTTTTAACACTTAAGCTGTCAACTTATGCTACTGATCATTTTAAAGGTTCCAGTATATAGGGGACCGTCCCTATTTTCTGGGGTTTGTTCCCCGTCAATCACTGTCTTGATTTTTTTTTTTTATTTGCCTTTGAGAAGCACTGTGTTAAAATGTTGTCAGCTGCTGAAGTCGATTTATTCTTTGGCTTTCAACTCCCTCTGCAGGTGCTCATCATCATCAACAACATTTATTACAATCAAAAGATGAGTCAACATCAATTTAACACGAAAGCATTGCAACACAGTTTAAACATCAGTTTAACAGCACAATTTACATACAAACCAAAAATTACTATACAGAGATTAAAATCTGTAACCTTTTGGTGCTGTAATTAATTATACATAAAAGTCATTTAAACATTTGGAATATCTGCTTTCTTATGGATAAGGTCTCAGCACAGAATTTGGCCACTTTAGAGGTGGTCTTTTTTTTTTTTTTTTTTTTTGAAATTTTTATTTTATTTTTCCAAATAATCATTATACATTCCATTGCGCATTTTAAAAAGTATAGTTCTTTGACTTCCCCTCCCCTCTCCTCTGATCTTTTAGTTAACATTTTTTTCTCTTTGTATTGTTTTTCTAATTCAATTATAACAAAACCATCCATGCCCAATACATCCTTTCTGAATTAGATCAAAATACATTTGTTAATATCACATTTAAGTTCATCTCTACAATAATTAATCCATGCCTCCCAATCTTTTGCAAATTCATTATCATCCTTTTGATTTACCGACGCCGTAAGTTTTGCCATTTCTACTAATTCCATCATTTTTTCAATCCACTCCGATTTGTTTGGTATATCTGTCATTTTCCATCTCCTAGCATATACCATTCTGGCGGCAATAGTAGCATACATCAAAAAAGGTCTCTGGTTCACTATAGTATCAGGTATTATACTCATTAGCATCATTTCTGTTGTTTTAGGGATATTTTGTTGTAATATCAACCTTAATTCATTATAAATCATGTCCCAGTAATTCTTAGCCTTCTCACATAGCCACCAAACATAATGAAAAGAACCCACTTCTTTTTGACATTTCCAACAGTTCGGTGACATATTACCATACATTTTGGCTAATTTCTTTGGTGTTAAATACCACCTATACATCATTTTATAAATGTTCTCTCTCATAGATTGTGAATATATATATTTCATATCCTTTAACCAAAGTCTTTCCCACTTATGCATATGTATATCATGACCCAAAGTTTGTGCCCACGTTATCATTGTTGGTTTAACCAAGTCTTGTTCAGTATATAGAGTCAATAACATCTTGTATATCTTGGATATTAAATGTTCATTGTTATCTAACAACATTCGTTGAAAAAGTGATTTATCTTTTGTAAAACCCAACCACTTTAGAGGTGGTCTTAATTGGAGCAAAAGAATTTCAAAGGGAGACTCCAGCGTGACAAACATGTCACATTTCAATGGAACTCTAGGGAAACTACTTCATCCCCTTTTAAATGAAAAAGATCCCTCTACACTTCCATTCTTTGGATAATTTTTCCGAATGGTCACCAGTAGAACTAGAAGCATTTTTTTCCTTAATAAAAGGAGCCCCAATTTGGTTTCCTGCACTTTCCGCCAGAATTGAAACTTTGCAATCAAAAATTTTGCGTGCCATCCTTCAAGGGCCTAGTTGTGTTTCAAACTCTAACATACTTAGATGTTGGCCTTGGCTCCATCACTCTCTTAGCATGGAAACCTGTGGTGAAAATCAGATTTTTTTCCCCCTATTAGATTAGGATTTCCTTCTAGATCTTTTAAAATGGACTGAGCTTGACCCTTTTGTATCCTCTTGGACAAAGACAGTAGATGAAAGACTTTCAAGTTTACAGATTTCCTCCCTTTAGTAATGAATAAGATACTCACGGATTTAGAACGAAGGGACCATCTTGAACTATTTGGCGACGCCAGAAGGAAATGCACACCCTCCTTCTGGGGACAACGCACCCCATCTTTTCCAGTGCTCCCAGATTATCTTGAATTCTTAACCATACCAACCTTTCTAAGACTTTTCCTCTTGGTCAGACATAATGCCTTACCCCTCAATGAATTAACTGGCAGGTTTTTTAATACCCCAATGAAACACAAAGTCTGCCCGTCTGCAAAGACAGAAACACTTACCCATTTTTTATTGTGATTTATATTCTTCTATAAGACCTTATTTGATTACGCCATCGATTTCACACTTTCCTGTATGTTCTCTCGACTACTACTTAATTTATCTACTTCTGGTAATGATAAGGCAGTTAGTCTATCTGTAGTTTATTACTTAACGGCCGTTTTGAAGATAAGCCGAAAGTTATAATCAGGTTATGCCTAAATGCTCATTTGCATACAGGCACCCTTTTTGCAACTGGAACCTGTCACTAGACTCCTGTTTATTTTCATTGCTACAGATCAACATGGCTCCCCCTTCTGGAAATTTCTTGGCCTTGGTCCTTATTAAGCAATGGGAGCCAGTCTGCTATTCCAGACTGCTATTAATTATTTTGTGCAATTAGTTGCCGCATTTGCAGAAGGCTGTTCTGTCAGCAGAATAATAGATTTCTTTAGCTGTGCTATAGCTGTGGCCTGGCTGAGTTCCCACCAGCAGACTAACGGTTAAGATTGCCAACTTTTCAGGTAGCTGCTGTAGCTGTGCCATAAATAGCATTCAGATTTGAGCAGTGAATGGATACCTTTTATCTCCATGCTGTGCTTCTCTTGCTGATTTAAGGAATTTCAAGCTGCTGTTTAAAGTTAAAAAAGCAGGGTGGGCCATTTTTTTCTGATCAGTTGGCAACCCTACCACTGCTGGTAACCCCCAAGGTGATGAGGGGTGACAGAGTTGTTACCCTAAGTAGACAGTCTCCTTGAGAGTTGGGGGGGCATTCGTTTGGTGACTGAGCAAGAGATTCTGCAAGAGGGGGGTAACCAAAGACCAACATTTACAGAGATCAAAAGACCAACATTTACAGGGATTGTCCCAGTGAAACTCTCTAAATAAACCAGGCAGATGTTCAACCGGAAAAAAACTTTATTGGAGAGAAAGATGGACAGAGTGGCAAACACGCATAAATGCATACAAGAGCTTACTGAGGTTATAAGAAAGAGGGGGAATAGCTCTAGGAGATGGGGTGATATTTACCAGTCCTGAAGAAGATGTCCACGAAAGCAGAGCTGAAGAGAGAAATGACCCATGTTTCTGGAAGCGAGGGGAAACCCACGGAACAGAGTGGGGGTGTATGATGGATCCAAGCACACACATAATGGGGCCTAGGGTTGTGCATAGCGATATACCCGAACCGAAAAGAAACCCGAAATTAGCCGTTTCGGGTTTTGGTTTTACCGAATACCAAAACCTGGAAATCTGCCCAAAGCCAAATAGGCGAGTCCCGAAAAATCCGAATAATTATATCCCATCTGAGCTCCCTCCTCTCCCCAAACTTTGCCCTCCCCAGGCACCCCTCATATCTCCAGGAATTTCCCTCAACTAGAGCTGGCAACTCTACATCTGATACTAAGTCCTTGTGATGTCCGCCAACAGACTGGCGGACTCTGGAATTTACAGTGAGGGCTAGAAGCCTTCAGGAAGACCTGCAACCTTAAGTTGTGTCTTGCAAAGTGGTTGCTGGAGTGAAAGAAAGAAATGCACACACACACAAAAGACTGCTATCAAACGTGCCTCTTTCTACCAGCCACTCCACCCCCCTTGGAGAAGTCTCCTTCCAGTTTCATCCAGGCCAAGCTCCTAGGGCTAAACGGTCCCATCTGGCAGCAATTATGGGCTGTTTGCATGGCCAGAAACTTCTCGTACCATGTGCAACAACTTGGGCAGCCTTTGATGCATAATGAACCACACATGCAAGGCCTCGCCAAGCAGGCCTTGCAAAATCCGAATTGCCTTCATCTGCAGAATCTGTTTGCGTGCCTTCCTTCTGCTGGCGAACCCAGTAAAAAGCAGGCTTTGCCTTCCATATAGTTGTAGAAACAGAGGAATGGGATGCTTTAGAAGGACATCTAAAGGGCAGGGTTGCCAGCCTCCAGATGGGGCCTAGAGATCTTCCCAGAATTACAACAGAGCTCCAGATGACAGAGAGCAGTTATCCCTAGGGTTATCCTAGGGTTGCCAGGTCCCTCTTCGCCACCAGTGGGAGGTTTTTGGGGCGGAGCCTGAGGAGGGTGGGGTTTGGGGAGGGGAGGGGCTTCTATGCTTTAGAGTCCAATTGCCAAAGCAGCCATTTTCTCCAGGGGAACTGATCTCTATCTGCTGGAGATCAGTTGTAATGGCTAGGGTTGCCAACTTCTAGGTAGTGGCTGGAGATCTCCTGCTATTACGACTGATCTCCAGCTGATAGAGATCAGTTTACCTAGAGAAAATGGCTGCTTTGGCAATTGGACTCTATGGCATTTAAGTCCCTTCCCAAACCCTGGCCTCGTCAGGCTCCACCCCAAAAACTTCCCACTGATGGCCAAGAGGGACCTGGCAACCCTAGTAATGGCGGGAGATCTTCAGTTAGTACCTCGAGGTTGGCAACCCTACTTCCCCAGCTGTGGGGCTTGCTGGCATAGTGCACCTTCGGTGGGTTTTGCAGTTTCCTGGGGTGGAGGCAGAGGCATCGCTTCTGTACAGAGGTCTTTTGACAGGCAGGGAGCTGGGGCTACATATTAACATGCTGGAGATTAAGGCAATCAGGCATGCTCTTGCCTCTTTTGCAGCCCTTCTGGTTGGAAAGAGCATCCTGATCTCAACAGACAACATGACAGCAAAGTTTTGTGTCAACAGACAAGGAGGGACGGGCTCACTGGCCCTGTGCGGAGAGGTCACACGCATTTGGCAATGGGTTATTCAAAAGGACATCTCCCGCCACACCGTCCACATAGCAGGACAGCCCAACATCGCAGCAGACGCTATCGGTAGAGAGGCAAGAGCAGACCCAGAGTAGTCTCTCAGTTATTACTACCTGCAATCGGTTTTTAAAGAATGGGGATACCCTCAGGTGGAACTCTTTGCTTTGGCAAAATGGCAAATGAGATTGAATGTGAGCAAGGGCAAATATTGGGGCAAAAAATCCCAGCTTCACATATACTCTGATGGGATCTGTGCTGGCAGCAACAGACCAAGAAAAGGATCTTGGGGTGGTAGTGGATCGCTCGATGAAGATATCAACCCAGTGTGCAGCTGCTGTGAAAAGGGCAAATTCCTTGCTGGCCATAATGATGAAAACAGGGTTGCACTTACCTGTAACTGTTGTTTATTGAGTGGTCTTCTGTGCAGGCACACATCCCTCCCTCTTCTCCTGGCTGTGGGCTGCTCGCTTAGAGGCCTGTGTTCATCCACGGAGGCAAAGGGAGAGGAGCGCTCTCCCCACCTCTGTCATGTATCATTTGGGCGGGAAACGCTGGCTCAAGACAGAGCAGAGGGGGAGCGCTCCGAGCACTTCAAATCTTCTGGAAAGCTTTACAGTCTTCTTCTCTGCAGCTGGCCTGCGCAGTCCCAGGTGGGCCTGCCCTGCACAGAAGGCAACTCGATTAACAACTGTGACAGGTAAGTGCAACCCTGTTTTGCTTACATGACTGATTTTTGCAACACAGCCAATCGCAGCTCCTTAGGGAGGTCTGAGGAGGTACTGCCGCTTCCCTCCTGAGAGCCGGCATGGTGTAGTGGTTAAGAGCAGTGGGTTGATTCCCCATTCCTCCACATGAGCGGTGGCGGATGCTAATCTGGTGAACTGGGTTGGTTTCCCCACTTCTCCACAGGAAGCCAGCTGGGTGACCTTGGGCTAGTCACAGCTCTCTCAGCTCCACCTACCCCACAAGGTGTCTGTTGTGGGGAGGGGAAGGGAAGGTGGATTGTAAGCCGGTTTGATACTCCCTTCAGTGGTAGAGAAAGTCGGCATATAAAAACCTCCTCCTCCCCCTCCTTCTCCTCCTCCTCCTCTCCTAAGATCAGCACCACATAATGTCAAAGCACCCTCTTGAGCAGTTCCTCCCAAACACCCTGCTAGCCACCAATTAAGCTTTGCAGGGTGGGAGCCTCTGCTTTGGAACGGCTTCCTCTTCAGCCTCACAAAATGGCATTTCTGAGTGGTGCCCTGCACTGGAATGCATAGGCAAGCCGTTCCTAGCCCCCTTAGAGCTCCGTGCGCACACAGGAGCTCCGGTTCAGAACAAACATTTCAGAGCCTCAGGGCTGGCTGCCTGGATAGTCTAATCCACCGAGAATCAAGTGTGAGCTTGCAACAACGCACGCTCCTCCTGCCTCTGCAGCTTTGGAACCAGACCATGAAACATGCTGTTAAAACATAGGTCACTATCAATTCTTATGTCTCCTATAACAGAACAGATCCATTTGGAAATACTTGACTACGGTACATACTGGGTACCACGTATATTTGTTACTTCAAGTGCTGTGAACAGCAGAGGTCTCTTCACTTAAAAGGATCAGGTAAGAGGTTCTGTGAAGGACATCTACCTGAGATCCTGGAGAACTGCTGCCAATCAGAGTAGACAATCCTGAATTTGCTAGGGCAATGGTCTGACTCAGACTGTGAACGTGGGTAAGAAAATGATTGGGCTAAGCATTTGAGTAAATGACTAAATTGAGGCTATCGTATTTTGGTCACATGAAAAGACAAGAGTCACTGGAAAAGACAGTCATGCTAGGAAAAGTGGAGGGCAGCAGGAAAAGAGGAAAACCCAACAAGAGATGGATTGACTCAATAAAGGAAGCCACAGCCCTCAGTTTGCAAGATCTGAGCAAGGCTGTCAAAGATAGGATGTTTTGGAGGACATCGGGCGAAAACGCATGGTCACTTTATCCTCCTTTAATCCCTGTTTCAGCCAGGATTCAGCCAGGATCGAACACATGCGTTTCGCTTAATGTGCGTTCGATCCTGGTTAAAACAGGGATTAAAGGAGGATAAAGCGACCATGTGTTTTCACCCATTGATTCATAGGGTTGCCATGAGTCGGAAGCGACTTGACGGCACTTGACACACACACAAGCATTTGAGTCCCCTGCTCTCTCCTGCACATAACAGAGAACATTACTCCAGAACCACAGGGCCAAGTCAACATTGACTGCAACATGATGGGCCAGGGTCTCCCCACCAGTTTGCATGGGGATGGAGGAGTGGTACCATCACAGTCAGGAAGATCTATGGCTTGAGCCAGAGAAGTTGGGTATCTATCCTGAATGGAAGTTCCCGCTCACACCCTTCAATCACACTGCCCTGCTCACCAGCAGTTGGTTCCCCTGCAGAGATTTTTCAGATCTATGATGGAACAAAAAGCTGAATCCTGACAAAGGATTTAAATAGGAAGGAGAAGAAGAGTTGGTTTTTATATGCCGACTTCCTCTACCACTTAAGGAAGAATCAAACTGGCTTACAATCACCTTCCCTTCCCCTCCTTACAACAGATACCCTGTGAGGTAGGTGGGGCTGAGAGAGTGTGACTAGCCCAGCTGGCTTCATGTGTAGGAGTGGGGAAATAATCCAGTTCACCAGATTAGCCTCTGCTGCTCATGTGGAGGAGTGGGGGATCAAACCTGGTTCTCCGGATCAGAGTCCACCGCTCCAAACCACCCCTCCAAACCAGTGGTTAAAACAAATGTATAGGAATCGTCATACTGTAAAAAAACAAAAGGAAATACATAATATGGAAGCTGCCAAGCTATACATTAAAATAAAATCCTTTTTGTTGACCAAAAAATGTCACAAAGAAAGCAAAACGGTGCTCTAGGTGGGGATGAAACCATTTGCCTATGGGCCAGTTTATATGACATAACTTTGGCCCAGGTTCAGCGGCTGGTTCAGCCTACACAAATCCCTTTTCAGGACACAATGAGGCAAGTAACATTTTCCATATGTCCCACTCAGCAGTAAAGTCAATCTGACCCCAGCGACCGCATAATCTCTGTATCATAGATCCAACTCATGCACACATTTTTAGCTGGATCACCTTCAGTAGGTTGCATCTCGAGAGCAGACTTTACATTTCCCCATATTTCCCCAGTGGGGCAGATAGCCCCCAGGTAGTTTCCACTGAGGAAAACAGCATAGGGAGAAAGGTCCCATAATAACAAAGAGCAAAAATCTAAAGTCAACTCTATCCTGTTGACGGGGCTTGCAGGCGGAGCTGGCCTCCCACTCCCTGGTGCCCCCCTGGGCCAAGCATCCCCCCCCCCCCCAATGCTTGGGCCCTGGCAGCACCTTAAAGATCAACAGAATCACTACTATAAGGAGAGCTGGCGTGGTGTAGTGATTAAGAGTGATGGTTTGGAGCGGTGGACTCTGATGTGGGGAATAAGTTTTGATTCCCCCACTCCTCCACATGATTCCCCCACTCCCCACTTCTTCTTCTTCTTCTTCTTCTTCTTCTTCTTCTTCATCTCAGAACATGGCCTCCTCCTCATGACCACTTCTGCCCCAGTCAATCTGGTCATTATGGTGCTGTGAGAATCAACAGCTTAAGGACTGAGATGGTGACTTCTCTCGAATCTGACCCTCTCGATGGCAATGGATCTTTTCTTGGGGTTGGAACAGGAACATGCTGAGAGGCAGGGGAGCGGCCAGACGTCGTTCGGGGCTCTCCATGTGCCGTTCCTGAACAACCCCACGCTTGTTAAGGAGGGGAGAAAGAGATAAAGTACTGACCCAAGAAAGGAGGGGAGAGGAGGAGACCGAACCGGCCGAGCCAATTGGGGGGGGAACACCGTGTTCAGCTTTGAGTCTGCCGCTGGCATAAGCAACTGGGAATTGGCTGCATTACGGGAGGCGTGCCAGGGAGCTTTGCTGGCGCCTGGAAACATTTTCCATGATGTTGGCTGTGGGAAGGGATGGGAGGGGGTTTGGTACAGCCTCCCCCTGCTTTCCCCTCTGCATTAGCCCCTTTCAGAAAGCGAGGAAGAACTGCCAAGTATCAGAAACAATGAAGTGAAGACAACACACAAGTATTGGCTCTAGGTTTAGGGGGGCCCTTTTCCTGTTCCCCCAAACCCAGCACTCACCAGCCCAGCCCAGCCCTGGAGTGAACGTGCCTTGAAACGTTGCAGAATGATTTCTTTATTTCCCCCCTCGCTGCAGTTTGGCTTGTTTGCTGGGTTTTGTTTTTTTAAATCCGCCTCAATGCCATCTTATTGCAATTTGCAAATGGGCACAGAGTCCAGAGTGTATTCCCATGTGCAGCCAGGTGTGTTTTGGGCTGGGAGAGGAAAGGCTGTGTAGTGGGAAAGGCATTCCTGTGCAGTGGGGCATGGGGTTGCCAACCTCCAGGCAAGGCCTAGAGACCTCCTGGAATGACAACTGATCTCCAGACTGCAAAGATCAGCTCCCCAGAGAAAATGGTTGTTTGGGAGGGTGGATTTTATGGCTTTATACTCCACGGAGGTCCCTCTCCTCCCCAAACCCTGCTTTCCCCAAGGTCCACCCCCCTCCCCATCTTCAGGAATTTTCCAGCCTGGAGTTGGCAACCCTAAAAAGAACCTAAGTGACTGCTCAAGAAAGATGAACAAAAGAAGACAAAGAAATATATGAAAAACGAAAATAAACACTGCCTAATTCTTTCTTTCCTTCCCTCCCGTTTTCTACTTTCTTTCCTTCCTTTTTCTTTCCTTCACTATCATCCTTCTTTCATTCCTTTGTAATTTCTCCTTCTTTCCCTATCACTTTTCCTTCTTTATTTCCTCTCTTCCAGTTAGAAAAAGTTCCAGGGTGTTTACTGGAAGGTGGAAGGGAGGGGGGTACAGAACCAGCTGATCCAGGGAGGGTAGAGAAGAGCTTAGAATAAACCCTGGCTTCGATTTAAATAAATCAGTGCATGAAGATGAGTGATGGCCCCATTTTTTCCTCCCCTGGGAGAGATGGAAACTATATTTCACACTGCAGGGATGACTCTTTTCATACACTCCGTCCTGCAGGAAATATTTTCATGTGCTTTCAAAGACTGGCTGTGCCAAGTAAATCATCCTATAGAAAAACAAAATCCCAAAATCTGTTAAGTCCAAAGGTCTGTTCCAGTGTGGTGTAGTGGTTAAGAGCGATGGTTTGGAGCGGTGGACTCTGATCTGGAGAACTGGGTTTGATTCCCCACACCTCCACACGAAGCCAGCTGGGTGACCTTGGGCAAGTCACAGCTCTCTTAGAGCTCTGTCAGCCTCACCTACCTCACAGGGTGTCTGTTGTGGGGAGGGGAAGGTGATTGTAAGCCAGTTTGATTCTCTCTTAAGTGGTAAAGTTGGCATATAAAAACCAACTCCTCTTCCTCCTCCCCCCTATAGGGATGGCAAACCATCTAAAGTCAGGTCTACCCAAGCAGTAGAAGGAGGTGGTAGAATCTGAAGTAGGCTTGCAGACTTTACCATGTTAAACTGCAGGCCCTTAGACCCAGATTCAAATCCCCACTCTGCCACAGAAGCTCACTGAATGACCTTGGGCCGGTCGCTCTCTCTCAAGCCTGAACTATCTCGCAGGATTGTCACTGTAAGGAGTAAATCCAGCCCATGCTTGTTTCACATTAGGAAGACCTGTGTGTGTGTTTCCTATTGACTTGCTTGTTCTTGTTTGGGCCTCATCAGATCTTCCTGCTTGGTATAGGGTTGCCAGGTCTTTCTTTGCCACCCGCGGGAGGTTTTGGGGCGGAGCCTGAGGAGGGTGGGGTTTGGGGAGGGGAAGGACTTCAATGCCATAGAGTCCAATGGCCCAAGCGGCCATTTTCTCCAGGGGAACCGATCTCTGTCAGCTGGAGATCAGTTGTAATAGCAGGAGATCTCCAGCTACTACCGGGAGGTTGGCAACCCTACATAGAGTCCAATTGCCAAAGCAGCCCTTTTCTCCAGGTGAACTGATCTCTATCGGCTGGAGATCCGTTGTAATAGCAGGAGATCTCCAGCAGCTACCTGGAGGTTGGTAACCCTAGCCAGGTGGCTGGATCAGACCCCCCCCCCAGCATAACTGCCAAAGCTGTGATTCAGTCCCTATCCTTGAGGAATGCTCAGCAGGTGCCACTCACAATGCAGACATCTGCCTGACTTCATTAGGAGCACCTTCTACTTCATGAGCAGGCAGCAGCAAAGGTAATTCAGGCTTTTCTGCAGAGCCGCAGCTCCCACCAATGCAAAGCAACAGCTTATCCCGTCAGGCACATTTATTTGAGCACAAGTTGAGCACAGAAGGAATCTGCTCCGTGACCCGGAGGCACTCTGCCAAGTGTTCACCAAGAAGGCGGGAGTTTTCCAAAATCTGAAAAGGCGCCCAAGACATGTAACACATTTGTTGACTGCTTTGGGTAGCTATTTCCCAACTTTTTCCTTCCAACTTATTCTTTCCCGAAATGCACAGATTAAAGTAAGGCTGACTGAGGAGTAGGAATCTTTCAGGAACATTGTTTAAAAACACAATATCAGGCATATAACTAGGACCAGTAGGATTGCCAGGCCCCTTGCCGCCACCGGCAGGAGGTTTTTTGGGGGGAGCCTGAGGAGGGCGAGGTTTGGGGAGGGGAGGGACTTCAATGCCATAGAGTCCAATTGGCAAAGCGGCCATTTTCTCCAGGGGAACTGATCTCTTATCGACTGGAGATCAGTTGTAATAGCAGGAGATCTCCTGCTACTACCTAGAGCAGGGGTGGGGAACCTCAGGCCCGGGGGCCGTATGCGGCCCCCGAGGACATTTTATGTGGCCCTCTGGAGCTCCGGGGCCCTGCTGCAGAGGTGGGGCGCAGGGTGGCCCTCCCAGAGGGTGTTCCTGGCTTACAGCGGCGCTGCGGCGCCCTTTGGACCTCCTCTCGCCGACTGTTGGCTGTTGAGCAGCGAGAGGGAGGGGGAAAGAGGCTGGCGGCTCCCGGCGGCAGAGCATGCATGCAGGAGCCGATCGGGCTTCGGGGGGGGGGGCCTTTTGTGGACTCTGGGGAGGAGAGGGCATGGAGACTGGGGCCCGGTTGCACGGGGCCAGCGTGCGCAGGTGTGTGTGTTTGTGGGGGGAGGCTTTTCTCTCTTTTCTTCCTCTTTTTCTGTCACTCTTTCTCCTTTCTCTCCCTCTCTTTCTCCCTCTTTTTCTGTCTCTTTGTCTCCCTCCATCCTTTTCTTTGTCTCCCTCCGTCCTTTTCTTTGTCTCCCTTCGTCCTTTTCTTTCTTTCTCCCTCTCTCTCCATTTCTTTCTCCCTTTCTCCCTCCCTGCCATTTCCTCTTTCTCTGTTTTCCTTCCTCCCTTGCCGATCGACTGTGGGCTTACTTAACAGCTAAATACACATATTCCAACACCAAAAGTAATGAATAACAAGAAAGTTCATTCCCAAAGTTGGTAAGCAATCTATTCATTACTTTTGGTGTTGGAATATGTGTATTTAACTTATCAATAAGCACTGTTTGCCTTTATTTCGTATGCCTATGGTACAGGCTTGTTTTTCTTGTGAAGTGTGTTGATTGTATATCAATTGTTTCAGAATATAGCATTGTACTTTTCTAAGTTAAGAGCTTGTGCTGTTCCTTTGTATTAACCTCCAGGTGGTGGCTGGAGATCTCCTGGGACTACAACTGGCCTCCAGGTGAAAGAGATCAGTTCACCTGGAGAAAAGGGCCACTTTGGAAGGTGGACTGTATGGCATCATACCCTAATAAAGTCCTTCCCCCTCCCCAAACCCCACCCTCCTCAGGCTCTAACCCCAAAGTCTCCAGGTGTTTCCCAACCTGGAGCTGGCAACTCTAGCCATAAGGCAACTGGCAACTTCATCTCTTCTGATTTGGGTCTTACAGACTCATTGTGGTGCAACAGTTAAAGTGTCTAGCTAGACTGAGAGGCCCAGGTGCAAATCTGTCCTTGAGAGCACCAGCACATATTGTCTGCTCTTTGGAGCTCCTTGCAGAAAAGGTGGGATAGAAACGCAAAAGGGGTTTCTTTCTCAGAAATACTGGTCAGGCAGGCCCACAAGAGCATATGGGGAAATGTTCTTCAGTAAAGAACATAAGAAAGGCCATACGGGATCAGACCAAGGTCCATCAAGTCCAGCAGTCTGTTCACACAGTGGCCAACCAGGTGCCTCTAGGAAGCCCCCAAACACGACTGCAGCAGCACCATCCTGCCTGTGTTTCACAGCACCTAATATATTCGGCATGCTCCTCTGGTCCTGGAGAGAAGAGGTATGCATCATGACTAGTATCCATTTTAACTAGTAGCCCTGAATACCCCTCTCCTTCATGATCATGTCCATTCCCCTCTTAAAGCCTTCCATGTTGGCAGCCATCACCACATCCTGGGGCAGGGAGTTCCACAATTTAACTATGTGTTGTGTGAAGAAACACTTCCTTTTATCAGTTTTTAATCTCACCCTCCAGATTCAGCAGATGACCCCATGTTCCAGTATTATGAGAGAGGGAGAAAAGCTTCTTCCTGTCCTCTCTCTCCATACCATGCATAATTTTATAGACCTCTATAATGTCTCCCCTTAACCGCCTTCTTTCCAAGCTAAACAGCCCTATGCGTTTCAACCGCTCCTCATAGGGGCAGTTGCTCCAGTCCCCTGATCATTTTGGTTGCTTGCTCTTTTCTGCACCTTTTCTATAAACCAACCAAAGCTGACGCTGGCATAAATTTTGTTCGTCTTTGAGATGCCCCTGGACTTCTGCTTAGTTTTGCTCCAACCAAGAAAACAGCTACCCCTCTGAAATGATTTTCATCCATCCATCATGGAGATTCGTTTTATGGATTTGGCAGCTGTCCTTTGGTGCATGTAATTCAGCAGACCTCCTGTGCCCGGAGACAACACAGCTTCTCCTGGTATGGCAACAAAAGCGACACTTCGATGAAAACAGCGGAGAGCCAGCATGGTGTATTGGTTAAGAGCGGTGGACTCTGATCTGGAGAACTGGGTTTGATCCCCCATGCCTCCACATGAGCGGCGGAGGCTAATCTGGTGAACTGGATTTGTTTCCCCACTCTTACACATGAAGCCAGCTGGGTGACCTTGGGCCAGTCACGCTCTCTCAGCCCCACCTACCCCACAGGGTGTCTGTTGTGGGGAGGGGAAGGTGATTGTATGCCAGTTTGATTCTGCCTTAAGTGGTAGAGAAAGACGGCATATAAAAACTAACTCTTCTTCTTCTTTCCTTAGCTTGTGTGAATGCCCGGAACTCAAGGGGCACACTGAATTATTATTATTGTTGTTATTTTTGCATGCAACAGATTGTCTGTGCTTGACTCCAAAGATCAACTCGCACTGCTAAGCTGCACTTGTGACTTGACCTCAATTCCCATTTCTCTTTCCTTCCCTTTTATGGCAGGGTTCTAACTTTTAAAATAAGGCTCTCATGTCTCTGGCCTCAGATGCCCAGGGATGGGGGAGGGGATGCCATAAGAATCTCATCACACGCCTAGTTCTGGAATAAATCTGCAGGTCATCTCCCCCTGGAGGACAAATCTAATTAAGGACACTTATCAGGCCAATATACAAAGAGGTGGAAATTATGAAATATAGGGCAAGGAAAAGAAATCTTAACCTCCCAATTACCAGAGCGATTGGGCACAGAAATGCCCCAGTTCACGGCCCCACCAGCAAAACTGTGGGGTTCTCTCTCTCTCTCTCTCTCTCTTTCTCTGCAGACTGTGAAGTTCTGTTTCATGGTTTCTCCAATGTAGTTGCTGAGGCAACCTCAAAAGCACAGTTCGGTGGAAATTCAGCCCGGCTTCTCAGCTCCCCCCGCTCCCAATTGTGTACTAGTTTCCGAAAGGCTCTCTGATGGCTGTCTCCAAACGCTCACACTACTTTAAAAATCATTAAACTCGGCTGACATCTGTTGCCTCTTAGCCTGAACTTTTGCTCCCTCATTAGTGGCGAGCTTAGTCAACAGGTCATGCTGGATCTCGTAACACCCATCATGCGAGCTTTTAAAGAGGCTCTTTGCTCCTGACACCTCCTCTCGGAATGGATTCATAGCGACGTCCATCCACCACCTTTTCTTCTGACAGCGCATCATACAGACATCTCAAAGATCTCTTTGGAGCAGCTACAGGCAAGGACGAGGCATCGTAAGGAGTTGATGGAGGATACGATGGATGGTTTGGGGGAGTGGAAAATTGAAGCTGCCTCAACCAGTTTAGACGTCTTTGGGAAATCTGGCTGTATACTCCCACTTGCAGATAATAAGAACCTAAGAAGCAACCTGCTGGCTCACGCCAAAAGTCCTCCTAGCCCGTTTTCAGTCCAGATGCTTCTGGGAAGCTCACAAGCAGTCCGAGAAAGCCCAGCCCTCCTCTGTTGTTTGATTTCCCCCGGCACCTGGTATTGTGAGGTATACTGTCTCTGAATATGGAGGCGCCAATTAGATTTCATGGCTGACAGGGTGGCGCTTCCATGGGTGGAGCAGGCCAGAGGAGTCTGGGGTAGATGATTTCATGTGTGGTTGTAATTACATGATGGTTTTGTGGGGCGGGCACTGTTGACACAGATGGCCCGATAACACTGGGGGCTTTTTTTTTTAATGCTGTCAAGTCACAGCCAACTTAAGAGATGTTCAGAGGTGGGTTGCCATTGCCTGCGACTAGATAGCAACCACGGACTTCCTTGGAGATCTCCCATCCAAGTATGAACCAGGGCCCACTTTGCTTAGCTTCCAAAATCTGTCGAGATTGGGCTAGCCTGGGCCATCCAGATCAAGGCTAGTGAGGGCTATACGTACAAAAATAGCCAGCTGGATAAAGGCCAAACAAAGAGCCAGCTGGATCAGGCCAAAGGTCTGTTTAGTCCAGTATCCCATTTCCTCACAATGGCCCTCCAGATATATCTAGGAAAGGCTACAAAGAGGACCTGGAATCAGAGTTCTTCCTCACTGTTGCCTCTTAGCGACTGGTACACTGCCTCTGAACGTGGAAGTTCCATACAGCTACCATGGCATTTGTCAGGGTCATCCAAGGTAGTGGCAAGAAGTACATGCGGTGACAGGAAATTCCATGAGTTTGTTACACATTCCATGAGTTCCATTATTCCACGAGTTCATTATACATCCTGATTAGGATTTCCCCCCATGGAGCATGATTTTCTCCTACAAGCAAGCATGAAATGCGCCTCAAATCTTGTCCTTGAGTTGGAGATTGGACGCCTAAGATTTCAGGGGCATTCCAGGCTGGTGTGAGTTGGGGGAGGCAGGAAAATTACGCCCTTGTGCCTGTGGAAACGTTGGTCTGGATCCAACCCATTATGGGAAGGACTTTCCACTGTCGAGCACAAATATACCCGTCTGGGGGCCCGCCAAACTAGCAAGTTCTCCCAAGCCCTTTAAAGGGTTTATTTACTGTGACATTGCAAAAAAAAAACAACCATAGATGACTGCCACCCTGATGGTCTAACTCTGTGGAAGGAAGCCACTGCAAGGTCGAACACCTTAAAGTGAACTCCTGCATCATCTGACATCAACCCAAAGGCATCTCTTGATTTGCAATACAGGCGCCCTCAAACTGACAGGAGCGGTTCACACTTCCAGCCTGAGGCCGCCCACACACGTGAATCACTCCTTTATCAGGTTGTCAGACAGACGAGAACCAGAAATACCTTATTAGAAATGAGCATGTCGCGGAAGATGTTCTAGAACCCCCATCTCTGATACTTTAGCTTTTGCAGATAAGCGGTGGCTCAGTGGTAGAGTGTATGCAAAAAACCAAAACCAAAACCAGGTTCAGTCCCTGGTTCAGATGGCAGAGACTAGAAAAACCCTTCTTGGCTGGAAAGATGCTACTGGTTGGCACAGACAATACTGAGCTTGATGGAACAATGATTTGACTCCCTAGAAGGCAGCTTCGTGTACACGTCTTTTGCAGGAGACTGTGACTCGGGACAGAGCATTTGCCTTGCAGGTTCAATCCCCAGCATCTCCAGTGAAAGGAGCTCAGGTAGCAGGTGTTAAGAAACGCTTCTCTTGGCCAAGGATCTACTGCCCACCAGAGTAGACAATACCGAGCCAAATGGATCAGGAATCTGCCAGCGTGGTGTAGTGGTTAAGAGTGGTGGTTTGGAGCGGTGGCCTCTGATCTGGAGAACCGGGTTTGATTCCCCACTCCTCCACATGAGCGGCGGAGCCTAATCTGGTGAACTGGATTTGTTTCCCCACTCCTCCACATGAAGCCAGCTGGGTGACCTTGGGCTAGTCACAGCTCTCTTAAAGCTCTCTCAGCCCCACCTACCTCACAGGATGTCTGTTGTGGAGAGGGGAAAGAAAGGTGATTGTAATCCAGTTTGATTCTTCTTTAAGTGGTAGAGAAAGTCAGCATATAAAAACCAACTACTACTCCTGTTCCTTCTTCAACCTAACCCACCTCACAAGCATATTGTGAGCACCTCTTTGAGCTGCTTGGAGTAAGGGCATGACACAAATGTACTCAATAAATAAACAGTTGAATGAGACCAGGACAAAGCAGTTGAAGAGTTGAAGCTTCCAGAGGTAGCCCCATGTATAATGTATCACAGGAGTCTGGCCTGAATGTTTCTGAAGCACAGATAACTGGCAAGAAGATCACAAATGGTTTTTTAAATAGGGGTATAAGCTGAGATTCTGGACTAAAACTGCAGCCATACCGTTAGATGGGCTCTTATTGTTACAGCCACTGACCATATATGGTGCTGATGAATTATGTTTTAGCGGTATCATTGGGTTATAAGCCCCCACTATGGAGGTTTGTGGGAGCCTTGGAAACATAGATATGGTAAGTGTCAGGGCACAGGGAGAGCAGCAGAAAATTAACTGCCTTGCGAGAAAAAAGAGAGGAAAAAAACGCTTGTAGGAGCAAATCATTTTAATCTTATCCTTGGGACGTCTCAATATTTGGATGACATTTGCAGGCATGCGTGCGTGCGTGTTTTCCTCCCATTTCTTTTTGGCTGAGGCATAAAAATTTATCTGCAAATAAATAATAGAATGTTATAAAGCCAAACAAGAATGAAATCTTTTATACTGCCTGGAGAAAATGCATGACTCAATTACGTCTCCGATTAATAATGTATATTTCGTTTTCTTGCTGATTTGGCTGGGATGGATCGTCATCTTCCCAAATAATAGCCGGCAAGCCAAAAGTAAAATGTAGGCCGCAGAGCTCTGGATTTCTAGACCAAGCATTTTCAAAGCAACTACCCATCAGATCTTTATTGAAGAAGAAGAAGAAGAAGAAGAAGTAGAAGAAGAAGAAGAAGAAGAAGAAGAGTTGGTTTTTATATGCCAACTTTCTCTACCACTTAAGGAACAATCAAACCGGCTTTCAAAAGCCCAAGGTCACCCAGCAGGCTTCATGTGTAGGAGAAGGGAAACAAATCCAGTTCACCAGATTAGCCTCCGCCGCTCGTGTGGAGTGAGGAATCAAACCCGGTTCTCCAGATCAGAGTCCATCACTCCAAACCACCGCTCTTAACCCTACACCTCTCTGGCTCTCTTAAACTGGGTGCCCCTATTCTGACGTTAGGGGGGTGGTTATGAGGGGGGATGTTCTTTGGCGGCACCCTTCTTGTGGGCCTTTAGTCAAGTTCCTCTGGCATCTACATTAACCTCTTTTTGGCACCAGGTAAAGTTAATTAAGGGTTGGATTTCTCCTGAAGTATGGAATCTCCCACTGGAAGAAGTAGTCCACAGAAGGAAGAGGTCCTTCCATTGGCAGAAAGAGTCTTTCTGCAGAGAATGGTTCTTCACTTGGCAGAAAGGTTTCCACTTCTTTAGACATCTCAAGTTTTATTCCTGGATTCCTAGGTCTGTTTTTAGGTGATATATTGTCATTTGCCACTTTGTGCTTTTTAAAACTTTAAACAACTGCCTTCAGCGCCTTACCGTGGAAAAGCAAGTTATACATTTTCCAGATAAATAAACAGTAAATAAATAAAGTACATTGGGTGAGGACATTCCTGATATTGAGGGGAAAAACGTTTACAGGGGATAGAAATGACCACCAGCCACTTCTTTATTCTGTGCAAACCTTTCAGACGGTGTCTGTAATCAAGAATGAAGCTTGAATGAAGCTTGATGAAGCCCCACAACGTAAGGAACCTTGATGGTCCATGCTCTCGGAAGCGAAGCCGAATCAGCCCTGGTTAGTACTTGGACGGGAGACCATCAAGGAAGTCCAGGGTTGCAACGCCGAGCCAGACAATGGCAAGCAACCTCTGCTCATCTCTTGCCTTGAAAGCCCTACAAGGTTGCCATGAATGGGGTGTAATTTGATGGCACTTTAAGGTGGCATGTAAGGTGGCAAATTTGACCATCATCCTGCTTTTCTGGATTTCTTCTTTTTTTAAAAAGTAATTCAGTTTATTAAAAAATAATTTAGTATCACATAGTCAATAATGTAGAGTACCGAAGGAAAGTGAGATATTGCCTGCCTGTGAAGTTCAAAACATAAAACAATATTTTGGATTCTTTTGTAGCGTACAAAGTGACTCAAAGTCTTCCCGGGACCCTTGCTAGCAATACTGGGAGGCCATGCTTAGTTGTAGGTAGGGTTGCCAGGTGCCCACTGGTGGTGGGCAAACTCCCGGTAATGTGCCCCTCTGCCCGCCAACCAGCTGAGGGCTGGCGGGCAATTGTGCACGCTCATGCCGACGCAGCGCTTCCGGTTTACAACCAGAAGTGCCACTTCACGAGGAGCCTTAGACCACTCAAACTCGCTGCAGCCCTTTACCACTCAAACTAGTGGTCTAAGAGTTTGAGTGGTCTAAGGCTCCTTGCGAGGCGGCACTTCCGGGTAAACCGGAAGTGCTGCATCGGCGCATGCGCGCGCACACGCACGCGTGCACATACTAAACCTCCCGCCGAAGGTGAGTGGGGGCCTGGCAACCCTATTTGTAGGCACGGGCTATTTGAAATTCCTCCCTCCTTCTGGCAATAGTTTTTGGCAGCACTGAATAACACCTCCTTTGATGATCAGCACTTCTTGTGATTTCAGTTGCCTTCCAGTGCTCTCACTTGCCCCGGGTGACATCACTGCACAGCCAAATCTGATTGGCTGCCTTGTATCACGGTGCTCCCCAGTTCACTGTAGCCATTTTTTAAATTTTTCATGTCCTTAACTCAGACAAAGTTGTGGGGAAGGGAATACCCCTTGTTCTAATTATGTGAGTGGGAACCATGCAGAAATATCCTTTACAGATCATGCGCATAGAAGAATGAGGACATGTGCCCAATAAATGTATGAGCAGCCTGAATACACCAGGCTTGCGCTCTCCCTCTCTCCCTCCCTCCCTCTCATCAGATCTCAGAAGCTAAGAAGGGTCAGCTATGGTTAGCATTTGGATGCGAGACCATCAAGGAAGTCCAGAAGAAAACTATAGCAACCCACCTCTGTTAGTCTCTTGCCTTGAAAACCCCATGAGGGTTCGCCATAAGTCAGTTCTGACTTGATGGCACTTAATTATTATATTAATAAAAGGTATTACGTGGATTTTGTTCTAGATTGCAAGAGAAGAAGAAAAAGAAGGTTGGTTTTTATATGCCGACTTTCTCTAATACTTAAGGAAGAATCAAACCGTCTTACAATCACCTTCCCTCCCCCTCCCCACAACAGACACCCTGTGAGGTAGGTGGGGCTGCGAAAGCTCTAAGAGAGCTGTGACTAGCCCAAGGTCACCCAGCTGGCTTCATGTGGAGGAGTGGGGAATCAAACCTGATTCTCCAGATCAGAGTCCACCGCTCCAAACCACAGGTCTTAACCAATACTCCGCTCTGGCTCTCAAGAGCATTTCTATTTTATGGTTTATTTGCGACGTTTTAGAAATATTTTTTTGTTGCTTTTGAATTTTTGGAGATTGCATGCGTTTCACAGCAGCCTGAATATGAACAGCCCTGGCTAGCTGATCTCTTGGGAGCTTGGGAGCTAAGTAGGGGTTGGCCAGGGTTAGTACTTGGCTGGGAGACCACCCAGGAAGTCTGGGGTTGCTATGCAGAAGAAAGCCACGGCAAATCACCCCTGCCCATCTCTTGCCTAGAAAACCCCACGAGGGGACACCATAAATCAGTTGTGACTCGACAGCACTTAATCATTATATAAGAAGATAATGGGAAGGGGGGGGGGCGTCCACGTTGTAAGTTTGCATTGGACCCAAAGAACTGATGCGTGGGCCCGACAATCCCTGGAGAAGCACCTAACCTTGTTTGCATATGTTGGTGTGAAAACAGCGATGCCAACCAGAGGATAACTGTAAGAAACAAGTCCTGGCCAGGCTGGCAGCTGAATGGTAGGTGGTTTTCCTTCTCCTTCGCCTCCTCCTCTCCGCTCTCTGTTTTTCCTTTTTTCGCATGACTCCACGTTGCTGATTATATTACCATCTGCCATCTGACCAGCAACTGTCAATCAAGGGTTTCAAGGCTGGCTGCCTGTGTGCCCCCGCCTCCAATCTCCTGGGGCTTTCTAATTTACAGAATACAATCCCAGGGACTCTGCTCATCTTAATGTGGCCTGAAGTTTCCGGGCAGCGAGTCACTAATAAAGTTAGCTTTACATAATCAGTATAAGCTTGCTGTTCCAGATCTAGAAAACTGGAGGGGGGGATGACAATAGAATGGGTGTAACATAAGAAAAGCCTGCTGGATCAGACCAAGGCCCATCAAGTCCAGCAGTCTGTTCACACAGTGGCCAGCCAGGGGCCTCCAGGAAGCCCACAAACAAGACAACTGCAGCAGCATTGTCCTGGCTGTGTCCCAAAGCACATAATATTATAGGCATGCTCCTCTGATCCTGGAGAGAGTAGATTCGCATCATGACTAGTATCCCTTTTTAACTAGTAGCCATGGATAGCCCTCTCCTCCATTAACATGTCCACTGCCCTCTTAAAGCCTTCCAAGTTGGCAGCCATCACCACATCCTGGGGCAGGGAGTTCCACAATTTAACTATGCGTTAAAAAAAGTATAACTCTTTCTTTCCTGCCAAGAGCTCAGGGTGGCATGCTGGGATCTCCTTTTCCCACTTTGTCCTCACGACACCGCTGCGAGGTAGGCTAGACCAAGACAGTGACTGGCCCAAGTTCAGCTAGCAAACTTCATGGCAGAGTGGGGAATCCTATTCTGACGCTATCTAAATCACAGCAACCCTGTTCATCTTACACTGAACACACGTATACCCTGTACTTATGTGCGTATTGGGTTGCCAGGTTCCTCTTCGCCACCGGCAGGAGGTTTTTGGGGTGGAGCCTGAGGAGGGCGGGGTTTGGGGGAGGGCGGGACTTCAGTGCCATAGAGTCCAATTGCCAAAGCGGTCATTTTCTGCAGGGGAACTGATCTCTATCAGCTGGAGATCCGTTGTAATAGCAGGAGCTCTCCAGCTAGTACCTGGAGGTTGGCAACCCTATGTGCGTACATGTGTTTGTACGAAAGAGCCAGCTTGAATTTTATGAAGTTACACTAGCCTCTTGAAGGCAGAAGGAATTTATTACTACCCATGGGGAGTTTGTGGAATGGTATTGTGTAATAAGAACCTATACCTACTGGAGAAATAAGGTATAAGAGGAACTGAAGAAGAAGAGAAACGTCCGTCTTCCTCTTCTGCCTGAAATCTGTGAAAAGAACATATAAATGATTAGTCCCATCAGGACACAATATTAATAATAAGAGCTAATAGGAATGAAAATTGTGACACTTACCTGTTATATGTATACTGTATACCTGCTTGGATAAGAGAATTGGTTGCACTAGTTGGTGTATAAGATTATGGTCGACATTGTTTTGTTTTTCTTTGTTATGTATTTTGGAATATGAATTATTGTGAATTTTTGCCATTGAAATTTTGCATTTGAGATATTGGAATCTGTGGTTATTTGATTGCAACTATTGTGTACACAGAAGTGTCTACGTTTGTTAAGTACCTGGAGGTTGGCAACCCTATGTGCATACATGTGTTTGTACAAAAGAGCCAGCTTGTGTTCACTTTAAAAGTGAAACTGGGGAGCAGTCCCGGGATGAATGTGAGTTATTGTACATAATAACTTTTTGTATTGTGTACATAATAACGGGATGAAAGTTATTGTACATAACTTGAATGTCACATGAGAATTACTCAGCCCACATATCAAGAAAAACCAAGTGGATTGTACGTGCATTCTCGGTACATTGTGAACAGGGATACTGCCTAATTGGTATCAACTGACATTACGAAGAATTAGAAGTATGACATATTATGTCCTAGAAACAACATACATTAATTTTTAAATCTGTTTCCATTTCTAGGGGACAAGTGAGTATGTGCGGGTGGAAACGGCATGTGCTAGGGCTGGCCCTATATTCTAATCCCACCTTTCTCCTGCCAGTGCTTCCTTCCTTTCCCAGTTTGCCTTTACAAAAACCTCGTGAGGCAGGGCAGGCTGAGAGGGGGCGACTGGCCCCAAACCACCCAGTCAACTTCACCCAGGTAACTGTACAGCCCGCTTTTCTTCCCAATAAGGACCCAAAGTGGCTTTCATTCTCCCCTCCTCTGTTCTGCCCTCACAACGATGCCCCTGGAAGGTAGTACAGGCAGCGACTAGCTCAAGACCACGCAGCAAACTCCCATGGCAAAGCAGGGATTCGAACCTGGGTCTTCCACGCTTTCCAAATTCCACCCCCCATACTCGCCTGCTCCGTTGGCATAGCAATGGTTGTTTGCATAGCTAAGCCACAGCTGTGGTTTTTCATGGTTCCTTCAGTAAATGCTTCGATGTGGGGGCGGAGCAAAAACAAAAGGTCGAGTTAAAGGGGCTCTTAAGAAATGCAAAGCAACCCACCCGATCCTGGTCCAGCTATACACAGTAGAATCCAGGAATATGGATCCTGCCTAAAATGGCATCTCTGCCGCGCCTCCCCAAGGCTTCAGCCGAAGCCCAACTCCAGCTGTATATTGTTTCGCATGAGTCATTCCCACATGGAGCTCGGTGCCTTTCCAGAACTGCATTCCTTTGCCGTGATCTAAGGTCCTGGCTGAAATGAAGCGCCTTCCTAGCGCACATCCCCTCCGTTGCAAGCTGGAGGCCTCCATCTCCCAAACGAGGTTTTGCAGATTAGAAGCTTAATGGCTGTATCCTGGTCCCCCCCCCTCCCCCGGGCGGGACTGCCAAAATGCTTTGCTCATGTTGATCAACAGGACCCCCTCTGTCAAGAGAGGCACTTGAGGCTCAGAAGCACGTTTGGCTTACAACTGGGCTGCAGGTTCAAAAGCATTACATGCAACGGTCCTCTCCGGCTTGTACCACTTCTAGGGTTGCCAATCTCCAGGTACTAGCTGGAGATCTTATGCTATTACAGAGAGCCAGTGTGGTGTAGTGGTTAAGAGCAGTGGTTTGGAGTGGTGGACTCTGATCTGGAGAACTGGGTTTGATTCCCCACTCCTCCACATGAGTGATGGAGGCTAATTTGGTGAACTGAGTTTGTTTCCCCACTCCTCCACGTGAAGCCAGCTGGGTGACCTTGGGCTAGTCACAGTTCTGATAGAGCTCTCTCAGCCCCACCTACCTCACAGGGTGTCTGTTGTGAGGAGGGGAAGGGAAGGCGATTTTAAGCCGGTTTGATTCTTACTTAAATGGTATAGAAAGTCGGCATATAAAAACCAAGTCTTCTTCTTCTTCTTCTTCAACTGATCTCCAGCTGATAGAGATCAGTTCACCTGGAGAAAATGGCCGCTTTGGCAATTAGACTTAGGGTTGCCAGGTCCCTCTTCGCCACCGGCAGGGAGGATAGTGGGGCAGAGCCTGAGGAGTGCAGGGTTTGGGGAGGGACTTCGATGCCATAGAGTCCAATTGCCAAAGCGGCCATTTTCTCCAGGTGAACTGATCTCTGTTGTCTGGAGATAAGTTATAATAGCAGGAGATCTTCCGCTGATACCTGGAGGTTTCAAAAAAATGTAAATTCAACTGTAAATTGGTAGTATTCAAAAATCACAGATGTAGGCTAATGATTCACTTATATCAATATTTATAAATATAATTTCCTCAGATTGCACTATTGCTTCATAGTGCCTTTTCAATCAACAAAATTAAATGTACAGTATTATATATACAACAAGGCAAAATTCATAAAAAATCAAATTCAACAGAAATTAGCAATTGACTTGTGTTGTCTTTCTTTCATGAATTATGCATATATTGTCCATAAATGTCCTTGAGTCCAGTTGGGTAGAACAGGATTCCGGTATCTTTGCCTGTTTCAATATTTCTTCAGCTACCCTGAAGGACATATATTTATGACGTCTGGATCCTCTCTCAGAACGTCCCTTGTATCCTCAGCATTTGTCTGTAATATCAGAATGCTGGTCTGTTGATAAATTATTTAAATAGAACTATAAATTAACATTCTAAGCATTGTAATAGTAATTATTTTACACATATATAATATAATTATAATTATACTTACAATCATAAATGAATTTTCATACACAGTGACTTGTGTGGTGTCAACCCGACAAGAATCCTTTCTTGTTTCCAGTCAATTAATTCCATACAGGCAGTATACTTAAATGCTTACTGCATTACTCATTAGGATCGATCCCAAGTGCAGGTGTTAATTTACAAGAAGGAGGTAAGATCATTGGCCATATTTAACCCCTTAGGGGATATGCAGTCAAAGAGTTGCACAAAGCGTGCTTCCTGCTGACTTAAAATTCGTTCTATGTTAGATCTCTGGAACTTCTTAGGTGTTGCTTGCCAAACCGCAAAGAACTGAAAGTCACTATCTGTATGGCATTGAAGTCCCTCCCCTCCCCAAACCCTGTCATCCTCAGGCTCCGCCCCCCCAAAATCTCCAGGTATTTCCCAACCTGGAGCTGGCAACCCTAACCACTTCAGATTATTGGAAGGGGGGATTACAGAATTGGACGTAGCCATTAAAAAGTGGCATGCCAGGCAGGGAGGCATTTTTTAATGGGCACGTCCAACTACCGTTTTTTTCCCCCACTCTCACGTGCTAGCTTTTTACAAGTGGGAATTTTCCCACCCGGAGGAGCATTTGACAACACGGTCCTCCCCGTGCACTCTGAGTGGTGTAGTCCAGGAAGAGCTATACAAGGTGAGGTGGTGTAGTTCTGGCACTGCACTCTCAGAAAGGCATGTGACATCAGAGTGATGTGACATGAAGAAGGGGAGCAAAGGTTACGACCCTACTCATGTCAAAGCCAGGACCACTATCAGCAGACTGAAACTGTGGTCCCTGCTGCCAAAGTAACACTTTTTAAAAAAATCTACACAGCCAATCAAATCTCCAATGACCAATCAGAAGCCCTGCTGGGCAAAAGCCCTACTTTGCCCCACCCACTTTCTAAAAACACTTGGCGGGCGCCGCGAAAGATGTTAGCAGGTGTCACGGTGCCCACGGGACCCCCAATTTATGGTTAGAATTTGATGGGAGCTGCCGTGGGGACTACCAACTAACAAGGCAAGGTAAGCTTTAAAAAAAACCCTAAACAGGTAAGCCTTTTGTGGGCCATCCTACAAGTTCATCACCTGTCGCCTGAAGTCAATCCCAGCTAACAGGCTTAAAGCCAAGAGTGCATGTTGGACATGACCCAGGACCAAGCTGTATCCGTTGCTAACAAAGGCTGCTGGAGAGGCTTGGAATCAAATCAGATTCAAAGCCTTTTGCATGCTGCACAGAGGAACTGTCTGATATATGTTCAGTGACCCTGAATATTGCTCTAATTTCCCTTTTTGAAGAACAACGTGATATGGGTTTTGTCTTCCCCTTCCTTGTGTATGCAGAACGCAGGCAGGCTCCCCAATGAATAGAAGAAAGGAGATTTTAAACGTGGCATTAAGCATTTTAAATGCAAGGCTGGGAATTGTCAAGTCTTACAGAAACTTGGCCAGGGTTGGGAAAGTAGTTCTGGGAGCGACGGGCTCTGGAACGGAGCCCTCGGAGCCACCCATAATTAGGGTGGCGGCTTGGGATGCTTGCATGCCCGCCCCTTTGGCTCACGTACCGTTTGCTAGTTGGGATCAGGCAGCTGATCGGTTCTTCCATCCGTTGATCCACTTGGGGCTGTTCAGCAGGCTGTTTCAACGTGCTCCTTCTCAAAAGTACAATACAGGTTGATCGAATTTCCGTGCATCCCAATGGACTTCTGCCACCCCCTCATCTATGCTGCATCTCTTGGCAAGCAATTTTTTTAAATAGTTAAATCAGCCTCAATTGGGGTTGCCAGGTCCCTCTTTGCAACCGGTGGGGTTTGGGGGGGCGGAGCCTAAGGAGGGTGAGGTTTGGGGAGAGGAGGGACTTCAATGCCGTAGAGTCCAATTGCCAAAGCGGCCATTTTCTCCAGGGGAACTGATCTCTGTCGGCTGGAGATCAGTTGTAATAGCAGGAGATCTGCTAGTACCTGGATGTTATTTATGCCAATAACTCACTCTACTGTAAATAGTAATGATGCAAATAAAACAGTAGTAGGCAAAATTGAATGAGACAATAGGCAATGGATAGCAGGCAGCAAAACAGCCAAGGCTGTAACTATATTACAAAGAAATTAATATACAAATGAAGCTAAGCAACAAGGGTTACAAAGCAAGGAAATAACAACGTCAAGAAAAAAATCGGCTGGAGTTGCTGATAATGAGTGCAAAAAAGTTCATGTAAGACATAGAGTCATATTTTAGTCAATATCAATGTCAATGTGTCTTCAGGCAACGGAGATACAGATGGTAACGCGGCTTCGGACGTATTCCAGCGTTTTCACTGCAAAAGTAGCTTCATCAGCCTGATATAAAGATATATACACACAATAATACAAAATTACAAAAATACAAAAGAACCTCTATGATAAACTACAATATGCATAAACGTGCAACTTACCCAAAGGCTTAATATTACTATTCCTAGGATTAAAGTGGAGCTCCCTGACGGGCTGCTATCTTGATAAATCTTGTGTGGGAATTACTGTGAGAACATCTAACTCAAGTAGAAACAGGTGCAGAGCAAAGCATGGCTCTTAAAGGTATATTCAAATGAAACAGGACAAATCAAACTCTGTATTTAATCCGTTTGGGGTAAGGGTATTAAATAAAAAAATGAAGCGCATTTTATTTTGTAATATAGTTACATCCTTGGCTGTTTTGCTGCCTGCTATCCATTGCCTATTGTCTCATTCAATTTTGCCTACTACTGTTTTATTTGCATCAGTACCTGGATGTTGGCAACCCTAGCCACAATTCATATTAATCAGTCCTAAATAAATGCTGTTTTTTAAAGCTACCATTCAGTGTGTGTCTAGGTCAGGGTTCTTCCAATATGGCACCCATGGGCACCATAGCACCTCCCAGTGCTTCCTCTGGCACCCTACAAGTGTCTCAGAAAC
This sequence comes from Euleptes europaea, assembly GCF_029931775.1. Lineage (NCBI taxonomy): Eukaryota > Metazoa > Chordata > Lepidosauria > Squamata > Sphaerodactylidae > Euleptes > Euleptes europaea. Next base: position 22,872,346 of record NC_079314.1, read on the forward strand.
TGAGTGGGTCCATTGTTAAGCAGGGCTTGTTATTGGCCGCCATGGGTCAAATGGCCAGCAACCACAGCCACCTAGGGGTCAGGAGGACTGGGAACCTGCCGGGCTTTCTTTAGCCAGTATGGGGGCTCCATTCCCCCTTCAGGCCTGACCGTGTGCTGCCCCGAGCCTCTTTTGCAAAGCAAAGAGGGAGCTTTGTTCTGGTTTGGGTTGTTCCAGGGAGCTGGGCTGTTCCAGGAGGGAAAATCAGGATTCAGAAGTAGAAGCTCACCTGCTCCTTCTCCAGGGTTGCTGTCCTACCAGTGGCTGGACCGCTGGGTGGCGCACCACCGCTGAACACCGATAAGCTGGGGAACCTTTGGCCCACCCAACAAAGCAATTCTCATGTTGGTTGTGAATAAGTAAACGTCCAGAATGCAAACCATTTGAACACTATGGCCATTGATGCAGGGTCGATTTTGATGCTCGCTCAAAGCTGCTTCTTTAAATCTGCCCTTTAAAATGACGATTCACGATGCAAGAGGAGAAAGTCAAAAAAATTCCACCCCACCACCACCACTTGCCTGCTCCTTCGTTTGCACAGCCATTAGCAATGGTTGTTTGCATAGCTAAGCCTTGGCTGTGATTTTTCATGGTTCCTTCAGTAAGTGCTTCAATGCGGGGGTGGAGCAAATACAAAAGGTCGCGTTAAGGGGGATGTGAAGCAGGTATCCGCCGGCTTCACAGTGACGGCTGGAATGGCGGTTCAGCGTGAAGAAATAAAAAAACTGAAGGACCACAACTCTGGCTCCGAGAAAGGACGGAAAATGTTATGCAGCCACGTTGGTCTATGCAAAATAAAAAAAACAAAAACAAGGAAATCCATGTAATATCTTCTATGAGGACCAATCAGATTGACACAGAACAAAATGCTGGACAAGTTTCAAGCTCTCCTTTTCCCACCCATCTATTTTATTTAAGATCTTGCAACAATGAACTCATGAAGAGTTCTGGTGAGCTCGAAAACTTGCACAATGTTTTGTGTCAGGATTGTTTGGTTCCAGTGCCTGTCATGATGTCTATAAGGATTCATTTGTGTGGTAACCAGATCAAAAGGTTGGGTTGCTTGATCTGTAACCTGAATCCCGGGCGGGAGTTGGGAAAGTGGGCGTGTGTATAGGGGAGGGTACGAAGAATTCGCACTGCAATGCAGAAGAGTGACCTTAACCGGAGACTACTGGAATGGATGCTCATTAGAGTCTTTATGCTGTACCAGGAGCCATGAGATTTTCTGAACGCTCCCTGGAAATACAAAAAACCACTGGTTGCTGCTGAACAAATACCGAGTGCCTGGAATTATTGACATATTGTCGGGTCAACGAGAAACCTCACAGGTTAGTACTAATAAAAGGGCTTATGTGGACATCCGGATCGGGGCCTCACAGCCATTTTTAAAGAACCACAACTGCTTCGGAAATGGCATCGGTGGCCACAGGATGGACCTGTGGCCGCCATCACGTTTAGTTTGGCCCATGGGTTTTCAGAGGAAGGGTGCATAACCAACCAGGAAAACAAAATAACAGCAAGCTTAGTCTTCAGAAACCAGCAAGTGAAGCTTTTCCCCGGGATGGAAATAAGCATCCTCTCCTGCTCATGCTTGCAGATGAAGTTTCTCCTAAATAGGGTTGCCAGCTCCGGGTTGGGAAATACCTGGAGATTTTGGGGGCAGAGCCTGAGGAGGGCGGGGTTTGGGGAGGGAAGGAACTTCAATGCCATAGAGTCCAATTGCCAAAGTGGCCATTTTCTCCAGGTGAACTCATCTCTATCGGCTGGAGATCAATTGTAATAGCGGGAGATCTCCAGCTAGTACCTGGAGGTTGGCAACCCTACTCCTAAAGGCAAAAGAACTGGTGGTGGCAAATATTTGCCTTCCCCCATGCCGATTTGTTTCAACAGTAGTTGGCCAGATGACTTACGAAAGCAGGGCAGCAGAGGCAACCTTCTCTTTATGGATTGTCCCTGGCATCTGGTAATGGGAGATTAAAGTCGCCAACTTTTTTTTCTGGCAGGCATTCTAGTCCTTGAATAGCTTTTTGGCTGTGGGGAAATAGCAAATAAAGTTTTCCCCCTCCCTATCCCTGTATCTGCATAACTGGAAAAGATAGGTTAACCTGCTAAATTTCTGCTTGTCAGGCAGCTGTTAGAGACAGAAGACCTCTTCTGGGGGGTGGGACTTGGCAACCCTAATAGATATTTACTGCCTCTAATTAAGGACACTCGATTTTCATTATCATGGTGGCAGCCACGGATAGACCAATCCTTCCATCAGAGGATTTCTTTCTTTCTTTCTTTCTTTCTTTCTTTCTTTCTTTCTTTCTTTCTTTCTTTCTTTCTTTCTTTCTTTCTTTCTTTCTTTCTTTCTTTCTTTCTTTCTTTCTTTCTTTCTTTCTTTCTTTCTTTCTTTCTTTCTTTCTTTCTTTCTTCCTTCCTTCCTTCCTTCCTTCCTTCCTTCCTTCCTTCCTTCCTTCCTTCCTTCCTTCCTTCCTTCCTTCCTTCCTTCCTATCATGGCATCCTGGGTCAGCAAGCTCCAACTACCGGTACTTTTCTGTTTATTTGAAAATCTCTGCTGATGGCAAGTGTATCACAAGTACAAATAAGTGTCGTGTTTTTCTCCAATCACTCTTTGAACAAACAAGTATTTCACAAATAATTTCATTTATTTATGGACTTCATTTATACCCCACCTTCCTCCCCAACGGGGAGCCGAGTCTGTTTACATCGTCCTCCTCTCCCCCGTTTTATCTTCACCACAACCCTGCGAGGTAGGTTAACCTGAGAGTGTGTGACTGGCTCAGGGTCACCCAGCAAGCTTCCATGGCAGAGGGGGAGATTCGAACCTGGGTCTCCCAGATCCTAGTGCGACACTCCAACCACTATACCCCACTGGGAGAGCAATCCTCAGCAGGTCTACTCAGTATCCTACTCAGGTCTAGTCAGTGGGACTCACTCCCAGGCAAGCCTTGTTAGGATTTGTTGGGAATTAGTCTACGAGTTTTGTCTCTGCCAGGAATACAGAAAGAGTTAAATGTTTGTGTTTCTGTTTACATTGACTCAAAGGGATTGCCATTTGGCAAGTGTCAATTGGTCAGATCAAGATCTATCGGTCATGTGAAGTTCTGGCAGGATCGTAGAAGCTTCAGTTGAACTGCCCTATTGGTTAAGAAGAGACTGACTGTTTCTTTACTGGGTTTTTAAGCCTTAGAGCCTGTTAGCCACGTGCTGACAAGAGTTTAGGAAGCGAATTGTAGTTATGAGTTATTAATATATATTCCAAGTTGACCCTCTTTTCATTAGTAAACCTCTATGTTTTGTGAAGGAAAGCAACGCGTCTTGAATCTTTGCGGGCATGTCTGATTTATGATCCACAAGATCACAATTTATCGCAATCTATCTCAACAGGATTGCTCTGAGAATCTCGGAGGGTTTAGAACTGCAGAAAGTAAAGGGTGAAAAAGAGGAAAGGGCAGGTTACAAAATGTAACTCCTAGGCTAATTTAGACCTCAACAGGGAACGTGTTTCAGTTTTAAACAGCTCCTGAAAACTGGACTGCCTTCAGACAATTTTCCTCCTGTTCCCTCTCTCTCTTGGAGGCGAGACTATTTTTTTCTCTGCCAGGCCTAGCACTTCTGTAGCCCAATCTTCCTCAGGTGGGGTATTCGCCGCCTTTCACTTCCTGAGGACAAAATGTTTCCTTGTCATTGCCGCTGTCCAGGTCCACAGCCTCCGGCTGGAGGCAAGGTCATGCTCCAGCATCAATTCCGGCACCAGGGCTGAAATGCGCCTTGTGAAACCGGCCAAGAGGAAATGAATCTGTTTGTCAACCTCTCTCCAAATTGCTGGACAAGGCCAAGGCTATCGCCCTTCTTTTGTTCTTTCATAGGAGTGTGGTTTGTGCGCGCACTCTCAGATTCATACAGGACTGGGGTAATGTGTGAAGTCGTCCGCGTTCATTGACTTTGCGTGTGTGTGTAAAGTGCTGTCAAGTCTCAGCCAACTTACGGCGACCCTGTAGGGTTTTCAAGGCAAGAGATGAACAGAGGTGGTTTGCCATTGCCTGTTCTAAATGGAGACCCTGGCGTTCCTTGGTGGTCTTCCATCCAGTTACTAAATGGAGACCCTGGCGTTCCTTGGTGGTCTTCCATCCAGTTACTTCCATCCAGTTCTGAGATCTGACAAGATCAGGCTAGCCTGGGCCATCCAGGTCAGGGCATTCATTGACTTTGGTGTTTATTTATTAGAATATTTTCATCCCATTGTTCCGGTAAGGAGCTCATGGCCAGGTGCATCATAAGAATATAAGAAAGGCCCTGCTGGATCAGACCAAGGCCCATCAAGTCCAGCAATCTGTCCACACAGTGGCCAACCAGGTGCCTCTAGGAAGCCCACAAACAAGACGATTGCAGCAGCACCATCCTGCCAGTGTTCCACAGCACCTAATATAATAGTCATGCTCCTCTAGTACTGGAGAGAATAGGTATGCTTCAGACTGCTATCCTCCCTTTTACCCTTACAACTACCCTGTGAGGTAGGCTAGGATATAAGAAAGGGTGACTGGTCCAAGGCCACAGCAGCGATCTTCGTGGCACAGTCCGAATTTGAACCTGGATCTCTCTGATCCTAGTCCTGAGAGTGGGCAAGAATCCACCCAATTAAGGGTGCTGCCTGCACGTTTGACAATCACCTTCATGCTTCTCCTCTGGATTGTTCCCACTTCTAGAACCACTTCCTGAAATGAGGGTCACCAAACCGAACATCGTGCTCTGCTCCGACAGAAGCCACACCTGTGTGCGCCACCGTGCTTGCCAAGCCTTGGACGTGGTCAGAGCGTTGGGTAATGCAGCCAGTTGCCAGCCTACTTGGCAGGTGTAGCGCGACCTGAGTCCAAAGTCTGATGCAGCCTACTCTAACGGGAAGCAGGCGGCCGTACAGTGCCAGAGAAAATGCACACACTCCCTTTGGATGCTCTGTGGTGGGATATGCTTAGGGAGATTCAATCGGGGAACAAGGTCTCCTATTTGGATCAGGACAACCCCTGGCTCCTCTCTGCGATCTAGGGCATGACTGTTGCCGTCCTCAGTAAGAGTTACATCCTTCTCAAGCCATTGAAATCCATGGGCTTCAAAGGGTGTAACTCTGCTTACAGCTGCACTGTAAAATTGCTCTGCAGGCCTGGAAGGTAATTTGCTGCCTTCAAGAAGCTGCCAAAGGGCCAGGCCAAAGTATTTGACCTAAGAGCCCTGTCCCTTCGAACCACGCAGCTACATTCAGGGACAATGTTTTGGGTTGCAAAGGATCGCACCGTGGGTTCTCTTGAATGTGCTGCACATTGAGGGGGTGGGAATAGATTATGGGATGGCGTGGGTGAATGGGTTATGGGAGAACTGTGCCCTACACCAGCGTGGTGTAGTGGTTAATAGTGGTGGTTTGGAGCGGTGGACTCTGATCTGGAGAACCGGGATTCTCCACTCCTCCACGTGAGTGGCGGAGGCTAATCTGATGAACTGGATTGGTTTCCCTGCTCCTACACATGAAGCCAGCTGGGTGACCTTGGGCTAGTCACCGTGCTCTTAGAGCTCTCTCAGCCCCACCTACCTCACAGGGTGTCTGTTGTGGGAGGGGAAGGGTAGCTGATTTTAAGCTGGTTGGATTCTCCCTTAAATGGTAGAGAAAGTAGGCGTATAAAAACCAACTCTTCTTCTACTGTAAGGGCTATGGTATTGCAAATATTTGGGGCAGTAAGAAGAAGTAAAAATTATAGTTTAAAATGTTGTAAACATTGAGGGATGGATGGTTGGGATGAAAAAGAAACCAGGATATGAATCAACATATTAATACCCAAAGGGGACTGTTAATACTGCAAGATTTCAAAATATTCTTCAAAAGAGGTATATGACATAATTTTTTTAAAAAATCCAATCTTATTCATATTCTGGTATGGGGAAAAAGCAGATGGGCACAGAAACATGTAAGAAGGGGACATTACCATGACATTGGAGATCACAGAGCTAGAATTGCAGCATCCAGATGTTACGTTCCTGGTGCTGCATCCGCACATAAAGAATGAATGCTGTTACTTGCAATCCTCCCGAGATACACAAATGTAATTTCCTCTGAAAGGGGCAGCTAATGGATTTTTCACCTTGGTACATGGGTACATGTATCCTGAAGCTGGAAGGGTAGCCCCCTTTCAGAAGAATCATCTTTTCCATGTCTCGGGAGGATCGCGGGTAACACATTTGTCCCGTACTCGAGGTCAATCATAAGGATTGAACAGGACTAGTATCAAAGACAGATTGCTGTCCAGCCTCTGTTGTTTTTTTTTAATTTGTTAACAAAATACAGTCCCAAAAAACCCACAAAATAACAACATCAATACAACACCACCAACCACCACCAACAACAACAAAAGCACAAAACATAACTACAGTTGAATCATTATTGATCGAGGGCTTAATATTTGATACATATTCTTGTATATTTTATAATTACATATATGAGAGGATTACATTAATGGCATCGCTGGTTTGAAAGAGAGACAAAAAGACAAAAGTTAAAATGAAAAGCTTATTATATTTTTAACTTTAATTCATCTTCCATAAACTATGGAATGGCTTAGATGCATGCTGAATATCTTTCTCATTTGTGTATGAAATAAAATCACGCCATGTTTCATAAAAGTCTGATGTATTGGCTTTACCTTTGATTACTCTAAGTTGGTGAGTCAATTTTTCCGCTACAGCTATTTCCCACTATTCGGAGTACCAACACTGTAATGTTAAGGATTCTACCATTTTCCAATGCTTTGCTATTACTCTACAGGCAGCCATTAACCTAAACACTATTAATCCTTTAGATGTCACTGTTTTATTTTGTTCCCCCCACATTGTTAACAAAGCCAATGCAGATGTCACATGGATGTTTTAATGTGTGCTGTCCAGCCTCTATTTAAAGACTTCCAGTAAGACCGAGTCCAGCACCACCTATCAGCCAGCGTGGCGTAGTAGATAGAACGTGGGACTAGGATTCTGGGAGACCCAGGTTTGAATCCCCACTTCCACAATGGAAGCTCGCTGGGTAACTTTGGGCCATCCCGGCTCTCAGCCTGGCCTACCGCACAGGGTTGTTGCTGTGAGAGAATGGAGGAGAGGAGAACAATGTTTTAAGTCGCTTTGAGTCCCTAGTGGGGTGAACAGTAGGACAATTAATGTAATTGTCGAACTGTCCTTTCCCTGAGCAAATCTATCATCTAAGGGTGCTTCCCCATGAAGGCGATTCTCCATTGTGTTCTCACTGCCACTGCTAATGCATAGAGGTTAGCAGCTGCAAAATAGGATCTACATGGGGAGTGCCAGTGGAGTAGGTCCCCATGCCTGCCTTTTGGCACCCCTTGCCCCTGGAGCGCTTTTGGCCAGCGTGATGTAGTGGTTAAGAGCGGTGGTTTGGAGCGGTGGACTCTGATCTGGAGAACCGGGTTTGATTCCCCACTCCTCCAAATGAGCGGCGGAGGCTAATCTGGTAAACTGGATTTGTTTCCCCACTTGTTTCCCCACATGAAGCCAGCTGGGTGACCTTGGGCTAGTCACAGCTCTCTCAGCCTCACCTCCCTCATAGGGTGTCTGTTGTGAGGAGAGGAAGGGAAGGTGATTCTAAGCCGGTTCGATGCTTCCTTAAGTGGTAGAGAAAGTCGGCGTATAAAAACCAGCTCTTCTTCTTCGATTTATAGGCCCCCCTTTCCTGACCGGGTCAGGCTCAGAGAGGCTTGTATGTGTGTGTAAAGTGCCTTCAAGTCGCAGCCGACTTATGGCGACCCCTTTTTGGGGTTTTCATGGCAAGAGACTAACAGAGGTGGTTTGCCAGTGCCTTCCTCTGCACAGCAACCCTGGTATTCCTTGGTGGCCTCCCATCCAAATACTAACCAGGGCTGACCCTGCTTAACTTCTGAGATCTGACGAGATCAGGCTAGCCTGGGCCATCCAGGTCAGGGCTCAGAGAGGCTTACAACCATTTAAAACAATTTACAAGCAATCCATCATTTACAATAAAGTTATTCATAATAAAAGCAGGCACCTTCAGCCATAGCAGCCACAAGTGCCATAATAATCATGATAACAATAAAAGTAATAACAACAGCGGGAGCCATAACAGAGGCGCAAAGGAGGAGGAAGGGAGGCCAGCCGGATGGAAGCCATTGCTGTCCTCAACCATATGCCTGGCAGAACTGCTCAGTTTTGCAGGCCCTCGGAATTGCTTCAAGTCCCACAGAGCCTGAATCTCACTGGGCATAGCATTCCACCAGGCTGGGGCCTGAGCTGAAAAGGCCCTGGCCCTGGTTGAGGACAGCCAGATGCTTTAATCAGAAGTAAATATATTGTCTTAACATTATGATGCTATAGCTCTATACCTACTTTTTGCCATCAAGTCACATATGACTTATGGCGACTCCTGGTGTGGTTTTCAAGGCAAGAGATGCTCAGAGGAGGTTTGCCATTGCCTGCCTCCGCGTCACAACCCAGCCATTCCTTGGAGGTCTCCCATCCAAATACTTGCCAGGGGCGACCCTGCTTAGCTTTACAGATCTGATGAGACCAGGCTAGCCTGGGCTATCCAGGTCAGGGCATATACCTACTACCGATTTTAAAAGTCCACCAGTGGCAGGTGGCAAGGGTTGTGATGTCAGATGTGGGCTGGGATGTCCTGAAATCCACACCTTCCCATCCTCACAGTGATCAATACTGCTCTGAGTATTAATATTCAGGAAAGGCTGGCGCAAAAATGCAGCAGTCAGGGGAAAACCCACAGGATGGAGAATTTTGCGTGGTAATGTTGTGCGGAAGCAACCCCCCAAACCCGCTGCAGTTTTGGGAAGGGGGGGAATGCAGAATAAAACCTCCATATGGAAGCACCCCCAAACTTCCTCAATTTGAATCTACAACTTTGCAGGTCACAACTTATTCTGAGTGAAGGGAGTGAGGGTGACTTCCACAGACCACCTTTACAGCCACCGAGAAATTTTTAACAGTGGTACTGCTTTCAGAGGATTCAAAATCAATGTCACCGCATCAACTACCAACTTCTACGGGTCACTGGGGGTGTGTGGGGGAGGTAGTTGTAAGTTTCCTGCATTGTGCAGGGGGGTGGACTGGATGACCCTGGTGGTCTCTTCCAGCTCTATGAGTCTAAACACCTGCCCTTTGCAAACACGTGTAGTCATCTGATCCAACGGCCCTGGACCTGAAGATGGTGCCTTTAGTTTTCTTAAGCAGATAGCCAAGAGAGTTCAAATGCTTCTGCTTTTGAGATCTGTGCCTTTACCTTTTAAACCAGTGGTTCCCAAAGTAGGCAGTACCACCCCCTGGAGGGCAGTGGGATTATCTAGAGGGGCACAAAGAGGAAAGAGAGCGGAAGGGGGCGCGCTAGAGGTGAGCCCCTTCAACTGTGTTGTTCGCTAATTTACAATCGATCAAGCTATGGCTCCATGCTGGCAAATTTGGTGGAAACTATCAGAATCCCCCCCCCACACACACACACAGACTTTGAAGAAGCTGGTACCACTGGATCAAGTCCATCAGTTTTGTTGAATAAATTTCAACTAAAAAGCTTTAATTTTGATTTTGAATAGACGTGCAATTGTTACTGTTTTGAAATTTTATTATTTTCTTTAGTGAGTCACGCAAACCCCTAATAACGCTTTTATAGGATAGGGTAGGGGGCGCTGGGGTTGAGTTTGTGGAACCAAGGGGGTGGTGGCCCGAAAGGTTTGGGAACCACTGTTTTAAACTAATTAATCAAGGGCGTTCGGAGTCTGGGCAGACTGGGGAAAAGGCGATACATTGTTGTACTTTATTGAAAGACATACAATAGATGCAAATGTGGCTGGAACCCTAAAATTACTTCCAATTCTTTTTTAATTTTTTTTTTTTTTTTGCCATAGCTGACATACGGCGACCTGTGGGGTTTTCAAGGCAAGAGATGATCAGAGGTGGTTTGTCATTGCATGCGTCTGACTCACAACCCTGGTATTCCTTGGCGGTCTCCCATCCAAATACTAACCATGGCCGACTCTGCTTAGCTTGGGACCTGACAAGATCACATTACCCTTGTCTATTCAGGTCAGGGCACTCTTCCTGCTGCTACCGCTACCACTGCTACTAAGCACAGCCTGACATATAGCTCTCTTGTTTCGGTCTATGTGAAGAGCTGGTTTTTATATACCGACATTCCCTACCACTTAAGGGAGAATCAAACCAGCTTACAATCGCCTTCCCTTCCCCTTCCCACAACAGACACCCTTGAGGAAGGTGGAGCTGAGAGAGCTGTGACTAGCCCAAGGTCAACCAGCTAGTTTAATGTGAAGGAGTGGGGAAACCAACCCGGTTCTCCAGATCAGAGTCCACCGCTCCAAACCACCCCTCTTAACCCACTACCCCACGCTGGATGTAAGAACATAAGAGAGGCCCTGCTGGATCAGACCAAGGCCCATCAAGTCCAGCAGTCCGTTAACACACAGGGGCCAACCAGGAAGCCCACAAACAAGTCACCTGCAGCAGCAGCATCGTCCTGCCTGTGTTGACTTGAGGACCTTTTCCACAAAAATCCTTTTACCAGTGGGAAGTTACACCTTCTCCAACTCCTTTCGCATTTTGCATGGGCAGTTGATGTGCATCCCACCCCCAAGAGGCGCCGGCAAGAAACATTTGAGGATCCCTTCCCCCCCCCGCCGCCAAAAAGAATAAATAAAGCAACACTGCCCTTTCTTTTCTATTACCAACTGCTGAGAACGGCGAATGTGGGCATAGAATCCTAGCGTTGGAAGGGACCACCAGGGTCATCTAGCCCAACCCCCTGTACAATGCAGGAAGTTCATAACGACCTCCCCCCCACACACCCTCAGTGACCCCTATTCCATGCCCAGAAGATGGCCAAGATGCCCCCCCCCCAGATCTGCTCCCGGGCAGCGAAGGGGAGGGAAAAGGTGCCGGGCGGAGGTTTGCAAGAGCGCCTTTTGAGATCTGTGCCTTTATCTTTTAAACCAGTGGTTCCCAAAGTAGGCAGTACCACCCCCTGGGGGACGGTGGGAAATCGCCGGGGGGGGGGGGTTTGGCCTCGGATCTGCCGCTCTCGAGATGCCCATTCCCCCCATCCACATTTTCCAAACTCAACAAGAAGCCCCCCGTAGTAGAAAAGAGCAAGAGTCCAGTAGCACCTTAAATATTTTCTGGCAGGGTGTGAGCTTCCGCGAGCCACAGCTCACTTCTTCAGAGACAGCTAGAATGTGAATCCATCTGTCTTTAAGTAGAGAGTGAATTCAGACCAGCATTAGTATGTCAATGTTAACAATATGTCGATGTGAATAGCAGGCGTGATGGGATGAGGGGTGGTATGCAGAAGAGTCTGTGTTGTCCAGGGGAGAGATGGGTGTGGAGAAATCAGCATTGGTAATGAGCCATGAATGCAAGGTCTTTATTCAGCCCAGGTAAATGCATTGTCTTTAGTTTGAATATCAACTGTAATTTAGCAGTTTCTCTTTCCAATCTCCCTTTGAAATTCCTTTGTAAGAGAACTGCTACTCTTAAATCTGCAACAGAATGTCCTGGAAGGTTGAAATGTTCTCCCACTGGTTTTTGAATATTGTGGTAAATGTGAATAGCAGGCGTGATGGGATGAGGGGTGGTCTGCAGCAGAGTCGGTGATGCCCAGGGGAGAGATGGGGGTGGAGAAATCAGCATTGGTCATGAGCCAGGGATGCAAGGTCTTTCATGCTGGTCTGAATCCACTCTCCTGAAGAAGTGAGCTGCGGCTCACGAAAGCTCACACCCTGCCAGAAAATATTCTTGTGAGTCTGGAAGGTGCTCCTGGACTCTGGCCCTTTTCTACTACTGCAGACAGACTAACACGGCAACCCACTGTGAACAAGCCCCCCCCCCCCTCGTGCAGAGTTTGGAGCATTCAGATGGGGGAAAGGGGCATCTCGAGAGCGGCAGATCCGAGGCCAAACCAACGCCCGGGGGGAGAGCGAGGGCTCGAAAAGGGACCCCTCCCGATCCGGGGAGGGCGGCCGCCTGCGATCCCCCCACCCCCGCCGTCTCCTTCCTCCCGCCCCCTCCCCTCCTCCCCTCCCCTCCGCCCGGGTCGCGCTCCCAACTCCCTTTGGCGACCTCGTGGCTCTGGCTGGGAGGCGAGGCTGGAGGAAGCGGGGGGGGGGTGCAGGGGGGTCTGCTCGGCCACCCGCTCCCTTCCCCCCCCCCCATAATTGCTTAGGTGGGCACATCAAGCAAGGGAAAGAGAGCCCGGAGTCCCCCGAAGCAGCTGTTCCGCAGGGTCCTCTCTCGGCTGCAAAAAGGACCCCCCCCCTTAGACAGTAAACAGCCCCCCCCCCCTCGCCCCAATATCTCCAGATCGGATTCCGGTTCCCAAGCTGTGCGCAGAAGGCGTTTCTGATATGCGCGGCCGGGCCGGCCGGCCTGCTCCAGAGGAGACCCGCCTTTGCAAACGGTGAATGCATTCCCGAAAGCGAGGGGTCCTGCAAGCCGGGCGCCTCGGGGGCGGAGGGGGGGGGGATCGCCGGCTTCACGTGGCGGCAGCGCCGGGTCGTTCTGTCTCCCCCCCTCCCCAACTTCTGCAAAAGTCTTTCGCCCCCTCCTTTGCAAATCTGCGGTTTAACAGCCTGTTCTCCCCCCCTCCCCAAAGTCTTCCCCCCTTTCGCCCCCCTTGCAAATCTGCGGTTTAACAGCCTGTTCTCCCCCCTCCCCAAAGTCTTTTTCCCCTTTCGCTCCCCCTTTGCAAATCTGCGGTTTAACAGCCTGTTCTCCCCCCCTCCCCAAAGTCTTTCGCCCCCCCTTTGCAAATCTGCAGTTTAACAGCCTGTTCTCCCCCCCTCCCCAAAGTCTTTCCCCCCTTTGCAAATCTGCAGTTTAACAGCCTGTTCTCCCCCCCCTCCCCAAAGTCTTTCCCCCCTTTCGCCCCCCCTTGCAAATCTGCAGTTTAACAGCCTGTTCCCCCCCCTCCCCAAAGTCTTTCCCCCCTTTCGCCCCCCCTTGCAAATCTGCAGTTTAACAGCCTGTTCTCCCCCCCTCCCCAAAGTCTTTCGCCCCCCCCTTTGCAAATCCTTTTTTTAACAGCCTGTTCACCCCCCACCCCATTTAGATGTCCGGCCCCCGACGGTCCGGGCGCCGGCGAGCTGCGCTTCGGCTCTCGTCTCCCTGGAAGCGAAGCGGATTGCAGGTGGCCGTGCGGACGCGGAGAGAAAGCGGAGCGAAACTGCGGCGGGCGGCGCCTCGGCTAACGGTGAGTCGCTCCAGCGAGCCGGTCCTCGGTGCGCATGGGGGGGGGCAGCCGATTGCACCCATCGTGAGCCTGGTTTTTTATTATTATTATTATTATTAATTTTTATTAAATTTTTAAACAATGTGTCTGGTTTCCTGAACGCTTCCGAGAGGCTGCGGTTCCGAAACGCGCCGCTGCATGGCCACTTACGCACGGGAAACTTTGCCTTGGGTTTGCCGCTCTCCAGATGCACATTTCCCCCCCATCCGCATTCTCAAAGCTCTGCATGGGGGGCTGGTGGTTGAGTTTTGAGGATTGGGATGGGGAAAACGTGCATCTGGAGAGCAGCAAACCCAAGGCGAAACCTCCCAGGCATCAATGGCCTGGGTCAGTAGGGGAAGAAAACCGCCTTTTCTCCTGCCTCTCACCGAGTTTTGCAAGCCCTGTATAAAATGGGATTCCTGGATGCCTGTAAAGGGGAAGGCAGTGAGATCTGGAAATGGTTAAAGCTGGGTCAAGATCCTGTTGCAATACACTTTTTGGGGTGGGGGCTGGGGGGCTGGGTTGTGCTTCTCATTGCAGCGTCCGGATTTCAAGACGTTACATAAGGATTTTTCTGCTGGACTTGGAGCGAGAGCCGAGCTTACTCAGAAGAAGCATGACCTGCCGCGTTGGGTGCCGAAGGGTTGGCGTTACACCCTGCCAGACGCAGCTCTGTTTTCAGATGTCGCTCAGAGAACTGGAGATGTTCTTTCAAAGGAGAATAATTTCCAAATGGGCTCTTCCCCCCCCTTAAAAGAAGAGATAGGGTTTTTTTGGGGGGGGGGGGAGATTGGTCGAGGCCCCTGTTTAAAGTCTGTTGGTGGGAAGGCGAGGGGGCGAATGCCCTAGTGGTCGTAAACCCAGCTTCTTGGCTGGAAGTCAGACAGCAAAACATTACGAGCACTCCTGCGTTCCCGCTAGCCTCTTAAAACTCTCTCTGTCATGAAAAGGGGGCGGCTGGTTGTAGGTACGGATGCGTGGGGCACAAGCCCCCTTGGCAAGTATCCATCTGTTGTAGGATCAAAGAGGCTTACATGCTAAGGAGAGGCGAGCCTTGCGAACGGGAGGAAGGAGCCATGTGGTTTGGGGGGTGGGGGGTGGAAAGTGAAGTGCCGTCAAGTCGCAGCCGATTTATGGTGGCCCCCCGTAGGGTTTTCAAGGCAGGAGACATTCAGAGGTGGTTTGCCGTTGCCTGCCTCTGTGTGGGCGGAAGGGTACCCTGCTTAAACCGGCTGGACCTATGCATCTAAATTTGTGCACCTTCCGCCTTAAATTGCCTCCTCTTTTGAGGCGGAATCTGCCAAAACGGTTTTGTTCTTCTGCACGCACACTTTGCAAGGGAGATTTTAGAAGTGTCGTTCAAAGTTAGCACGGGCACAACTGTGCTTTGTGCTGGTGTGCCGTCCTGTGACGCTCTTCTTTCCTGCGGTGCTGAGTCAGTTGTTAGGCCCATTGGTTGACTGAGCAATTAGTTAAATAGGAGACCTTTTCTCACGCAAATGTCCTAAGTGCACAGCCCTAAGGGTTTTGTCTTCAGAAGTCAACCCCACTGAATAGCATGCAAGGGGTTGTACCCGGCAAGCCTGATTCTGTACATGCTTACTCCGAAACACTAAATCATTGCCACGTGAACATGACCCTATATTGAATGAGTTCACCGGTTCCTCTAGTCCAGTATTGTCAGTTTTGATTGACAGTAGCTCTCTTAAGTTCTCCAGTAGAGCAAGGCCTTTCAATTCTGGGATCAATTCTGGGATCTTCTGAATGTAGGACTTGCACTGTACTACTGAGCTGTGATCTATCTGAGCTAAATAGGGTTTCATTTCCAGTTATTATATATAGAAGAAGAGTTGGTTTTTATATGCCAACTTTCTCTACCAGTTAAGGGAGACTCAAACCGGCTTACGATCACCTTCCCTTCCCTCTCCCCTCCTCACAACCGATACCATGTGAGGTAGGTGGAGTTGAGAGAGCTGTGACTAATCCAAGGTCACCCAGCTGGCTTCATGTGGAGGAGTGGGGAAACCAACTCGGTTCACCAGATCAGCGTCCACCGCTCCAAACCACCCCTCTTAACCACTACACCACGCTGCCTTAACATGCAGTCCTAAGCATGTTTCATGGCGCGCCTGTGGGAATCCTGGATTGATTTAAAATATTTATAACTGTCCTCGCCGCAATTTGCCTACAAGGTGGCTTCTGAGAAAAAGTTAAAAACATCACCCAGTCTGCCTTTCCTGATCCTTTAACCCTAGGCATGAGGTACAAGCACATGGCAGGACAGGAAGAGGAGGAGGGAGACATGGTCTCTGAACCTGCCTGCACTAGAAAGGAGTGCTTTTCAGCTCTGAGTAATGTTGCCTTGCTGTCCTGTTGGTCTTGTAAGCATGCATGCCAAAAAAAAAAGGCAGGAGTGTGACATTTTTGCCCTCCGCATGCGCACTAGGAGCAGGTCCTTCTAGAAAACTGCCAGCAGTCCTATAGGGGCTTTCAGCCCACCTGAGCATCCCAGCCCATGGACTGAAGATCACTGGTCTAAGAGAAACTGTTTCAAACCCTGGAAAAAGTCAAAATTATAAAGCCAGCACCAAATCATCATAGCAGCAACAATATGATTTTAAAAAAAAACCCATTAAAATCATTAATGCCACAGCAGCATTCAAATGTATTAGTAAAGCCAGTGAATATCTTAAAACCAGGTAACAGATTCAGGGGGAAGAAAACCCTCCAAACCAGCAAGCCATCCAAAAACAGAAGTAGGGCAGTCACGGGGAAGAAAATCAACCGAGCAAGTTCAGGCTGGTGGAACAGAAAAGATCAGCGGCTGTAAAACCACAATCAGCAAAAAGCTCCAGGGAGGAAAAAAAGAACGAAAGATTTGACTCTCTGGAAATACTGTCAGTGCGCAAAGGTGGAGTGTTCTAGATTGCTGGCTGGAAGGTTGGGAAAGGCCCGTGCTCCAGTTGCTGGCAAGATCAGTGACCTCCTTCCAGCCAGTCCACAGGCCAGCGCTCAGAGAGTTGGACCGCTGGTCTTTCTTCAGATAACGGGAGGTTTATGTGCTGCGGTTGTATTCCCAACTGCAGTCATCCCAAACAACTAGTTTGTTTTTACTACTCTGTGTCCTCTCAGCCTGTCGTCTCTGAAACCTGCAGGGAAAGTAGCTGGGAGATTGTATGCCTTGTGGAACTATTGGGAAAAGTAACCGCAGGATTGTATGCCTTGTGTAGTTATTGGGAGAAGTGGAGAATTGTGTGCCTTGTGTAGCTATTGGGAGAAGTAGATGGAGGACTGTATGCCTTGTGCAGCTGTTGGGAGAAGTAGATGGAGGATTGTGTACCTTGTGTAACTATTGGGGAAAGTAGCCATTGTAGGTTTCGTGTAGCTTTACAACTTTGGACAGAGATGTAGCTATCATATTTTTATGCCACCCTTCCTCCAAGGAAGTCGGCAGAACATATATGGCTCTTCCTTCCTTCATTTTACCCTTACAACAACCGTGTTGGGTAGGTAGGCTGAGAGAGCGAATGACTAACTCTAGATGACACAGTGAATTATTTGACTGAATAGGGAATAGCCCCCCCCCCATGTCCCAATTCAAGAGTTCAGCCCCTATTCAGTTTCAGTTTCATTAAAGAGAACACGGTAAGGAATCTTTATAGTAAATTATAAGTGACTGTGTAGGACTTTGTAAGTGTAATTGGGACCAAAACATTGAAGGACGGCTTTTCCGATGCTATCTCTAATTGTTTCTCCAACTTAAAACCGATGCTATCTCTAATTATTTCTCCAATTTGCTGCAAGTAAGTTTAGGCTATCAGGATGCTTTAAGGATCGGCCTGGTCAACCTATGCAAATTATTTGTGTGCATACTTCTCAGAGGGGTTGAACAATGTATGTCTCCTGGTTATTATTTTTTTTTAACACTCTGAGGATGTGCTTTGGGGCGTTTCTGAAGTCTCGGTACAAATTGGATCGCCCCGAATTAACGTTTTAGGTGACCTCGCGCTTATGAGAAGCGATGGCTGCATTCCCCAGCTGGAGAGATGAGTTTAATTAGCCGTGTGGCAATTTGGGAAGAGCCGGCTTTGCGATTAGCAGAGGGCTGGATGGTTCAGCTTGCTGGCCCCGAGACAAAGAAAAATGCACCAGATAAGTCCCAGGGCCTTCTTTGGGCAAGGAAAATTTGGGCAAAGTTCCTTTCGTTGGAAATCAAAGGATCCTTGATTCCCAGATCTTTGGAGATCATTTCCTGCAAGTAGTTTTTTCCCACTGGCAACCAGTCTTCCTCTACGCCCAGGTTTTCCTGTCCTCGATTTACAGTTAATTAAATCCCCGTCCTAGTATTTTTGTTATGTGCCATTTATATCCTAAATAACACCTTATCTGTAGCAACCAGACACGTCCAAGGATATTGAAATAGCACCTGTACCATTTGGTCATATAAATACTATAGAATGCCACATAAGGCAGTGAAATCTGTTGATTGTGGGCTCGCATGTTGGATTTTTTCTTTCTTTCCAGAGGTAAAGTGATGCTCTGTCACTCAATGGAAAGGGGACAGGGCCACAGGCAGCAAGGGTGTGGGTGTATCAAGTTACCGGCTAAACATACTACAGGTACATGGGCAGTCCACGGGAAAGGTTGCGACCATGCACTCAGTTCGCTGAGTGTGCTGCACATCTGTGGCTTTCGGTAGGACTTGTGTGTGCACACGACAAAATGAAAGACGGCAGGCGAAATGATCAGCATGTCTTCTGAACTGTGTTTTGCTTGCGGCACTGAAGCCTCTGATTGGCTGAGCTGACGATGTTGCGGGATGACTCCCCCGATGTATTTAGATTTTCTGACAATCCCGCGATACAGATGAGAGCCAGCGTGGGGTAGTGGTTAAGAGTGGTGGTTTGGAGCAGTGGACTTTGATCTGGAGAACCAGGTTTGATGCCCCACTCTTCCGCATGAGCTGCGGAGGCTAATCTGGTGAACAGTGTTGGTTTCCCCCACTCCTACACATGAAGCCAGCTGGGTGACCTTGGGCTAGTCACAGTTCTCTTAGAGTTGTCTCAGCCCCACCTCCCTCACAGGGCGTCTGTTGTGGGGAGGGGAAGGGAAGGTGATTGTAAGCTGGTTTGATTCTTCCTTAAGTGGTAGAGAAAGTCGGCGTATAAAAACTTCTTATTATTTATGTTGGCTAGACTAAATGCCATTCCATCAAGGGAGTTAATGGGTCATCTAAATAGGGTACCATATTGTGAGAGAGTATGCCAGTGTGGTTCTGGCCAAATACCGGTAGAAATTCTTCAGCTTCCTTGTTTAGCTGTGACCTGCTCAGCGAAGCGAGAGACAGATGAAGCCTTTTATCTGGGAGTCTGCTTGTCAATTGGAAAGTCTGAGGGTTCTTTCAGCAGGGGTGGATTTTAATTCTACATTAGCAGTTGCCAAGTTTTTATCTTAGTCAATCAAGATAAAAAAATACTAATTCTTTTATTGTTTATTTAGATATCTCTGTGTGTGTGTGTATGTGTGTGTATATACACACACACACACACACATATATATATATATATACATATACATACATACACACACACACACACACACACACACACACACACCCTGACCTGGATGGCCTAGGCTAGCCTGATCTCGTCAGACCTCAGAAGCTAAGCAGGGTCAGCCCTGGTTAGTATTTGGATGGGAGACCGCCAAGGAAGTCCAGGGATGCTGTGTAGAGGAAGGCACTGGCAAACCTCCTCTGTTAGTGTCTTGCCACGAAAACCCCGAAAAGGGGTTGCCATAAGTCAGCTGCGACTTGACGGCACTTTACACACACACACATACACACAGATATATATATAGAGAGAGTTCCTTTTTAAATTTTGATCTTAGTGTGATATTGTTCAGGGCCGAATTGGCCATATGAACAGTACCATTAAAGTATTAAAGGTGTTGGCGGCATTTTCAGCCGCTTAAGGAGAGAAACGGCTTCTGCGAGGAGAAGGAACGTTGTATGTTTGGCCGAGACTGAAACATCACACAGGATCAGGGCAGGGGCTGGGAAAAGGTGAATCGGAAGCTGGGAAGCCGAGAGGCGAGCGGGTTGGAGGAAGGGTGCAAAGTGGACGAGGGGGAGAGGAAGCAGAATCCATAGGTGGAGAAAGAGGCTCGAGGAACGGGACAGAGGAGACCGGGAGCTGAGGCAGACAGGAGCTCCGGGGCAAAGGAGAGCTCTGAAGAAACTTGACAGCTGGACCAAAAAACCGCATCTCTCCTTGAGCGACTGAACCCTCAATAGCATTATCCGCTCAGCCAATCAGAGGCCTCGCTGCCTCGAGCACAACACAGTGCAGAGGACACGCTGATCATTTCGCCTGCCATCTTGCATTATGTCGCGGGCACACGAGTCCGACTGAAAACCACAGGATGTGAAGAACACACCGCGAACGGTGCAGGGTTGCAGCCTTTGGTCATTTATGCATGGGAGTTTGACCTGAGGTTCATTGCTCGCTGGAGCCACACCTTCCTGTTGGGAATCTCTGCACCAGCAGCCTCCAAGCTCAAATCAAGTCCCCGCCCCCTGAAATGCGGCTTTGTAATTGGCTTGCTTTGTAGAGCTTACTGTGAGAGAAAAATCCCCCCCAAAAAACCCCAATTGCTTCATAAAAAAGCATTTAAAGAAAAAACAAAACAAAAAACAGAGCAATCTGAAAAAGGGGTGGGGAGAGAAATCCAAGCCTTGGTTTTAAAAAGCCTTTCTTCTGCTCAGAAAGAGTTCCCTGGAAGCATTTGAATCCCTGCCTCTTTACATGTTGCTTTGTAATTGGCTGAATGCTTTCTGCGATAGAAACCAAGCTTAGGTGTCCCGCACTTTGCATTATGCATGTGGATTTCATGCTGAACTCCGGGGAGTTGGAAGAATTGGGTTAACAGAGGAATGGGAAGTCCAGGATTTGCGAGGGCTGGCAGCGAGGTCATCTCTAATAGATGGAACACTCATGCATAACTCCAAGGAACAACCGAAACAGACCGGGAGCGAACATGAGTGAAATCTAGGGAAAGAAACGGAAGTTTCACCCATACATAAACGACCCTTGTTGGACTAGTATCTGGGAGACTTGAGTTTGAGTCCCCACTCATGCCACGGAAGCACGCTGGGTGACTTTGGGCCAGTCATGCTTTCTTACCCTAACCTACCTTTGGGCCAGTCATGCTTTCTTACTCTAACCTACCTGATGTGAGGGTAAAATGGACAAGAGATCAACGTAAGCCGTGTTGGGCCCTCACTGGGGAGAAAGGCAGGGCACAAACGAATTAAATAAATATCAGGAGCAGCTCAGTGCTTGAGAGGGAAGGTGATGCTTGAAAAAGTGGATGCTTTAAAACACTTTAAGTGGAACAAAATGAAAAAAAAAACACGGGGAATTGAGTTGAGGGGGGGACCCAAGGGAGTAGAGGGCTGCTAAGCGTCAAGCCTTGGCTCAGAAGGGGGAATGCTTGTGTCACTGGGGCAATGTGACGTAGTTGGGGACAGCAGCGGCGCTTTGAATTTCAAGTATGAACATAAGAAAGGCCTTGCTGGATCAGGCCAAGGTCCGCCATGTCCAGCAGTCTGTTCCCACAGTGGCCAACCAGGTGCCTCTGGGAAGCCCACAGACAAGACGACTGCAGCAGCATTGTCCTGCCTGGGTTCCACCGCACCCAAGATAATAGGCATGCTCCTCTGATCCAGGAGAGAATAGGTATGCATCATAAAAGTATGGGTTGGAGGATGCACCCATCCTTCACTGCAGGCTTTTTGTTGTTTAAAAAGCCCTGCGAAAGAGCAGGGCCGTAAACGCGAGAGAGCTGGCAGTCGGAAGGCCTGTGGGACTCCGTCAGCCTTTCGAATAAGTTTTATGCATTCGGGCTCTCCGGGTAGGCTTTCAGAATAAAGGCCGCTTGACAAATCTTGCCTCGAGTCCCTGAGTAAAGACGAGATAAAACAGGGAACGGAGCCCAGAAAATTCTGGCTGTTTTTAGGGGAGTGACACCCTCTACGCCCCCACCCCGAGCTGGTTGCGGTGGTGTTGTGACCAAGATCCAGCTGCACAAAAGAGCAGTATCGTTGACAGCTCTTGGGGTGGGGGGTGGGAGGGGAGCAAACTGTTGTATCGCTTAGTAAAGGGCCTTTACACAAAGCACGTAGCCCTGCCAACTCTTAACTCTTCTGTGAAGTTCCTGTGAAGGCAGACCCGCTTCCTGATTGATTTTTTTTAGAAACGTTACCTTTCTGCGTTGCTTGTTTCGGGTCAGAAAGGGCTGTAGGCGGTTTTTCTTGCTCCCTTAGGCCAGGGTTAGGTTTGTCACCTGAAGAGCTCCCAAACAAGAAACGCGCTGTAAGAAATTTGATGTGCCAGAACATTAGAGTATATCTTGTCATGCATTAAATTAAAGGTTTTGTTTTTTTCCCCATCCAAATCTGGTGATGCATTAGAGGCCGTGAGTTACTGCCTGTCTGCTGGAGTTAAGCGGTTAAGAGCGAACAAATCGAAACTTAAATCCTGACAAGAAGGAGGTTAATGCTGGTTGGGACGGCGGAAATCTTGAAGGACGTTGCGCTTTCCCATCTTCAGGGGGGTTCAGCTGACCCTTTCTGGCTCTGTTAAGTGCCTGGGGGTTATACTGTGTGTAAAGTGCCGTCAAGTCGCAGCCGACTTATGGCGACCCCTTTTGGGGTTTTCAAGGCAAGAGACTAACAGAGGTGGTTTGCCAGGGCCTTCCTCTGCACAGCAACCCTGGACTTCCTTGGCGGTCCCCCATCCAAATACTAACCAGGGCAGACCCTGCTTAGCTTCTGAGATCTGACCACATCAGGCTAGCCTGGGCCACCCAGGTCAGGGTGGGGGCTCTACTAGATCCAGCATTAACAGGAAACAAGTTAATGCAGCTGCAAAAACACTTTTTTCCAGCTCCGTTTAGCCCAGCAGGTGTTCCAACAAATCTAGGAATCTGGATCCATGTCAAAGGAACTTCAAGAGTAGACTACACTCTATGTAAATCTCCCCTCAAAGTCAACTTGGGAGACTCCGGGTGGTTCAGAAGGTCGCAGCTTGGTCGTTGTCAGGAGCTAGATCATGGGTCCCCAGCGTGGTGCCTGTGGGCACTGTGCGGCCCGCCGGCTCCTTTTCTGGGTCCCGCCAAGAGTAGGGCCGGGTAGAGCTTTTGCCCAGCAAGGCTTCTGGTTGACTATTGGAAATTTGATTGGCTGTGCAGATTTTTTAAAATGTTGCTTTGGCAGCAGCTGCCACCACAGCACCATGAATCTGCGCGGTGTGACTGAAGTTCAGCTGTGGCGGTCATTTTGTGGCTGGTTCCGCCTCCTGCGGCAGACATTTTTTGGTGACCATTTTGTTGCTGTTAGCATCATGCCATGTCAGGATTCTGAATGTGGGGAGGGGTCATGGCTCAGTGGAAGAGTATCTGTTTGGCGTGCAGAAGGTCCCAGGTTCAATCCCCGGCATCTCCAGTTAAAGGGACCAGGCAGGTAGGTGATGTGAGACCCTGGCCTGAGACCCTGGAGAGCTGCTGCCGGTCTGAGTAGACAATACTGACTTGGATGGACCAAGGGTCTGGTTCAGTATAAGGCAGCTTCATGTGTTCATGTGCCTGCAGGCTCAAAAAGGGTGGGGACCCTTGAGCTAGGTGGAACATGTGTATTACAACCATTCTGCAGTCACTCCGTTGGCTGCCCGTCAGTTACTGGGTTCAGTTCAGGAATCTGGTTAGCGCCTGCAAATCCTTCATGGCCTTGGACACGCATATCGGCAGAACTGCCTCTATGCTCCACCGACGGCAACATCTGTGCTCATCTGACCAAAGCTTTTTCAAGGTGCCACCCTGCAAGTGGGTACGATCGCCAGCTTCCCGTGCACATGGCTGTCTCGGTCATGACCTCCACTTTGCCGAATAGCCTGTCTAAGGAGGTCAGGAAGGCACCCAGCTTCCGTCATTCTGCAGATGGTGTAAAACCGAATAGTTCAGGAGGACATTTTTTGAAAGGGAACAGGGCAGAGTATGTATTAACTTGCTTTTGCTGCTTCGTCTTCTACTTCTGTAATTCCATTTTCTGCGCTGTTTATGGCATGTCGTGTCTTCGACTCTTTTTTTCGGCCTCGTTTTCTAATCCTGTGATTCTTGTCCTGGTACATTATTTATTGGATGTCTTATGCTGTCCGATTCCATTGTTTTCTGCTTTGTAATCCGCGCTTGAGCCTTGGGAAGAAAGGTGAGCTATAGAGCAAGCAAAAAATATAGAATTTTGAACCACTGGTTTTAATGGTTGTTGATTTACTGCTGAGCATTTTATCAGCTGTTATTTTAATTGATTTAAAGTTTAAACTAACTAGTTTGCTTATTGTTGTTGGCTGCTTCAGGCAAGATTTTTTTGGAGGGGCAGGGTGGGGTTTTTTGGGGAGAAGCAGGTAGAGTGTGGGTCTGAAGACCCAGGTTCAAGCCCCCCCCCCCCCAAAATGAAGCACCTCGGGCCAGCTATGTACAAGTCCAGTAGCACCTTCGATGAGCTGTTCTACTGCAGACCGACACAGCTATCCTCTGAAACTATCTTCATGGAAGGCACCCCAGGCCAGTCATTCTCGCCCTAACCTACCGGACAGGGTTGTTGTGAGGATAGATGGAAAGTAAAGGGAAAGAATGTATTCGTTGAGTTCCTTGAAGCAAGAACAAGGAGAAAAATGGACTAAATAAAAATAGTCTAAATGCAGGCTTATGAGAAGACAAGAGTCACTGGAAAAGACAATCGGGCTAGGAAAAGTTGAGGGCAGCAGGAAAAGAGGAAGACCCAACAAGAGGTGGGTTGACTCCATCAAGGAAGCCACGGCCCCCAATTTGCAAGATCTGCGCAAGGCTGTCAAAGATCGGACATTTTGGAGGACATTGATTCATAGGGTCGCCGTGAGTTGGAAGTGACTTGACGGCACTTAACACGCACACACAAATGCAGGCTTCCTTAAATGACACTGTAGCTCCCCCCTGGTGTGGCCTGTCTCTTTGAAGCCAGCCTTGGCAGGGGGGGCGGGGGGGTGTTGTTCAGTCGAGCTGCTGCAGAGCTCAGAACTGCTGCGGTTTCCTCTGGAGCTTTGGACCTGCGACTCAAATCTTGTTTAAAAGGGGGCTTTTAAAAAAATTAGGGTGCCAAATCGTGCGGATGCCCCCTTGTGGGTGAGTTGGAATGGCGCCGGGGGGGCAGCGGGGCCTGAAGCGCGAGGAATACCAAGTAGATGAAGTTGCCGACTCAGGCGAATCGGGGCTGGGGATCAAAGCTTGGGATTTGGGTGCCAGAGGCGAGGAAGCGGGCTACGCTTTTTATTTCTTTGCAGTTCGCAGCTCTCTCCTTTACAGCGGCCTGAGAAAGAAACAGGAACATGTCTACTGAGCAGGGTCGTTGCTGCAGCGGCCACCACAAACCAGTTCATCCCCCCTTCCCATATCCCTAGTCTCATTGCAACTCGCTCGAACGCCATCTCCTGCTTCAAGTGGGTGTTTGTCTGTTGAGGTTGCCTTCTCCTTATGGGTGCTAAAAATAAAGCATTTATTATTTTTCTTTTGCTTTATAGGAGCCCACAGAAAGCATAATTCTCTGACGGTTTTCTGTATGGCCCAGTATTTATTTGTTTATTTACTTCTTTTATACCCTGCCATCCTGCCAGCCAGCGTGGTGTAGTGGTTAAGAGTAGTGGTTTGGAGCGGCGGACTCTAAGGGTGAAAACGCATGGTCGCTTTAGCCTCCTTTATTCCTGTTTCAGCCAGGATTCAGCGAGGATCGAACGCATGCATTTTTGCTGAACGTGCTTTCGAGCCTGGCTGAATCCTGGCTGAAACGGAATAAAGGAGGCTAAAGCGACCGTGCGTTTTCGCCCTAATCTGGAGAACCGGGTTGGATTCCCCTCTCCTCCACATGAGCAGCGGAGGCTAATCTGGTGGGCTGGGTTGGTTTCCCCACTCCTCCACACGAAGCCAGCTGGGTGACCTTGGGCTAGTCACAGCTCTCTCAGCCCCACCTACCTCACAGGGTGTCGGTGGTGGGGAGGGAAGGTGATTGTAAGCCGGTTTGATTCTCCCTTAAGTGGTAGAGAAAGTTGGCATAGGAAAACCAACTCTTCTTCTTCTCCTCTATTGTATGCTCCTCCACAGCCCTGTAAGATGAGAGAGAGAGAACGAGAACGTGTCTGGCCCATGGTCACCCGCTGAATTCCAAGGCAGTGTTTAGAACTGGGTCTCTTGGCATGGTTGGACTTTCTAACCACTATGCACCACCGATTCTCTTCAAATCCCTACCTTGTCATGAAGCTTATTGGGGGAGTCCAGGTTAAGACTGCCAACTCTGGGTTGGAAAGTTCTTGGAGATTTGGGGGTGGAGCAGGTGGGGTTTAGGGAGGGGGATCACAGTGGGGTGTAATGCCATAGAGTCCACCCTTCGAAGCAGCCATTTTCTCCAGGGGAACAGGTCTCTGTAGTCTGGAGATCATCTATAATTCCTGGAGGTCTCCAGGTCTGGCCTGGAAGCTGGCACCCATGGTTAGGGTTAACAATTGGTGTGGATCCTACCCCCTCTGCTCCCATTCCACTGCGCAAAGACGGAAGCCTTTCTCCGTCCCATAGAGGCTTCCTCCAAATTACAAGTAAGCGGTTTTTCCTCCAGCCAAAGGCCCCTCAAGCTAGAGGAAGTCTCTTTGGAAAATGGTTGGGTTCACTCCGCTGTCAGCCTTGCCAACCTCGCAGGATTGTTGTGAAAATAAAAATGCGGGGAGCGTATCCCACTCCGATTTCCTTGGAAGAAGGGTGGATAAAGATCTCAGTAAATGATTTCTTGGCAAAGAGCAGAGGTGCACGGTCGAATCGCTTCATTATTGCAATTAATCAGTGCTTTGATTAAAGATTAAACTTTGCCTCTCAGTTAATCAGTATGGCTGTAAAGCAAGCGGTACTCCAGAACGGTGCCTCTCGAAGGGCTCCTCTGTCACATCAGATCTTTAGGTTCTCCCCCCCGCCCCCCAAGGCATTTCAAACAAAAAGATGTATCCCTTTTGGTGGATATCTAGCAGGTACTTACAGAAAAACTATCCTGAGGAGAATGCTTTGCTCAGGTTTTTATGAACCATAAATGTATTTAAACCTACTTGATAAATGCATTGATTTATTTGTTTGAAAGCCAGACCGCTAATCAATTGGAGAGAGGGAAAAGACTTTCATTGGTTTGCAGCCCAGAGTTCAGAATACAAATGCCAGACAATGTGCATAAGGAGGGCAGTTATAAATCTGGCCTTCACTAACTGGGCCCTATAAAATTGGTTAATTTTTATAACACAATAGATAGGATGAAGCAATTAGGTATTATCTAATTGATGAATAAAGCTTTAAAAAGTATTTTCTTTCCCTCGTTCTTTTCAGCTGTGTGTGTGTGTTAAGTGCCGTCAAGTCGCTTCCGACTCATGGCGACCCTATGAATGAAAGTCCTCCAAAATGTCCTATCTTTGACAGCCTTGCTCAGATCTTGCAAATTGAAGGCTGTGGCTTCCTTTATTGAGTCAATCCATCTCTTGTTGGGTCTTCCTCTTTTCCTGCTGCCCTCAACTTTTCCTAGCATGACTGTCTTTTCCAGTGACTCTTGTCGTCTCATGACGTGACCAAAATACGACAGCCTCAGTTTAGTCATTTTAGCTTCTAGGGTCAGTTCAGGCTTGATTTGATCTATAACCCACTGATTTGTTTTTTTTGACAGTCCACGGAATCCGCAACACTTTCCTCCAACACCACATTTCAAAGGAATCTATTTTCTTCCTATCAGCTTTCTTCATTGTCCAGCTTTCACACCCATACATAGTAATAGGGAATACGATGGCATGAATTAATCTAGTCTTGGTGGCCAGAGTCACATCCTTACACTTCAAAATCTTTTCTAGCTCCTTCATGGCTGCCCTTCCCAGTCTCAATCTCCTTCTAATTTCTTGGCTGCAGTCTCCCTTTTGGTTGATGGTGGAGCCAAGGAATAGAAAGTCTTGAACAATTTCAATTTCCTCATTGTCAACCTTAAAGTTGTGTAATTCTCCTGTAGTCATTACTTTTGTTTTCTTGATGTTCAGCTGCAGTCCTGCTTTGGCACTTTCTCTTTTAACTTTCAGCAGTAGTTGTTTCAAATCTTCACTATTTTCTGCCAATAATGTAGTGTCATCAGCATATCTCAAATTATTTATGTTCCTCCCTCCAATTTTCACTCCACCTTCATCTAAATCTAATCCTGCTTTCCTAATTATATGTTCTGCATATAGATTGAAGAGATAGGGAGATAAAATACATCCTTGTCTGACACCTTTGCCAATTGGAAACCATTCCGTTTCTCCATATTCTGTTCTAACTGTGGCCTCTTGTCCAGAGTACAGGTTGCGCATCAAAACAATCAGATGTAGTGGAACACCCATTTCCTTTAAAACCAGCCATAGCTTTTCATGATCCACACAGTCAAAAGCTTTGCTGTAATCTATGAAACACAAGCTGATTTTATTTCAGCTATGCAGTTGTAAATATTTTGGATGGCCCGATCTCACTAGATCTTGGCAGCTAAGCAGGGTCAGCTCTAGTTTAGTACTTGGATGGGAGACCACCAAGGCAAAAGATGAACAGAGGTGGTTTGCTGTTGCTACCTCTGCTTAGCAACCCTAGGCTTCCCTGTTGTCTCTTGCCTTGAAAGCCCTATGGGGTTGCCGTAAGTCTGCTGTGACTTGACAGCGCTGTATACACCCACACGCATGTACATAGATAATTGTTTCTTTGTGTGTATCTGAGTATGACTTTATTTATATCCAGCATTGAGCTGCTCCTGATATTTATTTAATTCATTTGTGCCCTGCCTTTCTCCCCAGTAAGGTAAAGCTAGATAAAGGATCAGAGGAGCGTGCCGAATGTATTAGGTGCTGTGAAACAACAAGCAGAATGGTGCTGCTGCAGTCGTCTTGTTTGGGGGCTTCCTAGAGGCACCTGGTTGGCCACTGTGTGAACCGACTGCTGGACTTGATGGGCCTCGGTCTGATCCAGCACGGCCTTTAGAAAGCCCTGTAGGCTAACAACCATGATGACATTCTGGGCCAGTGAGGTCCACAAGTTAATTATACTTTTCCATGAAGAACTGCTTTCTTTTGAGTGTATCTACTGCTCATTGCTAGCCCGATCTCGTCAGATCTTAGAAGCACAGAGGCACGCAATGGCAAAACCATCTCGTTTTTTTGCCTTAGAAACCTATGGGGTTCTCATAAGTTAGCCGCAACTTCAGCAAAAAAAGTCCCCCGGACTTCCCATTGGCTGCACCCTTTCCAGTTCTCATAATAGAAGAAGAAGAAGAAGAGTTGGTTTTTATATGCCGACTTTCTCTACCACTTAAGGGAGAATCAAACTGGCTTACAATCCCCGTCCCTTCCCCTCCCCACATACACTTTGTGAGGTAGGTGGGGCTGAGAGAGCTCTAAAGAGCGGTGACTAGCCCAAGGTCACCCAGCTGGCTTCATGTGCAGGAGCTGGGAAACCAACCCGGCTCACCAGATTAGCCTCCACCGCTCATGTGGCGGAGTGGGGAATCAACCCAGTTCTCCAGATCAGAGTCCACCGCTCCAAACCACCGCTGTTAATCACTACACCACACTGTCTCTCCAAGCTGGGGAGTGGGCGGGCAAAAGTTCTCTGTCTTTAAGTGTGAAGAGGACTAGGCTGGCGGTATGGATTTGGCAGCTATCAGCAGGTTTCCGGCTGCACCGCCCCCCTCCTCCCAGGAGTTGTCCTCTGGATAGGCCTTTGGCTTTGAGGTCTGGGCGCATAGAAAGGTGAATTACTGGCATGTCTATCAAAGCAGGCAATTTGACAACGGAGCATTAAGTGCCACCTCCTTGCTCTCTCCATGTAGGTGGCACATGGAGGTGACGTCGGAAAGGGACTATTTTTAAATGTCCTGTCTCGGAGCAAGCTATGATTATGACACTTGTCTCTCCCTGCCGGGAGGTGACTCTTGAGAATGAGCTGGCAGCATTTGGCGTGGCTTGTCCTGCCTCTATAGTTGCTAGTTTTTTGGGGGTGGGGGTGGGTAGAAGGAGCTTCAGCCTGCCACATGGTCTCCCACAACAGGCCAAAGTAGTCCCTTCCCCACATAGTTTCTGTTGAGGGGTAATCATGCAGGAGAGAAGTTCAGTTTCCAAGAAACAGGAAAACTGCCTAAGGTAGTTTATGCGTGTGAGTTTGACCTGAGGTTTGTTGCTCGCTGGACCCACACTTTCCTGTTGGGAATGTATGCACCAGCAGTTTCCAAGCTCAAATCAAGTCCCCGCCCCTTTAAATGCTGCTTTGTAATTGGCTTACTTGTAGTGTTAGAGTGAGAGACAATCCCCCCCAAACCCAATTGCCACATAAAAAAGCATTTTAAGAACAACAACAGAAACGGAGCAATCTGAAAGGGAGGGGGAAGAAATCCAACTTCAGTTTCAAAAAGCTTTTCTTTGGCTCAATAAGAGCTCCGAGGAAGCAGGAAGTATTTGAATCCCTGCCTCTGGACATGCTGCTTTGTAATTGGCTGTGAGCGAAACCAAGCTTGCGTGTCCCACACTTTGCCTTATGCACGGGGGGATGGAAGAGTTGGGTTAACAGAGGAATGGGAAGACCCGGACATTGCAGGGGCTGGACACGAGGGTAAACACATTCATAACTCCAAGGAACAACTGATTCAGACCAGGGGCGAACGTGAGTGAAAGTACCCATGCATAAATGACCTAAGATAAGGGTTATAGCAGAGAAATCATACTTTGTTTATTTATTGTCCTCTATCATCTACCTTTGTCATGGAGACTCCGGGCATCTATGCAGTCAATAGGATACGACATCCAATAAGCAGTGTAATAGGATTAGGATGGGAGGGAAGCCAGCATGGTACAGCCCGATCTCATCAGATTTTGGAAGCTAGGCAGGGTTGATACTTGGATGAGAGACCACCGAGGAAGACTCTGCAGAGGAAGGCAATGGCAAACCACCTCTGCTTCTCCCTTGCCTTGAAAGCCCCTTGCTGGGGTTGCTGTAAGCCAGCTACGACTCGATAGCACTTTATACACACACAGGATTAGGATGCGGAAATTAAAACCAAGTGAAAAACTTGAAACAAAGCTAAAACAAAGCATAATTATTAACATGGTTAACATGCTGCGATGCAGCAGATAATACTTAACTACAACCAAACAGTGTGTACTACATACAGTAGTATAGTCCACGGTCTCTTTCCCTTTATTAGAGCATCTTTGTGAACTGGTCTGTTATAATAGAGCTCTGTTCCCTTTGTAAAAATGCCTTCCTGAATAATTCAGTTCTGCACCGCTGGCAAAATGCCAGGAGGGTGGGGAGCCTTCCTGATCTCCCCAGGCTGGCAATTCCACAAGGTGGGGGCCGCCACTGAGAAGGCCCCACGTCCAGGCAGTTGAAGGTTATGCCGATGTGCAGAGCGGCACCTGCGGAAGGCCCTGATCAGACGAACAAAGCTGGTGTGGCGGAGCAGAGGGGGAGAGGCGGTCCCATAGATATGTGAGTCTCAAGCGATGAAAGAGTTTGTATGTGGTGGCAGATACGTTGAATTGAAGACAGTAACTGATGGGCAGACAGTAGAGGGACTGCAGATTGGGGCTAATACACATACTCCCTCTAGCCCCTAATAATTACTGAGCTGTGGCATTCTGTACCAAGTGGAAGCTCTGGGTTGTCTTTGAGGACTGACCTATGTAGAGTTGGGGGCAAAAATGCATGGTCGCTTTAGCCTCCTTTATTCCCTGTTTCAGCCAGGATTCAGACAGGATCGAACGCATGCGTTTCACCAAACGTGCGTGCGATCCTGGCTGAATCCTGGCTGAAACAGGGAATAAAGGAGGCTAAAGTGACCATGTGTTTTCACCCTTCAAGAAGACCAGGGGTTGTTGAACTCTGGGCCACATGATCACGTGAAGCTGCCTTATACTGAATCAGACCCTTGGTCCATCAAAGTCAATATTGTCTACTCAGACCGGCAGCGGCTCTCCAGGGTCTCAGGCAGAGGACCTTCACATCACCTACTTGCCTAGTCCCTTTAACTGGAGATGCCGGGGATTGAACGTGGGACCTTCTGCATGCCGAGCAGATGCTCTACCGCTGAGCCACGCTCCCTCCCTCTGAGCTGCAGAGCGAGGACCACTGGAGGAGACAATACCGTCTTCGATAGAGCAAGGGTCTGTCTCAGCAGAAGGCTGCATCGTGTACTCAGATCCTTTGCGCCTCCGCTGCGGGCAAGCTCTGACTAATAAGCAGGGATAGAATTGTGGGATATCAAGATGTCTTATTGTGTCAGCCTCTGTCATAGACTCCCCCACCAGCTGGGAAAACTGCTGCAGAGAGAGAGAGAGAGATGGATGGATATTTAAGCGCCTTCAGTCTTGAGTTCTGTGGCCTGGATTTCACTGGGAAAGAGAAAATCTGGCTGTTTCTTTCCTTAGACACCCTGTTTTCCCAAGCCAGTATCTTTATTCTAAAGAACAGTGGATGTCACAGATCTCCTCACGCAAGCCGTCAAATCAATGTTCGCTTAATGATTTATCAAGTATGCAGTTTAGAGAATCTGATTGTTTTGGGTAGCGAGACTGCTTGGCAATACAGAATCCGGGGAATCCCAGGTTTTTCACTTAGAGGCGAGGGCATAATTCACTACGGGTGAATGGGAGACCAGGGCTCCGTTCAGATATCACCTGAAACCATGCTTTATGTGACCACTCCATTACCACCTCTGTGGTGAAATCCCAACATTGGCGATCTCTCTGCCAGAGACAAGATCCATTAGCAGAACCACAGCCTTTCCCCTAAACCTTGTGCGTTTGCTGTAGAAGGCTTTCTCTACCACTTAAGGATGAATCAAACCAGCTTACAATCACCTTCCCTTCCTCTCCCCACAACAGAGACACCCTGTGAGGTAGGTGGGGCTGAGAGAGCTGTGACTAGCCCAAGGTCACCCAGCTGTCTTCATGTGTAGAAGTGGGGAAACAAATCCAGTTCGCCAGATTAGCGTCCGCCGCTCATGTGGAGGAGTGGGGAATCAAACCTGATTCTCCAGATCAGATCCACCGCTCCAAACCACCGCTCTTAACCACTACACCACGCTGGCTCTCACAACGATGCCCAGGTAAAAGGGATTTAGCTGCTACTTGGGAATTGTCTAGGCCAACAGATGGAACCTGAAGAGATTATTTCCATGTGAAGCCTCAAGAGGAGCCATTTGACTTCAGTGCTCGTCTGTGTGTATGCCAAGAAGAGGGGAGGGAGAACGTCTTTCAAGGAAGATAAAGGTGGGAAGCCGCAACTCTGCGAATCAAACGCTCTGTCCCTGCATCAGTGTTGAGAGATGTGAGGATTAACCGGGATGAGGTGCTCTGTCTCCTCAGCTGCATTTATGACTCTGCGGAAACAGCAGTAAGATGTTTACTTATTTATATAGCCATCTTTTCCCTGGGCATCCCAGGACCCGAGGCAGGTAACAAAACAAGTCGAAAAAGCAATAAATATGAAATAAACAGGTATTTAAAGAAAATAAACTAAAAACATCTTGTGTTTCCACCTGCAGGGTTTTCCCCTTTTGTCCAAGCTCTGACTGCCCCCACAGCTCTGTCTTATGGCCAGCATGGTGTAGTGGTTAAGAGCGGTGGTTGGGAGCAGTGGACTCTTGATCTGGAGAACTGGGTTTGATTCCCAAATCCTCCACATGAGCGGTGGAGGCTAATCTGGTGAACTGGATTTGTTTCCTCTCTACTACACATAAAACCAGCTAGGTGACCTTGGGCTAGTCACACTCTTTCAGCCCCACCTGCCTGACAGGGTGTCTATTGTGGGGAGGGGAAGGGAAGGTGATTGTAAGTTGGTTTGATTCTTCCTTAAGTGATAGAGAAAGTCGACATATAAAAACCAACTCTTATTGAACACATGAAGTTGCCTTATACTGAACTAGACCCTTGGTCCATCAAAGTCAGTATTGTCCACTCAGACCGGCAGTGGCTCTCCAGGGTCTCAGGAAGAGGTCTTTCACATCACCTACTTGCCTAGACCCTTTAACTGTAGATGCCGGGTATTGAACTTGGGATCTTCTGCATGCCAAGCAGATGCTCTACAAACTGAGCCACAGCCCCTCCCCCTTCTTCTTCTCGCTGGAAAGCAAGGAGTCGGATTCTCCCCCACCCCATGACCCTTTGATTCAGTCAAGAGAAGGTTTAACCAAGACAGCCTGCACTGTAACGGAGCCAGTTAGGAAGGTGACAAAAGTTGCTGCATACTGGAGGATGAAAATACATGCCATCCAAGCAAAGTTGGAGCCATCTTGGCCAAAGATCCACTGGGTGAGTCCAAGGTGCAGAGCAGAGATCATAAGAATGTCAAAGGGGGGGTGTGAGAGAGAGAGAGGGACGTCTGTATGAAATCTGGAATTCTCCGAGGCAAGGGCATCTTATTTGTGGGTGTTTTCCTGCTCTTTCCAGGAGGCAGGACCAAGCTTAATTTCCTGTCGACT
This sequence comes from Euleptes europaea, assembly GCF_029931775.1. Lineage (NCBI taxonomy): Eukaryota > Metazoa > Chordata > Lepidosauria > Squamata > Sphaerodactylidae > Euleptes > Euleptes europaea. Next base: position 22,906,282 of record NC_079314.1, read on the forward strand.
TGGCGGGAAGACCACCCTCAATCCCCAGTTTCCGTCCTGCCTTTGCTTGGAGTGCAGCGACTGTAGACAGCTGGATAGGAAAACTGAATCCTTAACCAGAAGGGCCCACGAGGCTGCAGCACTATCTATACAATCTAGCGCCACTATCTCCATCTTCACCAGGGCTTCATACCTCTGGATAAAGAAGCTGATACAGCTGGTTTCAGAGGAAAACCAGCGGGTCTCGGCAGGTCTAAATCGGGTCCTGAAAGCCACTACCCTGATGGCAGACGCTTCGCTAGATTCCATCTCCTTCGCAGCTAGATCTATGGCAGCCGTCACCTCTGCAAGGAGAGCGCTGTGGCTACGGGCATGGCCAGCCGACTTCAAGGCCAAAACAACCCTCATGGCATACCCCATCCAGGAGGGACTCTTGTTTGGAGAGAAACTATATAGGATTCTCATTGAAACTAGGGCTAAGAAGCATGTCATGCCAAGACAGCTTAAAAAGGACAACCGCCCGAATTCTTACCAATCCTTTCGCCCATCCAAGGCGCCCTTTCGTTATAGATCAGACTTTCGTAAGGGAGTCTGGAATAACAACAGTAACAGCAACAAGCCATTTCGCAGGGGCGGTCGGTTCAACAGACAGGGCCAACACACCAGGTCTGATAAACCGGACAAATTCACAAAAGCAAACCCTCAGTGACTCCAAGTCACTTCAACTGGGGGGTCGACTGCAGGCCTTTGCAAACAGATGGAAGGTGTCCAACCTGGACAATTGGGTTCTCCAACTCATGGGTCAAATGGTCTCCTGCATTGCCATTGTACCATGGTCAAGGTTCCACTCAAGACCGCTCCAATCGACCCTTCGCCCGTTCCAGAGTCACATCACACACAGGAGAGACAAGTGGATTCAGCTATCACTCGAAGTCAAGCACAGTCTCCGCTGGTGGACCAACTCATCCAATCTACAACGGAGTCAGCATTACATCCACGAGGACCCTCTTCAGCTTTTCACAGATGCCAACCTCGAGGGCTGGGGAGCCACCCTCAAAGGAAAAGTGGCCCAAGGGCTATGGTCGACAGAGGAACAAAGACTCCATATCAACCTTCTGGAGCTTCGCGCTGTGAGACTAGCACTACTAACATTCTCCACCGACCTCCGACGTCACCACGTCCTAGTCAGATCAGACATCATGACCACAAAGGCTTATCTGAACAAGCAGGGAGGCACAAGGTCCTTCCTTTTACCCAAATCCTTCATGCCAGACAGAGAGAACCTGGCACTCCCTGGACCTTAGACGGGCAGTCCGCATTTTCATCGCAAGAACAGCAGAGTTCAGAAGATCGGACTCTATGTTCATCAACATCTCCAATCCCAACAAAGGGATGCGGTTGTCTTCGGCCACCATCAGCTACATGTTGAGGCAGTGCATCGTGAAGTCGTACAAGGCCTCTAAAGTACCGGTGCCGGATGACATCACCGCTCACTCTCTGCGCAGCTCTGCTATGACAGTGACATTTAACAGACAGGCCCGGTTGAAGAGATCTGCCGCGCCGCCACCTGGTCTTCAGTTAGTACCTTCGTCAAGCATTAGAAGATCTGGTCATCCGCTCAGGTGGCCTTCGGTCGCAGGATTCTCCAGCACGTCGTGGACGAAGAACAGTAACCCACCTGTATAGGGAGCTCTTGGAGGTCCCACAAATAAGATGCCCTTGCCTTGGAGGAGAATGGAGCCTTGGATACTCACCGTGAAGGCTCCTTCTCTCCTGAGGCGAAGGGCATCTTGCCCACCCGGGCTTTAAAACAACTCTTGAAGACCAGGATGATTCCATACCAACTACCTCAGTTTCATGCTCACCCATTAGGGTCAATGACAAACTGCCAGGGTTACACTTTATCCCTTGGGGTACACTACGTTTCATGTTAGGTTATAACGCTAGGTTAGCTTTCCAGTTCACCCACTAGTCCATAGGGCTAATCGAGGTCATCATGTTTTGTATTTCAATTCATGTTTCCTAACCTTACCTGTCGTTTTGTTCCCAGTTTGATGTTTTGTTACAACTCTCTAAGCAGCTAGGAAAGACTACAACTGGGGATTGAGGGCGGTCTTCCCGCCAAGTCGACAGGAAATTATGCTTGGTCCTGCCTCCTGGAAAGAGCGGGAAAACCCCCACAAATAAGATGCCCTTCGCCTCAGGAGAGAAGGAGCCTTCACTGTGAGTATCCAAGGCTCCAGTGTCGGTCTTGCTGCCAGTTAATGTATGAAGCTGACCAGAGCTGATTCCTTTGTAACATTCTGGGAGAGGCCCTGGCTCAGTGGTTGACCATCTGCTCGGCATGCAGAAGGTCGCACGTCCACTCCCCAGCATTGCCGTTTGAAAGGGCAAGGTAGCGGGTTGATGTGGAAGACCTGTGCCTGCCCAGGTTAACCTGCTCTCCTCAGATCTCATATGCACACACAAAGCTGCCTTATACTGAATCAGACCCCTGGTCCATCCAAGTCTAGAGATGCCAGGGATTGAACCTGGGACCTTCTGCATGCCAAGCAGATGCTCTACTACTGAGCCACTGCCCCTCCCCATAAGGTTGCCAACCTCCAGGTGCTACCCCCTACCACACATGAAGCTGCCTTCTACTGAATCAGACCCTTGGTCCATCAAAGTCAGTATTGTCTAATCAGACCGGCACCGGCTCTCCAGGGTCTCAGGCAGAGGTCCTTCACATCACCTGCTTGCCTAGTCCCTTTAACTGGGGAGGCCAGAGATTGAACCTGGGACCTTCTGCATGCCAAGCAGAGGCTCTACCACTGAGCCTCGGCCCCTCCCCTCCCTCTCAGAAGCTAAGCAGGGTCAGCCCTGGCTAGTATTTGGAGGGGAGCCCTCCAAGCAACACCAGGGTCAAGACACGGAGGCAGACAATGGCAAACCACCTCTCAACGTCTCTTGCCTTGAAAATCCCACCAGGGGTCGCTGTAAGTCAGCTGTGTCTTGTCTGCACTTTCCACCGCCACAGTCCTCCATTCTCGCTGAGACGCAACGTGGATTACGTATAAACCGTGCAATCAGACAGCATAAAGCAAGCTTTGCCTTGGTTTCCATGGAGCAGTACAAAGCAAATAGCTCCGTTATGGGGCCAGGTGGATTCTGCTTGTCAAGAAAGAAGCCGCCACGGGAATGAATGGCAAACTGTGGTGACAGAGAACAGTCTCACCCACCGACTTCGTATTGAGCAAGGTTTGAACGCACCTCGCTAAAATATGGAATTAATCAATTAGCTTGAGTGACAATGTCAACGAGCCCTAGCAGTTAATGTTAGATTTTGAACAAAAAACTTATGTAACCTTTCTTGGGAATTCTAATAATAAAGTAATCCTGAACTTCATACAAAGAACAGCCTTCCGGAGCTCAGTGCTGACTTCTTTTCCACTTATTTTTTTTTTAAATCAAGATTTCTTTATGTTACCCCCAAGTACCTGAAGGATACACACATGGACACACGAATCTGCTTTCTACCAAGTCAGAAAGTTACAATGCAATTCTAAGCAGAGTTACTCCTGTCTAAGTCCACTGAAATCAGTGGGCTTAGACTGGAGTAACTCTGTTTAGGATTGTACTGTTGTCTATCATGGTCAATATTGTTCAGATTGGCAGTGGCTCTCCAGAATCTCACATCACCTACAACCTTATTCTTATAACTGGCAATAACTGGTTTGGAGCGGTGAACTCTGATCTGGAGAACCGGGTTTGATTCCCCACTCCTCCACATGAGCAGTGGACGCTAGTCTGGTGAACTGGATTTGTTTCCCCACTCCTCCACACAAAGCCAGCTGGGTGACCTTGGGCTGGTCACAGTTCTCTTAAAGCTCTCTCAGCCCCACCTACCTCACAGGGTGTCTGTTGTGGGGAGGGGAAGGGAAGGTGATTGTAAGCCGGTTTGATTCTTCCTTAAGTGGTACAGAAAGCCGGCATATAAAAACCAACTCTCCTTCTTCTTCTTCAATGCCGGGATTTGAACCAGAGATCTAGATGCTTTGCTGTCAAGCCATAGCCCTCCCCAAGATGAAACCGCCTCTTACGTTTTGCAGTATGACCCGGAGGAGACTGAACAACTCTAACCCTGGACTCATGGAACTGAGTGTTGAGCATCTAACTCAGCTTTGCTTTCCTCCACATGGGCAATGCCTCTTCCCCCCTGCCCATGGCAGCTGCAAATAGAGCAGGGAGGGGTGGGAACAGCATCTGCATGCTCCTGTACCAGAGGTACAAGCTGTTGCTGCCCATCACCCATGTTCCCCCCTCATCCATGCATCAACGCACAGTTGTGGCTTCAGTCTTGCTGGGACATCCCCAAGTACGGCCTTGGGATCTGTGCTGGCAGCGACAGACCAAGAAAGGGATCTTGGGGTGGTAGTGGATCGCTCAATGAAGATGTCAACCCACTGTGCGGCTGGTGTAAAAAAGGCAAATTCCATGCTGGCCATAATTACATGAGAAATAGAGAATAAAACTGCTGCTATCGTACTGCCCTTGCACAAATCCATGATGAGCCCACACCTGGAATACTGTGTACAGTTCTGGTCACCACACATAAAAAGGGATATTTCAGAGCTTGAGAAGGTGCAGAAAAGAGCAACCAAAATGATCAGGGGACTAGAGCAACTGCCCTACGAGGAGCGGTTAAAACGCTTAGGGCTTTTTAGCTTGGAAAGAAAGCAGTTAAGGGGAGACATGATAGAGGTCTATAAAATGATGTATGGTTTGGAGAGAGTGGACAGGGAGAAGCTTTTCTCCCTCTGTTATAATACTAGAACGCGGGGTCATCTGCTGAAGCTGGAGGGTGAGAGATTCAAAACAGATAAAAGGAAGTATTTCTTCATACAACGCATAGTTAAATGGTGGAACTCCCTGCCCCAGGATGTGGTGATGGCTGCCAACTTGGAAGGCTTTAAGAGGGGAGTGGACATGTTCATGGAGGAGAGGGCTATTCATGGCTACTAGTCAAAATGGCTACTAGTCATGATACATACCTATTCTCTACAGGACCAGAGGAGCATGCCTATTATATCAGGTGCTGTGGAACACAGGCAGGATGGTGCTGCTGCAGTCGTCTTGTTTGTGGGCTTCCTAGAGGCACCTGGCTGGCCACTGCATGGACAGACTGCTGGACTTGATGGGCCTTGGTCTGATCCAGCATGGCCTTTCTTATGTTATTGTGTTCTTATGATATCATCCCTTTACCCTCACTTTCCGCATCGATCCATGCTCGAATGCTTCAGTGCAGTTGGACATAAAAAGAGGGGGGGAGCTCTTGAAAGGATTCAAAAGGATGGAGGGCAAACTTTAGTTTTACACCTCCTCCCTGTAGTGGTTCCTGCTTGAAGAAACAAATGCTTTTCCTGCGTGAGTTTCCCCCCCAGCATGGAAAACAAGAAGTCCCTGCACTAATGGGGACTGTCCACGTGACGTTGCGTTTGTTTCGAAGCGCGTCTTGTGGCATTCCCAGGGCCTTTCCCCTTGAAGCCAGATTAAAAGTAAACCTGTTTTCATCCAGTTCAAACTAGATTAATACAGTTCTACTGCAGAGTGGCTGTGTGTGTGTGTGCGTGTGGGTTTCCCTATATGGGCTGGCCCCTTCTTCGGATGTTCAGCCTGAAGCGGGGCTCAAGAATCCGGCAGGACGGAAGAAACGTTTTAACATTCCTAGATACTCGTATCTGGCCGCTTGACAGGCTGATACCTGAAGCTTTCCAGACCTGTTTTCTATGCAGCTTAATCAAGACTTTATGAGGAAGTAGATAGACGTGTCAGTGCTGATGGCCGTTTCCATCAACTTTGTGTGTGTGTGTGCCAGGGGGTGGGGAGAGAACCGCTGGGAAGATCGCTCAGCAATTCACGTGCTGGCGGGGATCTCTTCGTTGGCAAACTGGGCGACCGTGGGCCAGCTGCACACAGGGTTGTTGCCAGGTTGCAATGGAAGAAAGGACAACGGCGTGAGCTTCTTTGGGTCCCCTTTAGGCTGAAAGAGTGGGGTGTAAATGACTTAAGAAATAATCGCAAGCTGCCTAGAATCAGTCTGATGAAGCGGCATAGAAATTTATTTGCTTTATTTATATTTGGCCTTTATCCCCAGTGGGGACCCAAAGAGGCTGAGGTCATAGAATCATAGGGTTGGAAGTGGCCATACGGGCCATCTAGTCCAACCCCCTGCTCAATGCAGGATCAGCCTAGAGCCGTGTTGGCGAACCTATGGCACGCGTGCCAACTCCGGCACGCGTCGCCCTCTCTGCTGGCACGCACGGCTCAGCTGGGCGGCGGGGCCCCTGCCCTCCCAGCCGCCAGCTTTGAACTGCTCTGTGCTGCCTGCAGGCAGCGCGGAGCAGTTCAAAGGCCCCACCCCCTTCCCTGGACTCTCCGCCGCCCAGCCTTTCCCCTCTCCCCCCCTCCCCGGCCAAAAACCTGTTTGCGGGGTGAACGAGGCGGCGGCTGCCCTCCAACCTCCTTCTCTCCCTTCCCCCCTCCCTGGCCAAAACCCCTTTGCGGGCGCACGAGGCAGCTGCTGTCCTCCAGCCCCCTTCTCCCTTTTCCTCCCCTCCTTCCCGGCCAAAAGCCCCTTTGCAGAGCACACAAGGCGGCTGCCGCCCTCCAGCCCCCTTCTCCCTCTCCCTCCCCCAGCGAAAAACCCCTTTGCAGGGCGCACGAGGCGGCTGCCGTCTTCCAGCCCCCTTCTCTCCCCTCTCCCTGGCCAAAAAACTCTTTGCAGGGCGCACGAGGCGGCTGCCGCCCTCCAGCCCCCTTCTCTCCCTCCCCCCCTCCCCAGCCAAAAAACCCTTTGTGGGCGCACGAGGCAACTGCCGCCCTCCAGCCCCCTTCTCCCTCTCCCTCCCCCAGCCAAAAACCCCTTTGCAGGGTGCACGAGGCGGCTGCCGTCCTCCAGCCTCCTTCTCTCCCTCCCCTCTCCCTGGCCAAAAAACTCTTTGCAGGGCGCACAAGGCGGCTGCCGTCCTCCAGCCCCCTTCTCCCTTTCCCTCCCCCCTCCCTGGCCAAAAACCCCTTTGCAGAGCGCACGAGGCGGCTGCCGCCTTGCGAGCCGGCCCTCCAGCCCCCTTCCCTTTCTCCCTCGGTGCCTTCCATGGGCAAAAACCCTTTTCCTGGGTCGCAAGGCAGCTGCCCTGCAGCCCCCTTTCCCCTCTCCCTCCAATACCCCTTTCCTGGGCACGCAAGGTGGCAGCGCGCTGGCCCAGAAGCCTCATCCCCCCCCACGCCAGAAGGACCTTTACTCAGCTTGCGAGGCTGCAGCTGCCTCTCATGCTGGCCCAGAAGCCCCCTTCCCCACCAAAAACCCCTTTCCTTGGCGCACGAGGTGGCTGCCGCCCTACTCACCAGCCCAGAAGCCCCCTTCCTTCCCTGGCCAGAAAGCTCTTCCTTCCTTTCTTCCTTTCCTTTTCCTCCCTCCGTCCCTCCCTGAAAACTTTCCTGATTCCAGCAAATGCCTGCTAGGTCTCTCCAGGACTTCCTCAAGAATGGAGAAGACAGCCCTCCCACAACTGGTAGACTTCCTCTGAATGTGAAGGTACCACTATGGATGTCTGGTTCCCAGCTATATTAGGTCTAATGCAGTTTTTGTTCTAATGCAGTTTTTGCAGGCAGCGTGGAGCAGTTCAAAGGCCCTGCCCCCTACCCTGGACTCCCCGCTGCCCAGCAGGGAGTCCAGGGAAGTTCTTTTTTCTAAACTAAAACCTCAGTATTCAGGTTAAATTGCCATGTTGGCACTTTGCAATAAATAAGTGGGTTTTGGGTTGCAGTTTGGGCACTCGGTCTCTAAAAGGTTCGCCATCACTGGCCTAGAGCATCCCTGACAAGTGCTTGTTCAGCCTCTGCTTAAAGACTGCCAGTGAAGGGGAGCTCACCCCCTCCCTAGGGAGCCGATTCCACTGTCGAACAACTCTTACTGTAAAAAAAGTTTTCCTACTATCCAGCCGGTACCTTTCCTCCCGTGATTTAAACCCATTATTGCAAGTACTATCCTCTGCTGCCAACAGGAACAGCTCCCTACCCTCCTCGAAGTGACAGCCCTGCAGATACTTAAATAGAGCAATCATGCCCCCCCTGAACCTCCTCCAGACTAACCATTCCCAGCTCCCTCAGCCTTTCCTCGTAGGGCTTGGTCTCCAGGCCCCTGATCATCCTCATCATTCTCCTCTGCACCCGCTCAATTCTGTCCACATCCTTTTTGTAGGGAGGCCTCCAGAACTGCACACAGTACTCCAGGTGCAGCCTGACCAATGCAGTGTACAGTGGAACTAGGTCATTTCTACTCTCCTCTGTTTTATCCTCACAACAACCCTGTGAGGTAGGTTAGTCTGAGAATATGTGACTGTCATGGAAGCTTGCTTGGTGTCCTGGGGCCAGAGTGGAGATTCGAACCTGGGTTTCCCAGATCCTAGATCATTTAACCACTACACCATACTGGCTCTCCTAAGTCTCCTAAATAAATATTGAGTCAGACCGGTGGTCTATCAAGGCCAGCTTTGTGTTCTCTAGTCTAGCTCTCCGTAGTCTAGAACAGATTCCCTTTATCTGTGTCCTGATCCTTTTAATGGAGATGCCAGGGATCGAACCTTCTGCATGCAAAGCAGATTCTCTGCTACTGAGTCAGACCTGCACCCAGTTGACTAAAAGGGTCCGGCTCCTGACATAGAAAGCTTAAAATCCAGAGGTGGTTCACATGACTGGAATCTAATCCAGTTCACAGATATTCTGCCAGAAACCTTTCCCAAGAGTAGGATCTAAATAGCTTGTTGCAGTGGAGTGCAGAGGGCAATCAGATAGCTCGATGAAGATGTCAACCCAGTGTGCAGCTGCTGTTAAAAAGGCAAATTCCATGCTGGCCATAATTAGACGAGGAATTGAGAATAAGATTGCTGCTATTGTACTGCCCTTGTACAAATCCATGGTGAGACCACACTTGGAATACTGTGTACAGCTCTGGTCACCACAACTAAAAAAGGATATTGCAGAGCTTGAGAAGGTGCAGAAAAGAGCAATCAAAATGATCAGGGGACTAGAGCAACTGCCCTATGAGGAGCGGTTAAAACGCTTAGGGCTTTTTAGCTTGGAAAGAAAGCGGTTAAGGGGAGACATGATAGAGGTCTATAAAATGATGTATGGTTTGGAGAGAGTGGACAGGGAGAAGCTTTTCTCCTCTCCCATAATACTAGAATCTGCTGAAGCTGGAGGGTGAGAGATTCAAAACAGATAAAAGGAAGTATTTCTTCACACAACAAATAGTTAAATTGTGGAACTCCCTGCCCCAGGATGTGGTGATGGCTTCCAACTTGGAAGGCTTTAAGAGGGGAGTGGACATGTTCATGGAGGAAAGGGGTATTCATGGCTACTAGTCAAAATGGATACTGGTCATGATGCTAACCTATTCTCTCCAGGATCAGAGGAGCATGCCCATTATATTAGGTGCTGTGGAGCACAGGCAGGATGGTGCTCCGGTAGTCGTCTTGTTTGGGGGCTTCCTAGAGGCACCTGGTTGGCCACTGTTTGAACAGACTGCTGGACTTGTTGGACCTTGGTCTGATCCAGCATGGCCTTCTGTTCTTATGTTCAGAAATTGCATTTCCTGTCAGACGCTTCCTTTTCTTGCAAGGCAGTCTGGGAAGGCAGTGGAGTTGCCCTCCTTCATTACAGGGGTGATAGTTGTGTGCCAAAACGCTGGTGGGTTGAATGTGACGCTGAGTCATCGCTTGTAATGAAAAGCAGAGATCACGGATGATCTGTGCCACCTTGCTGGGAAAATGGTCAGCTCTAGAATTAAAGGCTTATCTTTGGAACACGGAGCGGTGATGATTTAGAACTTCTGAGCAGTTGTTGCTATAGGAAGTGATCCAGTGGTAAGGTCTCCCATGCAAGCCTCATTGAAATGAATATGATGTGCACAGGAGCACCAATTGAAGCACCCTTCCAGTGCTTTTAAAGGTGCCTGTGCTAGAGAACTTCCTGCTGTAACGTCCCCAGGCTGAAGAAGAAGAGTTGGTTTTTATATGCCGACTTTCTCTACCACTTAAGGACGAATCAAACCAGCTTACAATCACCTTCCCTTACAATCACTTACGGAAGAATCAAATGGGTTTATAATCACCTTCCCTTCCCCTCCCCACAACAGACAACCTGTGAGGTAGTTGGGGCTGAGAGAGCTCTAAGAGAGCTGTGACTAGCCCGAGGTCACCCAGCTGGCTTCATGTGGAGGAGTGGGGAAACCAACCCGGTTCACCAGATTAGCCTCCGCCGCTCATGCGGAGGAGTGGGGAATCAGACCCAGTTCTTCTCCTCCTCCTCTTTATCCTCACAACAATCCTGTGAGATAGGTTATGCTTAGACTGTGTGACTGTCCCAAAGTCACCCAGCAAGCTTCCATAGCAGAGTGGAGATCCAAACCAGGGTCTCCCAGATCTTAATCTGATTCTTGGGCTGCTACACCACACTGGCTCGATGGCTGATATAGCATGAAATAGAGATCAAATCAAGCCTGAACTGACCCTAGAATCTAAAATGACTAAACTGAGGCTGTCGTATTTTGGTCACATTATGAGAAGACAAGAGTCACTGGAAAAGACAGTAATGCTAGGAAAAGTTGAAGGCAGCAGGAAAAGAGGAAGACCCAGCAAGAGATGGATTGACTCAATAAAGGAAGCCACATCCCTCAGTTTGCAAGACCTGAGCAAGGCTGTCAAAGAAAGGACGTTTTGGAGGACTTTGATTCATAGGGTCGCCATGAGTCGGAAACGACTTGACGGCGCTTAATACACACACACACAGAGAATATCGTCCCGCAATGGCCGATAACCAGAAACAGGGCTGCCGTGCAGGTTCGTCGGTAAGGATTTACGAGAAACGGTCGTGAATCCCATCAAAAGAAACGTGTCCTTCCTAAGAGCAACCTTCCTGTCGCTTATCACCCACTCACACACATATACACACCACCAGATTTTTGTTTTTAAAAAATGCCAACGGGGATGGGACCACCCACATAGCCAGCGGGAGGCCAGACCGCTTTAATACCAGTCGATAAGGGAGGTCACCTCTCCGACGGCAATTAAAGCCAAGTCCTTCTCAGCAGAGGTCTGGGGGACAAGCAATTGCAGGCTGAAAGGAAAGGAGGAAAACAAGCTTGAATATACCAAGGGGGAAGCTTAAAATGTTTTTTGTTCAGCGGCACCCGGAGGAAACAAAGGCCGGCTTCAGCGGTGGCTCCATCGTCAGGCACGACTGCAAACGTACCTTACAAAAGGATTAGCGGAGTTTTCCCCAGACTTCTTTGAAATGTCATCTTTTTTCTTTTTCTTTTTTAATTCTCCTTCCCTCCTGAAAATTGTCATCGCCTAGCAGTCTGGCTCAGACCCACACTTTTCATAAGCGAGCTTTTTTACATTTCATTTTTTCGCCCCGGGAGACTAATCATACCTTTAAGACCCTGAAAATGGATAGGGAGGAGTTTCGAAAGGCCGGCTTGGCCGGTGTTCTTTTGCATGTCGCTCTGAGAGTCGAGAGCCGTCCCAGTCAAACACGCGCTCCCGCCCTCTTCCGAGAAGTCGACGCTTCCCTTTCCAGCAGCCCTGCATCTCTTCCCCGCTCCTGATAAACCAAGACTTTTGCAGACATGATGTGCGCCATTACAACAAAAAAAAGCCGCCAGAACCATGAGGACTAGGACCATGCTGGCTTAATCAAAAAAATGTTTTAAAGTAGCAAGCTTTTTCTTTGTTCATCCTTTTTCTTTGGCCATCCTTCTACAAAACTCCAGGATGATCACACTCACATACTTGTGTGTGTGTGCATACACAAACGCATATACCACCTTTTCCATCAACTGTGGAGGCTCAAGGGAGCCACCATAGTGTAGTGGTTAAGAGCGGTGGTTTGGAGCAGTGGACTCTGATGTGGAGAACCGGGTTTGATTCCCCACTCCTCCACATGAGCAGCGGAGGCTGATCTGATGCACCGGGTTGGTTTCCGCACTCCTCCGCACGAAGCCAGCTGGGGGACCTTGGGCCAGTCACAGCTCTCTCAGCCCCACCTACCTCCCAGGGTGTCTGTTGTGGGGAGGGGAAGGGAAGGTGATGTTCCTTCCAGTTTGTTTCTTCCTTAGGTGGTAGAGAAAGTCGCATATAAAAACCAACTTCTCTTCTTCGCATTATACAAGGGCAACTTGTGACGATAAAATTCAAAAGGTTTTATGTAGTTTTTACCCCCCCCCCCATCCTTCCTCCAAACAATTTGGGTTTGGCAAAGATGGTTCTCCCTTCTCCATTATATCCAAGGCTTTTTTTTTTTAGCTTTGGGGAAATGCAGAGCAATGCAAGCAAAGAAGGCTCCTGGCTGTGGAGAGCTCTTCCTTTCTTGAGAGACTGCCTGTCCGAATTTTGTTTCCTTCAGCAGAAAATAATTTTGTAATCAGAAAAAACTGTCTTTGGTGCTTTGATCAGACAGCTGCTGGGTTGGGGATAACGGAGTCTATTGACCGTCCACTTTTTACACCAGATAGTAGAAATACCAAGTCGTGTGGAGTTTGCACAGAGCTCATTGGAGTCCAAGGCCTGGATAGGCGCCTTCAACTTTAAACTGAAGGGTCTGTTTTCAATGCCCAATACCCAGGCTACAACGGGGTGTGTGTGTGTGTTACATTTACTGAAGGATGATTCCTTTAGAAGCTTATGGGGGAAACCCCTGTTCAGTCCCACATGATCTCTTTTTTGCTGGCAGACACCAATCTGGAAATATTGTATTTTGTCTAGTATTTGTTTTTGACTTTGCTCCAGACTTTTGGTCAGAGCGGTGTAATAAGGAAAGGAAAGGACCATTGTGGGGAGGGAGAGACCATTTAGGATTGCCTGGTCCCTCTTCGCTACCGGTGGGAGGTTTTGGTGGGCAGCGCTAGAGGAGGGTGGGGTTTGAGGAGGGGAGGGACTTCAGTGCCATAGAGTCCAATTGCCAAAGCGGCCATTTTCTCCCGGTAACTGATCTCTATCGGCTGGAGATCAGTTGTAATGGCGGGAGATCTCCCACTAGTACCTGGAGGTTGGCAACCCCAAGACAACTGTTGGTCTGATTCAGCAGGACTCGTATATAGGTTGGTGGATGGAGCTAGGTAAGCCTGCATCCATTTTGCTGGTAGATGTTTCAAGTAGGATGTAATGCCCCCTCTTCTTTCTCTGCATTTGAATGAAAGGAGAGGAGGAGAACAATCTTGCAAGTTACTTTGGGTCCCAATTTTTCAAATTAGAGATTCCCACCGTTGTGCCTGTGGGCGGCGTGGCGCCTGCTGACACCTTTCCTGGCACCCACCAAGGGTTTTTAGAAAGTGGGCGAGGCACGGTGGGGCTTTTCCCCCAGCAAGCTTCTGATCGGCCACTGGAGATTTGATGGTCTGTGCAGATTTTTTAAAACATTGCTTTAGCAGCTGCTGTCACGACAGCACAACAATCCTCACTGGGTGCCCAGAGGTCAGCTGTGGCAGCCCTTTGGTGGTTGTGCCCACCACACCGTGTCGGAATTCCAAATAGGGTTGCCAGGTCCCTCTTTGCCACCGGCAGGAGGTTTTGGGGGCGGAGCCTAAAGAGGGCGGGGTTTGAGGAGGGGAGGGACTTCATTGCCATAGAGTCCCATTGCCAAAGCAGCCCTTTCCTCCAGGGGAACGGATCTCTATCGGCTGGAGATCAGTAGTAATAGCAGGAGATCTCCAGCTAGTAGCGGGAGGTTGGCAACCCTAATTCCAAAGCTGCCCAGAGGCTCCAAAAGGTTGGGGATCCTAAAGTCATTTTTTAACGGGACCATTTAAAGGATACTCTTTCATCTAATCCCTTATTTATACTTTGTATTAATTTTTATATTAGGTATTGATTTAATAATGTTGGATAAGATAAGAACAGGTTAATTAAAATAATATTGGGATTAGTTCCGTTAGCAAAGGTTTATACAATTCATTTTTAGATGGAAGAGGGAGAGGGTGAAGTCATTCTATTGTTAAATTAGATATATTACTTGTTTTTCTTTTTATTATTACTATTATATTGTTTTTGTTGATACATTAAATGAAGAAAATAAAAAAATATTATTAAAAAAAAGGTTGGGGACCCCAATCTAAATAAATAGATAGAATCATCTTTTTTTTTTGCCTTGCGCTATTAATTCTTTCTCTTCTCTTGCCAACTGTTGAAAGATGACCTGTGAACGACCCAAAGGCAGCGGGAGGCGGTGAAGCTGCGGGAGCCATGAAGAATGATAACCCTACAGAGAAGAAGTCAGGGGGACCTTCCCGATGGCGGCGGCGCAGGTTCAGGCGCAAGGTATCCTCTGAGGTGACCGTAAAAGGAAAGCTGCGGATGCGCTCCCCGTCGGGGGCCTTTGTGATGGTGGGCATCTCCGTGGTCCTGGTGGGCATGACCATAGCTGTGATCGGGTACTGGCCTCACCGTGGCCCACACGGGACGCGGTCCGGGAACAGGACGGGGAACTCCAGCACTGTGGATGATCTCAAGAAGGAAGTGAAGGTCTCTCCCCATCCCCGCCTCTTCCCCTACAGCGAGAAGCTAAAGCTTATTGGTCCCGTTATTATGGGCATTGGTCTCTTCATCTTCATCTGTGCCAACACCATGTTGTATGAGAACAGGGATATGGAGACCCGCCTGTTGATGCAGAGGGAACTCTATTCCCTGACCCTGGGCCTCCCTCAGGATACGAGTCCCGTCAGCAGTTACTTCCAGCGGAGGCTGACCCCTTCCACCTTTGAGGCCGACACAAAGTGTGTGGAAAGCTGCTACGAAATGGACCTCTCCTCAGGTGGCTTCCGGACCTGCCCCAGCCCTATGAAGAAATGGGCGAACGCTTACAGATCCGGTAGACTTCAGACTACAGCTCAGTTTCTTCACCAAGTTTCGCCTTCTGCTTCCCTTGTGAGCGTCCGCTCGGACTCTGGTAACTCCGCGCGAGGGAACCCCAGCCTGTCCGTTGCTTACGGAGGAGAGTCTGTCATCTCCTCAGCCATCAATGCTCTTTCTCTGCCTCTCATCAAGCTCAACAACTGTCTTCTCGAGAGCCAGGGTGTCTCCCCCGCCCAGGACTCAGAAGGCCATTGCGTTCGGTTGCCAGAGGAGAAAGAGGAAGTGCTGAGGCTCTCGTGGACAGTCTTACCCGAGTGCGGTGATGTCGCTTCCAGTAGAGACGACCTCCACCGCAGCCATGTCGTGATTGATATGGATAGCGGGTCTCCCTCTGCTGACTCGTTCGAGAAACTTCTGCATGCTGAATGTCCAAAGAGAGGATTCGGCTCAGACACTCAGATCCCTCTGTCGGGTCACTCCAGATCCCTGGATCTTGGCCAGCCAGGGGTGCGCTTGGTGGCCCCGGCCAAAGAAAGGAAACACAGGAGCTGGCCAAGGCTTGACCAGATTGGCTTGGTCAACTGTGCGAAACTGGGAAGCAGAGGTGAATCCTCGGATTGGCTTCTGGAGGCGACTAGGGATTTTACTGGGGGTGAGAGTGGACAGAATTTGCAGGAAGCTGTAATGGAAGCAGGTTCCAAGGTCTGATTCTACTGCAGGGGACCACGTTTGTTGCTGGTTTCTCCTATGTGGTATTCTGCTGGGTCGTGTCGGGTATTGCCAAGAGTGGATGTGAGTGTGTGAGTGCATATAAATATACATCTATTTTGAAATTAACTTAGCAGGGATGACTCTTCAGCCAGTTCACAATGCCAGGCACAGACCGGCCAAGAAGAAATGTGTCAGATGCCACTTGATTGATCGATTTTTTTTCTCAAGGGCCTGTTTTTCCTCCTTGCCTTATAAGAACCCACTTCAACCTTGCTCCCTTTCTCTGCCTGTGAACATCCTTGATAAAGAAATGGAAATACAAGTCCTAGTTTTTTGAGTGGGGATACTGGTTGGGAACTGGATATTCTCTGTAAAGTCCCCTAAGCAGCCTCTTTTAACCAACACATTTGGTAGGGCTGCGTCTGGGTGACCTATTCCTGCTGGCTGAGAAATGAGCATCTTAATTGAGGATCTAGTGCTTCCTAAGTTACGAGGAATGGGTTTTTTGAAAATCATGAGATTATATATTTTGTAAATGAAGTCTTTCTAAACTTTTACAGTTAATGCTTGTGGGTATTTCCCCTTCCACGTTGCGGAGCGAGTTTTTTTTTTTTTTTTAAAGGTGTTTTTTTTAAAAAGTGTATTCTTGCCAATCTGTTAATTGGGGTTCTGAGAAAGCGGAACGTTTCTAGGTAAAATCGTGCAAATTGGTGAGTCTTCCATTTCAGGACTTTTAGATAATCACGAGGTATGTACCAACCAAACAAGGATATTAAATAACGCCCTCTGTGCTGCCAAGGCCTTGAGTCACTTAACTGACTGTGTGGAATTTCTTTTTGATTTAAACTCACCAGCTGGCTCCGGTGGGTATGGTCCCTTTCCTTCGCTACGAGGAAAGGCTAAACGGTTTGGAGATTTTTAGTTCAGAAAGAAAAAAGAGAACGGAAGGGAGGACCTGATTGACATTAATAAAGTGAAGTGTGATGTGGAGAGGGTTTTTTTTCCCCTTCCTGTTTCGTGATACTAGAACTTGGGAACAGCCAATTAAATCAGTGGGCGGTAGATTTTTTTTAAAAAAGTACTTTATACAATTAACTGTGGGACTCATTGCCTCAGGATGTAGAAATGGCAGTTGGTTTGGACGACTTTGAACAGGGACTAGACAAAAAATCATACAGGGTAGGTCATCAAGGGCCTTTAACCTCCATGTGTGGTGAACATCTGAATGCTAGTTGCTAGGGGCAATCACAGGTGGGAGGGTTTGGTTTTGGTGGTCTGCCGGTAGGCCACCTGAAGGCATCGACTTGCCCGTAGTTGGAAACAGGATGTTGGACCCGATGGGCCTGCCTTCGCATGCGGGTCTTCTTAAGTTCTTCTCAGAAAGCTTACTGTTTGCTAGAGCAAGGTTAGAGTCCGGTAGTGCCTTAAAGGTGAACAAGATTTCCAGGGTATAAGCTTTTGAGAGTCAAATCTCTCTTCATCAAATACAAGTAGCCAAGCATTTCTTCTCTGCTCTAATCGAGCTGATAATATTTTGCATTGTACCTTTGGAGCCCTACGGCCTTCTTTGTAACACCATCCCCAGCTTCTGGCTGGAATATAAGGGCTAAATGATCTCCATTGCGACTCGTATCTGATAAAAGGAGCTTTGACTCTCGAAAGCTTATACCCTGAAAATCTTATTGGTCTGTAAGGTACTACTGGACTCCAATCTTGCTTTTCCACAGCAGAAGAACATGGCTACCCACCTGAAATTGCTCTTTTCTAGTTAATCTTATTACCATTTTATGATATGGGGAAGAATCAAACGGGCTTACAATCACCTTCCCTTCTCCTCCCCACGACAGACACCCTGTGAGGTAGGTGGGGCTGAGAGAGTTCAGAGAGAACTGTGACTAGCCCGAGGTCACCTAGCTGGCTTCATGTGTAGGAGTGGGGAAACCAACCCGGTTCACCAGATTAGCCTCCACCGCTCCTGTGGAGGAGTGGGGAATCGAACCCAGTTCTCCAGGTCAGAGTCCACTTCTCCAAACCACCGGTCTTAACCACTACACCACGCTGGCTCTTTAGTAGTTGGATGGTAGACCACCGAGCAAGTCCAAGGTTGCTTTGCAGAGGGAGACGATGGCAAACTGCCTCTGTTCATCTCTTGTCTTGACAACCCTCCTGGGTTGCCATCAGTTGGCTGTGACTTGATGGTAAAATAACAATAATAACAACAACTGTTCCCTGAGTATGGGAGGCATGATGATGATGGAGAAGAGTT